>NC_136390.1:868779-1317959 GCF_965140285.1 Lepidochelys kempii
ACCAGGTAGCGGGGCGTGATGTACGCCTCGTGCAGGCCCATGACGCGTTCGTGGTGCAGGCCCTTGAGGATCTCGTACTCCTGCAGGACGCTCTGCTTCTTCTCCGCCTCGTAGGGGATGATCTTGGCCATGAAGTGCTTCCCCGTGGCGTTCTCCTTGCACTCCCGGATCACCCCAAACCGGCCCCTAAGGGACAGGGCGCAGTCGGCACTGGCTGCGCAACGAGGGGCTCGCGGGACGCAGCTCACGAGGGGGGGCGGGGGGGCTGCAGGCACAGGGGTCCAGCCCCAGGAGACGGTGAAGCCACTTGGCTTCCCCTGGAGGGAGAGCGAGACCCCTCGGGGGCCTGGCCCACTGACGGGGCCCCCCAGAGCCTGTCCCCACGCTGGGGCCCTGGCCCCGATCCTGTGGGTCCCTGATGCCGGGACATAGGGTCAGGGGGGCCCCACTGGATCGCTCTCTCAGACCCCCCCAGCTGGGCATCCCCGGAGACGATGCGGAGCGTGGCACACTGCAGGGGACCCCGGGGGCTGAACCCCGGTGCCCAGACAGGGCCGTGCCCGGCACTAACCTCGCTTTCTCCTCCAGGAAGGTGTAAGGCTTCTGGGGGACCCCCTGGCGCAGCGTTGTGCCCTCCTTTGCCCCTGGAGCCCCCTGCCCTGTTGGGCTAAGCCTGCTGGTGGGGCCGCCGGGCTCCCTGCTCGGGGCGGTGCTCAGGACCAGGGACCGCGTGGCCGACGGCACGGCCTCGTTGGGGAGAGGGGACGGGGCTTCCGTGGGGGGCGTCACAGCCGGCATGGAGACAAAGGAGGTGACCATGTACATGGGCGCTGCTTTGGGGGAGGGGGAGACGGGCGGGACCGAGGCTGGAGGAATGGGGGCGAGTCGGGCGGGGGGCTGGGCTGGGGGGGCAGGGGAGCCCTGCACCGCCTGGCTGGCTGTGTGGGCGGCGAGGGGGGGCGGAGGGGCAGCCCTGGACGGAGTTAACCCCAGCTCTGGAGAGCCAGACACGGCCACTGCGGGAGGGGCGGCAGGCGCGGGGGACGTGGCGGGTGCAGCGGGGGGGCAGAGCTGCCCTTGTGGGGCGCGGGGAGGTGGCTGGACGGCGGCAGAGACGGCCCTGGGAACAGCCGGCTGCGGTGCCCACCCGGGCATGTGCACGGCCCCTTTGTGCTTGCGGGGCGGGGTGGGGGGAGGGGCCCCCGCGGTTTGGGGCGCGGGCTGGGGGGGAGCGGTCTGCGGGGAGCGGCTGGAAGCTGCTGTCTCGGGGGCAGCCGCGTCCTTCCGGGCAGCAGGAGCCGAGTGGGCAGCGCTGGGATCTAGACAGGAAGCAAAACAGAGCCGTCGGCCTGGGAGCGCCCCGCCTTGCCCACGGGGGCAGCCTGAGCCGGGGAGCTACCGGGGCCGTAGCCAGGTTACAGGGGCCAGATCCCACCCCCCCAGCAGCCATGGAGCAGGGCAGCTGGGAGCGCCCCATCCCTCCCCTCTGAAGCCAGCACATGCCCCCCTTCGGTGCAGGCCCCCCCGCCGGCTAGGCTGGAAAGGGGATCCCCCGCTTTAGTTTGGTCCACGACCCACAAAAGAGCCCCAACACCACCTGGTGCCCCATGATCCCCATGGCCCTGGCCCAGCCCTGCTGGACCCACCCCGACCCCAGGGCAGCAAGGGCCGAGCCTGCGCTGGCGGTGGGGCTGGGACAGGGCCCCCCCACACCCCATAACCATCCTGCCCCCCCCCAGGAGCTCGCTCACCGTCTGTCTCGATGGCCACCGTCTCCGAGGGGTTGCTGTAGGGCCCCTGGCCGGCCTTATTCCTGCAGGCGACCCGGAACCTGGCCGTGCTCCTGGCGGGCAGCTCCGTCACGTTGAAGTAGCAGTCGGCGATGCCCGAGCTGATGGTCTTCCACTCGCGTTCCCCTGGGGAGGGACGTGCAGCCGTCAGCGCCCCAAGGGGCTCCCTGGCTGCGGTGGGAGATGGACGCAGCGCTGCGACCTGCAGGGAGATGGTGCCCTGGGTCTGGGCAGCAGGGTCCTCAATCCCATCCTGCAGCCCCCCCATGGGCTGGGGGCTCCTCGGCAGGCACCCAGAGGGGCTGCTGGGGGCTCCTCGGCCCTCAGAAGGGCTGCCGGGTGCTCTCCAGTGTGGGGCCAGCACCCAGTGCCCACGGCTCTGCCCACAGACCCCAGAGCTGCGCAGGCCCGAGGCCTGGAGACTGCCGAGATCCTGTGACACACTGAACCTCAAAATAACAACCTGTGACCCCCATATTCATCATTCGCAGGTGGGTGTGATATCTCCCACAAAGCGTGCCCTGTAAAGTGTCATACGACAGGTCATGATCTGCTGGAACCCACTGTTCAGCCCGAGTAGGTGAATCATCAGCGTGTAGGAAGCGGTGAGATTTCGCTGTGCGGCTGTTCCTGAAATACGCTGTAAATCTGCCCTGGCCTTTCCCCTCCCGCATCTACCCTGGCAGCCACAAGAACAGGAGCCCGGCCCAGGCCTAAAGGAGAAATCTGCTGTAACATCCCGTGGGGAGAGAACATTGCTTGATCTAAACGCTGCCCAGTGTAGTAAGTAGGGCCCTGCCACGTTCACGGTCCATTTGGATCAATTTCACGGCCAGAGAGTTGAAAAATTGGTTAATTTCACATTTTCAGATATTTACATCTGAAGTTTCAGGGTGTTGTAACCGTGGGGGTCCCAACCCGAAAGGTCCCCAGAGGTGGGTCTGATCCCCCCTCCCCTGAGCAGCTGTGCAGGGGGAGGACAAGTCCTGTCCCTCCCCAGCCTGGAGGGGACTTGCAGCTAGGAGCCCCCCCAGCCCCCCCGCCCCAGCTGGGGCTCGCTCAGCAGCATGGGGGAGATAAGGTTTCACAGGGAAGGGCTAATTTCATGGCTTGTGACACATTCTTCACAGCCGTGAAATTGGTAGGGCCTTAGGAATAAGGTTTAAGATGCAGACTGGGTGCGTATTGGTTACTTTCTCTGGTAACTGTCTCTGCCTCCCACTTCTAATCACTTACAATCTACCGCTCTGGAGTGAATAAACCTGGTTTATGTTTTACCTAAGCCCTGCGGTTGGAGTGAAGTGCTTGGGAAATCTCAGCTCAGGTTACCAGGGCTGGTGCGTGTCCTCTGCACAGGGAGGGAGGGGCGACCGGGTAATGAACTTACACTGGTCGGGCTTCTGCCCGGGGCAGGACGGTGCAGCTCTGGGGTGCAAGGCTGGGAGTCAGGGGGATCTGGTTGGTGCCTTTCCCTGTGTGATTCATGACCGGCTCTGGGAGCTTTCATGCAGCCTAGCGGGGTGTGGGGCTGCATGTCCTGTTGTGCTGAGTGATCACAGCGCCTGGAGGGGGTTGCTGCTGGTCACTAGCAAAGCCTTCTGGAGACAGCCCAGGCTGGAGAGTTAAGGGGGCCCCGTGGCACCCCAGTCCCAGGTTGTACCCTGGGGATCCCGTCACAGGCTGGGATCCAGCCCCAGGGCTGAGGGGTGCTGAAGAGGGGACTGACGAGCGAGGTCCCAGCGCGGCCCCCGGGGAACCAAGGCCCTGCCAGCCCTGGCCCTGGGCCCAGGCAGCGCAGGCTGGGTGCGGGAGGCCTCGTACCGTTCAGTTTGCACTCCAGGGTGTAGGTGCAAGGGGCACAGCTGTCTGCAGGCTTCCACAGCACCAGCACCGTGTTCTTGTACTTCTGAGGTATCTCCGGGGTGCCCGGCTTCCCCGGCAGGCCTGGCAGGAGAGACAGCGCACTGTAACGGGGCTGGCCTGGGCAAGAAACGGGGCCAAGGGGGAGGCAGGGAATGGAGAGGGGACGGGGGTTAGGATGGGGTGGGACAGAGGGGGGTCAGGGAGGGGGCCGGGCCAGCCTAGCCAGACCAGGTTGCAGGCAGCGCTGAGGGCACCAGAGAGCTGGGGCCGTCTCGCCAGTCGAGTGACTGGCAGTGGCCCAAAGGCCCCGGGGCTCCGCACTGCTGCCATTTGCATCGTCTGCAGCGCGGGGGCCTCAGACAGAGCCTCCATTGCAAGGCTCCTGCCCGAGCGCCCTGGGGGAGCGGCCGCAGGGGGTCCTGGCAGACAGGGCCTGGCCGTCCCCGCCGGGGCGCTCCCCGGACAGGAACGGGGCGGTTCCGATCCCAGCCACCCCACAGGCCGCCCGCGCCCAGAGCTGCTGCAGCCAGCGCCCTCCCGCGCCCAGGGCCCTTACGTGCCACGGCCAGAGTGCACGAGCTGGTGGCAGTGCCCAGGGCGTTGGCAGCGGTGCACTCGTACAGGCCTGCATCCTTCTTGCACGTCTTGGGGATGGTGAGCAGCTGGCGGCCATCCTTACACGAGACGATGTTCACCGCGGCGTCGGACACCAGCGACTGCTTGTCTGTGGGGAGGGAGGATGAGCAGGGCTGGCTGGCCAGCCCCGCCGCTTGCCCGTAGCGAGGCCCCAGCCCCCGGCTCGTTCCCAGTCTGCTCGGCGTTCAGAGCACCCGGACCTCACCGAGCAGCTGCACCCCAGCCCCCACGGCCGGCCTGGTACCCAAGCAACCTCCACATGGCCCCTGAGGGCCCTTCCATCTGCCTCAGCAGCGCTGGTCCTGCAGGTTTGGGTCCAAGGGAGATTTGGGTCCCTGGACAAAGCGACTGTCTGCACAGTAGATGAATCCAGGGACCAAGACCCGGCAGCACGGGATCACTGAGGAGAGGGGCTCAGAGAAATGGGTACAAATGGGTGTGACACCAGCAGGCCAAGCACCAGCCCATGCCAAGGTCCCCAGGTCTCAGCCAGACGCTGACAGACACAGGGCCGGGATCTGCCCAGCTCGCCTGCAGGTTACCAGTGACAGGACGGTACCAGAACCAGGGGTTAGCGTCTGAACTCTGTCAAATACCAGCCTCAGTCTCACTTCTACTGTCAGTTCCCGGTCAGGCCGGGCTATCTGAGCAGGTGCCAGGCAGGGGTGGACAGTGATGGAAGAGCTGCTCTCCCACAGAAATTTTTACGCCCCTCCCTGAAAGAGGAGACCCAGCAACGGCAGCCGGGCTTGGCTTGGATCTCACAGCTGGGAACTCCCCACATCTGGATGGAGAAACCATCAACAAAAGGCCTGAAGACTTGTCTTGTTCCGCCCTCCTCCCTGAGAGCGACTCCCTGCATCCGGTGAGAGCACACGGCAGCAGGGGGAGAACCCAAACCCAAAGGGACTAGGTGTGACAAAGTGGGAATTCTTTTGTAATATTTGTGTGAAGCCTATATGTGCCTCAGTTTCCCCTATGTGCGGCAGTTACCTCAGGAAGAGAGAGGCCTGTCGCTCTCTGGGCAGGCTAACACAGCTGAGAAGGGCTCCCAGCTGCCTGGGGCCTGAGGTCCCGTATCAGTGGAGCTCTGAGAAGACAATGGCAAATCCAGCTGCCCAGACACGGATGCCCAGCAACCAAGGACCCAGAGAGATCTGCACTCCACGCCACTGGGCAGGGGGCTGAGCCACATCCTCCGGCTCGGCTCGGGAACAAAGGGCTGGGGTGGGGCGGGAGGAAGTTGAGGGTTGGCTGCTGAGGGCTCTGGGCGCACCTGGCCTGGGACAAAGGGAGGTCAGAGAGACGGGGCTCTGGGCTGACCAGGATGGTCTCGGCTGTAACTTTCTGTTCTCTGTGCTGGGTCCAGGTGACTAATAACCCGCCAGTCAGGCTGCGTGTCCCTGCAGATGCTGGCGGAGGGGGTGCTGCCCCCCAAGATGGTACAAGTCTCCATCGGAGTCTGTCTCAGGGGGACTCGCGGCCTGGAGCTCACGGGGGCTGGTGGGGCGGGGGGCTGCAGGCCCAGAGGTCCAGCCCCAGGAGGCGGTGAAGCCGCGTGGCTTCCCCTGGAGGAAAAGCGAGACCCCTCGGGGGCCTGTCCCCATGCTGGGGCCGTGGCCCCGATCCTGTGGGTCCGTGACACTATGCTGCCTGGACGCGGGTGGGGAGCGGGCGGGGGGGGAAGTTGTTTCTAAGCATAAGAGATTCCCCAGCTGCCCAGCCTGGGCGAGCCCTCAGGCCCAGCAGAGCTAGCTGACCGCAGCACCTGTTGGCACCTGTAATTCGGGGCACTTTGCCGCGCTGCAACCGTCTCGCGCCGGGGTGTGAAAAACCCGAGCGCGGCAAAGCCCCCGTGTGGACCCTGCCCCAGCGCCGGGAGCCACCCCTCGGCCACACCCGGCACGTTACCACGCAGCCGTGCAGACTGGCCCTCACCCGTGTGGCCATGCAGAGCTCGCTTGCGGCCTCAGCCCGAACGGGCCACGAGCGTCTCTGGCGCGAGGCCGAAGCGCACCAGGCCTGGGGTAAGTGACGGGTCCCGTGGGGCTGGAGCAACCTGCGCCCCGCCGGGCTCCTGGGGCCCATCGACCACAGGGCTGTGCTCCCGGGCGAGAGGGGCGGGCCGTGACCGCCATGAGGCCGGGCAGGGCCTGAGGAGGTTTCACGGGGTGCCACGTCCATGAGGCATCACCCTCGGGGCGGCGTGAGCCCTGCGGGCTGTGTGGGCCACGTGGGACCCTGGATGACAGCGCTGAGTGTGACCAGCGGGGCCATGTGAGGGACCGGCGACAAGGGTACCCCTTGCCGGGATGAGGAGCTTGTTTCTATGCTTGTGTCACTTTGTATGGTGCGTCACCGCTGCGGAGGGTAGATCTGTAACTCCACACTTGTCTCCGGGGGACGCCCCGCGACAGGCAGGCAGCCCTGCCTGGCCTGAGCCCATCAAGGGACGTCAGCTGCCCCAGGAACCCACTGAAAGGAGCCGGGGGCCACACCTGGGGAGGCAGCAAGGCCTGTGGACCGAGAACTCCACGTGCTGTGAAGCTGTTAGGGACACAGGAAGTACCAGCCGCACGGGAAAAGGAATATAACAGGGCAGCTGCATTGTCTCCATTTTGTCTTCAATCCTGCTTCCTACCCCGGGAGTAACTTTCTACAAAGCTCTGACCAAAGGACTGACTGACCCATCCGAGCTCTGGGTGATTCCAGAGGGACCTTCAAGCCAGCAAACTCACCACCACTGGCTAGGAACCTGATGTATAGACTCTGAAGTCTCTGTGATTGCTGTGACGAAGTGGGACTGTTCTTAATGTTTCCTCTGAATAGTGTGGGGGTGCCTCAGTTTCCCCTAGGCAGTTCTTAAGTATCTAGGGGGTGGGGTAAGGGTGTATGATCCTTGCAGAGCCCTAGAGGGCAGGTGTGTGCAGGGGTCTGGACACAGAGAATGGCCGACACCCTGTTTCCTGGCCACTGATGGCCTGGGCCCTTCCCCCCTGCAAGGTGAGAGCTAAAGGGTTGGAGAACAAAGGAATCCGGTGACCTCCTGGCCCAGGAAAGGAACAAAGCCCAGAGGAGGGGCTGGAGGGAGTTTCAGTTTTGGGCTGGAACGCAGGGAACCCCAAGGCTGGGGTCTAAGCTCCCTGCCCCCCAGAAGGACTTGACTGAGGGGTCCTGGTGTGAGGCAGCAGGGAGGGGGGAGTGTTGACCTGGGGATGTGCCCTGGGGATGGGAGACCTGAGAGCCTGTCACCTGAGCCAGGAGGGGGACGGGGAGGTGACACCTCTACCCAGGAATGTGAAGACAGGCTGCAGGAGGGGGCCTGCTGGGGGGGTTTAGTTTCAGTTTGGGGCTGGGGGGAGGAACACAGGGAACCCCAGGGCTGGGGTATA
This sequence comes from Lepidochelys kempii, assembly GCF_965140285.1. Classification (NCBI taxonomy): domain Eukaryota; kingdom Metazoa; phylum Chordata; order Testudines; family Cheloniidae; genus Lepidochelys; species Lepidochelys kempii. Next base: position 876,461 of record NC_136390.1, read on the forward strand.
AGCTCCCTGCTCCCCCAGAAGGACGTGACTGAGGGGTCCTGGGGGTACCCACAAGCTCTGTTGTGGACTGTGTTCCTGTTGTCCAATAAACCTTCCACTTTACTGGCTGGCTGAGAGTCCCGGTGAATCCAGGAAGAGGGGTGCAGGCCCCGGACTCCCCCACACTCCGTGACAATTGCTTTACCAGTTAACATCTCCTCTTCTTCGTTCTTTTTTCTTTATAATAAACCATTAGTTCTAGAGGCTGAAGGACTGGCTGAGCCGGTAACGCGGTGACCCTTTGGGGTCCGAAGAACATTTGGTATATGTGAGCAGAGTTTTCAAATAACTTCTCTCTGTGCTGGACCTAGGTGCTGACCAGGAGCCTGAGAACTGGACTGCAGTGGCTGTGTGATTGCTCCCTCAGCGCCTGGATACCCCGTGTGGAGCACCGGACGCACCGTTTGTGACTGGTTGGGGAGCATCTCTGGTGTTACCCACCAGGATGGGGAGTAGCTGCTCTCCCTTTTGCAGCCTGCCCTGACCTTGGCATTTTCAGTGAGGGCTGCCCCAGGCACCCTGGGGCACATCCTGGTTCAGAGCAGCTGCCCTGAGGTTGGGGCTCATGTTCTTGCGTCCGCACTGCGAGCGATAATGGGGGCACCCAGACCTGGGGGTCACAGTGCTTCAGCTCCCCAGAGCACTCCACACCCAGTCCTGCGGGCACAGAGCCCCAGGTACCAGTCCCACACGCACAAAGAGTCCCCAGAGCCTTGGCCTCTGGGCACCGGTCCTGTGGGCACAGAGCCCCCCCAGGCACCGGTCCTGCGGGCACAGAGCCCCCCCAGGCACTGGTCCTGGGGGCACAGAGCCCCAGGTACCAGTCCCACACGCACAAAGAGTCCCCAGAGCCTTGGCCTCTGGGCACCGGTCCTGCGGGCACAGAGCCCCCCCAGGCACCGGTCCTGCGGGCACAGAGCCCCCCCAGGCACCGGTCCTGTGGGCACAGAGCCCCCCCAGGCACCGGTCCTGCGGGCACAGAGCCCCCCCAGGCACTGGTCCTGGGGGCACAGAGCCCCAGGTACCAGTCCCACACGCACAAAGAGTCCCCAGAGCCTTGGCCTCTGGGCACCGGTCCTGCGGGCACAGAGCCCCCCCAGGCACCGGTCCTGCGGGCACAGAGCCCCCCCAGGCACCGGTCCTGGGGGCACAGAGCCCCCCCAGGCACCGGTCCTGGGGGCACAGAGCCCCAGGTACCAGTCCCACACGCACAAAGAGTCCCCAGAGCCTTGGCCTCTGGGCACCGGTCCTGCGGGCACAGAGCCCCCCCAGGCACCGGTCCTGGGGGCACAGAGCCCCCCCAGGCACCGGTCCTGGGGGCACAGAGCCCCCCCAGGCACCGGTCCTGGGGGCACAGAGCCCCAGGTACCAGTCCCACACGCACAAAGAGTCCCCAGAGCCTTGGCCTCTGGGCACCGGTCCTGCAGGCACAGAGCCCCCCCAGGCACCGGTCCTGCGGGCACAGAGCCCCCCCAGGCACCGGTCCTGGGGGCACAGAGCCCCCCCAGGCACCGGTCCTGGGGGCACAGAGCCCCCCCAGGCACCGGTCCTGCGGGCACAGAGCCCCCCCAGGCACCGGTCCTGCGGGCACAGAGCCCCACCCCCCCAGTCCCATGCGCACAGAGCACCCTCAGAGTCCCGGCTCCTGGGTCCCAGTCCTGTGGGCACAGATCCATGCCCTGGCCCGCAGGCAGCAGATCCCCGACCTACCCTTCATCCAGAGGATTTTGGGGGATGGGCTGGCAGCTGGCAAGCAGAACAGGGTTGCCGGGTCGCCCTCCAGCAGCACCTGGTCCTTCAGCTTGATGTGGAAAACGGGGGAGAAGTCTGGGGGAGCAGAGGGGACACGGCAGGCATGAGTGAGGGTGGAATGGGGGGTCCTGGCCCCTGGCAGGCGCAGGCCCCACAGTGAGCACAGCCCCCCAGAAGGAGCCTGTAGGACTGCCAGCTGGTCCTCTGGCTCAGTGTCTCCCCCACCCCTGTGGCTGGCCCAGGAGTGGCCCTGGAGGGGGAGAGCCCTGCTCCCACCCCCTGGCCAGGGGCCTTGGTCTAGGGAGGGGATAACTGTGGGACCCCCAGACCGCAGATGGGCTGCTCCTCTGCTAAGTGCCCCCCAAGTGCCCGGCCTGACCCCACTCCCCTGCCCTGGCCCTCTCGTGCGATCGCAGCGGGACACAGACCACACAACGCAGGAGACAGAGCGCCAGGGCCGGGCGCCGCAAGGCCCGCTCCGCTGCGGGGGGCTGCCCCGGGGCCGGTCCTGGACACTGGGGGGCCAGACCCTGCCCGGGACGAGGTGGGAGGCTGCTCAGAGCGGGACAAGGGTCTGCCATGAGCCCAGCACCCCGCGCCCAAACACGTGGGGCATTGCCCACCGCCAAGCGCTGCCTCGGGCAGACTCTGCCCTTCGGGCCCCGTAGCAGCACCGTGCCTGGCTCCGGAGCGTGGGGGGCGTCGGGTGCAATGCAGCCGACGCGGCATCTTTGCAGCCTTGGTTTCTCGGCGTCTGTGGGTGCAGCGGCCCCTGTGAACCCCGTTTCCACCGCCCCTGGCCCGCGCACGGCTCCGCTGGGCTGCAGGGCTCCCCGCGCAGTGTGGTGCTGTGGGGCTCTGCCCCCTTCTGCCTGCCCCCAGTGGGGGGAGGCCCAAACTGAGCCAAGCCCCCTTCCCCTCCCCACACCTGCTCCCCAGCCAGCTGCCAGCCCTCTCCCCCCCCATGGCCTCTCCCCAGCCCCCTCTCCTGACCTTCCACCACCCCATATCCCCCAGGATACCCATGTCGCCCCCCCAGATCCCTGAGCCAGCCCTGCTGCCCTCCCTGCTGGGGGCTCCCTACCTGGCCCAGGACCCGGGCGCAGCCCCCCTCCCCCAGCCGGACCTACCCGACTCATGGCGCACGTACTGCCTGCCCACGATGGTGCCGTCCTCCTGCAGCAGGCTGGCCGGGATGTTGGGCTGCGAGGCCACCTTGTCCCTCTTGGCGCGGGACAGGCCCCAGCGGTCCCACCGGGAGCGTCTCTGGCCCTCGCTGGGAGCTGCAGGGGGAGAGGGGCCGAGGCCATGCTGACTACGCCCCAGCCAGGTGCCGCCCGCGGTCCCACCATCGGGACAAGCCCTGCCAGGCGCCCGCAGGTGGCCGTGTACACGACCACCGCTCGTGCTCCCAGCCGGCCCAGAGAGGCGGGAGGGCTGAGAGTGGGGGTTGCTCACCCAGGGACCCCCCAGCCCGCTCCCCAGGGGCCCATCTCTGCCATGCAGGGGTGGGCAGAAGTCTGGGCTGGGACCGTGCCCAGCGGCCGGGGGGGCCAGGAAGGGCAGTTTCTGGTTTGCCCCAGGGCCAGCACGGGCCCCAGCGGTGGCGATGGGGTAGAGATGGCTGCCAGCAGGCACGTCCCCAGGGGCCCAAGTGGGCTCCGGGCCCCTCCGCAGCCCCTGTCCCCGCTCACCTCTGGCACCCGCCTCCTGGGTGCTGCTCTCGGACTGGAAGGACTCGGCGGAGGGCGCCAGGGCAGACTGTGCTGCCAGCTGGTTCTGCGGGATCCCCACCTTGCGCAGGTTCTCCCCCTCCGAGTTGGACCTCCGCAGCAGGGCCAGCAGCGGGCTCCGCTTCCCGGGCCCCTCCGCCGGCCCCCTGTCGTCCGAGGGGCTGCGCAGCCGCTGGGAGAGGCGCTCCACGGTGGAGCTGATCCTCCGCCGCATGGCCACGACGGGCGACTCGCCGGGCTCCCTGCCGGGGGGCTCCGACCCACCCTCGCTCCTGCCTGGCTCCGATTTCAGGCTCGCCGAGTCCCGCTTGCCCTTGGAGCTGCCCCGACCCAGGCTCCAGGAGAGACGGCGGCCCCGGCTCGGGGGCTCGCGGCCCGACTCCTCCTCGGGCTTCTTCCTCTCCATGGGCGGCGTGTGCCAGAGACGCTGGGACATCCTGCGGATGAAGCCGGCCTCCTCCGGCTCCCGCAGGTCCTGCACCGACTGGGCCCGCTGGGCCGGGCCCTTGGAGAGCTCCAGCGGTGCCCCGGCCGGGCCGGGCCGGTACATCCCCTCCTCCCGTGCCAGCGGGCTGGCCCGGGGCCGGCCCTCCGCATGGGGCCTGGTGAGGAGCTTCAGGCCGCGGCTGAGCGAAGACTCCCGGCCCCGCTTGAACTTGGCCTCGAAGACTTCCTCCGAGTCGATGTCCACGATGGCCAGGGCGCTGCTGGAACGCTCTGCCGTGGGCACCCCTGCCGCGGGCACCTCCGCAGCGTGGGCGGGGGGGGCCGCGGGGGGAGGCTCGGGCCGGACAGGCTGCCCGGGCGCTGCGGGCAGCTGGATGGACTGAATGACTTGTGCATAGGAGGAGGGCTTGGGGGCCCTGGAGTCCAGGGCCGGGGGCTCCGGCAGGGACGCTCTGGGCTTGGGGGCCGCCTGCAGGGGGACCTGGGCGGCTCCGGCAGCTGCCGGCCGTGGGCAGGGGGGCTTTTCTTGAGGCTTCTCGGCGGGAGACTTCTTGCCCACAGCTGCCAAGCTGGCTCTGGGCCTGGCAGCGTCCTCCGGCACCCGCCCCTGCTCAGGGGGGGCCTCCGGCAGCTCAGGGACGGGTGGCTTGGAGGAGCTTTCCCGCGGGGTCTGGGGCCGGGACTCGGTCAGGGCGGAGAGCGAGGGGGACTCCTTGAGCCGCTGGGCTTCCAGGCGAGCCACGGGGATCTCCAGCGGGGCGCCCGAGCGGCGATGCACCGTCACCGGCTCCACGTCCCCCTGGCTGAAGGAGCCGCTCTTCTGCAGCGGGCGCGGCTCTGGGGGCGGGTGCTGCGGGGCCGCCTCGCTGGAGGCCGCCCGCACCAGCCGGGGCCCCGGGGGCGGCTGCTTTGCTGGCCGGGGGGGCCGCGGCACCTTCTTCTCCAGGGTCTCCAGGAGCGGCCCCCGCAGGCCGCTGACCTTGGGCTCCACGGGGCTGCCCCGCAGCAGGCGCTGGCCGCCCTCCTCCTCGGCCTGCCTGCGGGGCGCCCCCCCCGGGCTGGGGCTCCGGCGCGGCAGCTCCATGGACGCCGCCTTCCTCAGCGCCGGGGGGGGCCCCTGGCCCGCCGGCCCCGCCCCGTCCTCCGCCGGCAGGCCCAGCAGGAGGGCGCTGTCCGCGGAGCTGCCCCGCCGCAGCCCACCCCTCCGGCCGGCCGGGCGCCCCCCCTCCGGCGACTCCAGGCTGGGGCCCTTCTTCAGGGCCTTCCGGGGGCCCGCGGGCCGCGGCCGGGCCTCGGCAGAGTCCTCGTCCGAGGAGCCGGGCCCCTCCGCCACCGGGGGCCTCTTCTGCGGGCCAGCGTCCTTCTGCCTCTCCCCCGAGCCCTCCGCCTGCCACTCCATGGGGGCCACCTCCGCCAGCGCCCCCTCGGCCTGGCCCAGGGCGTCGTCCTCCGTGGGGATCTCGTTGAGGGAGACGCGGGAGCCGGAGAACTCCACCTGGCGGGGCATGGGGAGGAGGGGCAGCTCGTCCAGCTCCTCCGAGTCCGAGGAGGAGGAGAGGGCGGGCGAGTCCTTGAGGTGCCGGGGCACGGCGATGGAGAGGTGGCTGGACGTGTCCTCCAGCAGCTCCGGGATGGCTCTCGGCACCAGGCTGCCTTTGTAGCTGATCTGGGAGCGCTGCGGGGCGGGCAGACAGACAGTCAGAAGCTGCACAGGGGCCTGTGGGGGGGTTGGAGGGAGCCGTGGGGGGAACGGCACAGGGCGGCTGGGGAGAAGAACCCCTGGGGGAGCCGTGGGGGGGAGGGGAGAATGGGGCTGGGGTTGGGGGGGCTGCGAGGGGGAAGGGGAGAATGGGGCAGGGGGTTGGGGGGAGCCGCATGGGGGGAGCTGTGCAGGGGGACCAGGCCAAACTCACCAAAGGCCCCTGAGCTGCCAGAAGGGGTGGCAGGGGCGTCCCTGCCCTTTGCTCGTTGGGCTTTGCCCCAAGCACCCCCCACCCCACAGTCCTTGGGATGGGAGCGCAGGGGGCTTGGCCCCCATGGGGCAGACAAAGGGACGCGTGGGCCGGTGGTTCGGGGCGGGGCTGGCCTGGGGTTCAGTTCCCGGCCCTGCCACAGACTCTGGGGGCCGTGGGCAGCCCCAGCCTGGCTCAGCCACTGCCGTGGGGGGCCAGAAAAGCAACGGGATGAACTGCTCCCCACTGATCTCGCTGGGTCTGGCGCAGGAGCCCCCCACCCCCTCTCTGCTCCCCACGCAGGGGCCCAGCAAGGCTCCATGTGCCCGCCACATGAGCTCAGGCCTCTGCACTGGGGGCGTCATCCCCACTTGCTCCATCTCCGCCCTATGGCAGCGTCGCCTGCCCCAGCCCCCCGGGCCCCGGCCGCCCGCCTGACCTGCCACTTCCTGCGGCAGACGAAGAGCTTCAGGTGGTCGGTGCTGATGGATTTCCCCTTGGCCAAGGTCTGCGGAGAGCGGAGAGGAGCATCCGGGGGCTGCCTGATGCCTCCGCCCCCCTCCCTGCCCACCAACGCCCCCCCATGGGCCAGCCCTCTCCCTGCCTGCCAATACCCCCTGCCCACCTGCCCCCCTCCCTGCCGACCCCCCCACCCTGGGCTACCCCCTGCCCACCGGCCCCCACCACCACTGGGCCGACCCCTCCCTGCCCGCCAACAACCCCCTGCCGGGCCAACCCCTCCCTGCCCGCCAATGCCCCCTTCACTGGTCCACTCCCCCTCCCTGCCCACCATCACCCCCCAGATGCGAGATCCCCCCTGGGCTGGACACAACCGACCACGCACCTTAAACCAGGGGTGCTCCAACGTTTGCTCCGCATTGGGTCTCCTACAAACAGGGGAGGGCCTGGGTCAGACCTAGGGTGAGCCCCCCTCCTCCCCAAGGCTCAGCACCAGCACTGCTGCCCGTGGGAGCAGAGCCAGGCCCGGCGATGGGGTTGGCATCAGGCCCCTGGCACAGTCGGGGGATCTGTCCGGCCACCCGCAGCAGCACCCTGGCTTGGCCCGCTGCATGTGGGGGTGGGGCACCTCCCTCTGGCTGCGGGGGCCAGCCTGGGGCGGTTCTGGTCCCTGGGCATGGGGGGACTTGGCCCAAGGGGCTCCCTGCCCAGCTCCACCACCGTGCCCGCGGGGCCCTGGCGTGGGATGCTCCCGCCCCCGACACTGTGGGCTCCTAGTCCCTGGCCCTTCCTTCCAGACGTTCCCCGTCACTCCCAGCCCAGGGGTGGCAGGAGGGAGACCTGACCCAGCCTGGGGGATGGGCAGGACCAGCCCTGGGGGGGTGTGGCAGGGCCCGGAGGCCCCCCACGGGACCCCCCACTGGGGCACCAAGGCCTGGGCAGGGATGTGGGCTGAGCACCAGGCTTGGTCACGGCTCCGAGCCGCAGCCCAGGGATCTCAGGCCCCAGCGATCACGAAGGGGGTGGGACTAGGCTGGGCTGGTGTGACGAAGTGGGAATGTTCTTAATATTTTGTCGGAATACTGTGGGTGCCTCAGTTTCCCATATGTGGAACTCAAGTATCTAGGAGAGGTAGGGTGAACATACGTCCTGTTTTGACCGGGACAGTCCCGTTTTTAAGCTCTGTCCCAGCTGTCCCGACTCTTTTGACAAAAGTGGGCATTTGTCCCATTGCCCTTGCCAACGCAAACGAGCGGGGTGCGGAGGAACGAGGGGGGGGAGGCAATGCCGGCCCCACGCAGGGTGGGGAGCAGGGCTAAGATGAGCAGCTCAGACCAGCCCAGCGCAAGGACAGGGAGGATTTGGGCTAGTGCTAACCCCACACGATGTCCTGTTTTCCCTTGGGGAAATATGGTCACCCTAGGGGGTGGGACGGGGGTGTGATCGTTGCAGGGACCCCCAGAGGGCAGGTGTGACGCCGAGTGGCTAACGGGGCACAGAGACCAGCCGACACCCTGAATCCCGGCAGCTGACCGCCGGGCCCCTCCCCTGCCAGAGCCAGCCGGCGTGCTGGGGAACAGAGACCAGGGGACCTGTTTGCCCGGGAAGGAGGCAAAGGCCGCAGGGGGGCAGCTGGGGGTGACGGAGGCCGGGCTGCTGGAAGCGAGTCAGTCACCTGGTTGGGGACTTGCGGGGAGGGGACACCCGGAGCTCTGGGTCCCCCCGAGCTGGACTTTGCAGCAGGTCCCTGATTTCTGTGCTCACAAGCTCTGTCCTACGCTGGGGTCCCCACGACTAATAACCCATCTGTGTCCCATGCTGGCTGGGAGTCACGGCTGGCTGCGAGTGGGGGGCAGGGCCCTTTGGGGGGAGGCTCCCCAGGGGTCCCGTCCAGGGGGACTCGCTGTGGGGTGGGGAGCCGGGGGCTGAATGCTCCGAGGTCAGACCCAGGAGGGGCTGAAGCCGGGCAGGCTCCTGGCCCTGGGGAGTGGCCCTGAGGGGAGACGCTGCCCCAGAGCCCTGGCTGGCGTCACTCCGCGGGTGCCCGAGCCCCCAGCCGGCGACTCCGGGACAAATGGCCCAGGGGGTGGGGGGAAATTGGGCTGGGAGCTGCAGCGGCCCGGGCAGGAGGGGATGGGGCTTGGGGGGAATGTCCCGGGGAGGGGGCTGGGATGGCCCAGGCGGAGCTGGGGGGCGGCCCAGGGAGGCGGGGGCCCGGGGTACTCACAGCCGGTCGTTCACCAGCACTTTGATGAGGAAGCCCTTGGCCTCCCGCGTCAGCCCCAGGAACATGCTCTCCTCGAAGGCCACGTTGTAGTTGCGGATGTTCAGCAGCGTGGTCTTGTCGTTCTCGCCCACAAACGGGGAGATCCCCGTCAGGCTGCCGGCAAGGAGAGCCAGGGTGACGCCAGCTGGCCGGGGCGCCCCGCGGGGGGAGGGGGAGCCAGGCCCCGGGGCGCCCCACGGGGGGAGGGGGAGTCTGGACGGGGCGCCCCACGGGGGGGAGGGGGAGCTGGGCTCCGAGGCGCCCCGCGGAGGGGGGAGCCGGGCACCAGGGCGCCCCGCGGGGGGAGGGGGAGTCTGGACAGGGCGCCCCACGGGGGGAGGAGGAGCCGGGCACCGAGGCACCCCGCGGCGGGAGGGGGAGTCTGGACAGGGCGCCCCATGGGGGGAGGAGGAGCTGGGCCCAGGGGCGCCCCGCGGGGGGAGGAGGAGCCGGGCACCGAGGCGCCCCACGGCGGGAGGGGGAGCCGGGCCCCGGGGTGCCCATGGGGGGCAGGGCAGGCTGTGGGACACACGGGAGGGCAGGACGCCACCCCCACCAGGCTGGGTGCCTGTTGCCCAGAGCCAGCTTGTGCCCGGGGGAGAGTCTGGGGGCTGGCTGAGCCCTGGGGAGTTGGAGGGGGAAGGGAGGGATAAGGGAGCCGGCTGGGGGGAGCTGGCCACGCCCTGGGGGAAGGGAGGACAGGGGCCGGCTGACCCTGCATCCCAGCAGCATGTAGGGGCCCCAGAGAGGGGGCTCCCCACAGGCACCTGCTCCAGCTGGGGGCTGCCCCCTTCACCGTGGCCCTGCGCGGCTGCTCCCGGGCCCGTTTCCATGGGCGCGGTGTGGGGTGATTGGCACGGGTGCTGCAGGGGCAGCCGGGGGGGCAGCCGGGGGGGGCAGCCGGCCCTTACCATAGGTAGGCGATGACTCCCACGGGCCTGTGGAGAGAAGGCGATGGTTACAGGCCAGGGGGCACCAGCCCATGACAGGGGAGTGCAGCAGGAGAGGGGTCCCAGGCTCACTCCAGGCCCTGCCCCCCGCCATCCCCCAGCCCCCCAGGGTTCTCAAAGAAAAGCCCCTCTGTTTCCTGGGGGCGTGGGGCCCCTGACCTCACCCCAGCCCCTCCTGTGGGCATCCTGCACCCACCCGCCTCCCGGCCAAGGTCCCATCGGGACGACCGGGGTCCCCGGGGGGCTCAGCCCCCACTCCAAGGGGCTGCTGGCTGGGCAGCCGTTACCAGACGTCGGTGACGATGGAGACGGGGCTCTGGCTGACGATCTCCGGGCCCACGAACTCGGGGGTGCCGTACTTGCAGAACTGGGCCCCCTCTGGCACCAGCCGCTGCGCGTTGCCGAAGTCACAGAGCCGCAGCTGGTCGCTGCTGGTCATGAGCAGGTTCTCGGGCTGCAGGAGAGCGGGGGGACAAGCGTCAGAGGGAGACGGCCGGGCGGGGGGGACACAGGACAAAGCGAGGGCCCAGCTGGGGGGTGGTACCATGGGGGGCATGGGGCTCTGGGGCTCCACAACAGCCAAGCCATGACATGCAAGAGCAGAGTGGGGGCAGGGGATGGAGCCCCCAGCCCAGGTGCCGCGGGAGAGACCAAGCCGATGCTCCAGAGAAGCACTAGCCCAGCACGGCTCTGCGGCCAGGAGCCCGGAGCCAGCCCCACTTGGGCACCGCGCTCGCTGGGGGGGGCTGGAGCTCTGCACTGTGCTCACTGGGGGGGGCGGAGCCAGGGGGGGCCCAGAGCTCTGCACCGTGCTTGCTGGGGGGGGAGCTGCTGGGGGGGGGCCCTGAAACTCTGCCCCGTGCTTGCTGGGGGGGGCCCGGCGCTCTGCCCCGCACTCACCTTGACATCCAGGTGCAGGATCCTGCAGCCATGCAGGTAGTTGAGCCCCTCAAGGAGCTGCCGCATGTGGGAGCGAACCTGCAGGAGACAGGCAAGGTGGGGCAGTGTCCGGAGCCTGGCGCCTGGGCAGGCCCCATGAGCAGCCCCTCACAGGCAGGGGGTGGGCCTGGGGGTTGGTCTGAGGTGACCAGCACGTGGAACCAGGCCGGAGGATGACGAGGTCTCTGCTCCCGGCCCAGCACTCACCTCCCACTCGCACACCGAGGGCTTCCTCGCCATCCTGTCCAGCAGCTCCTCCTCCGTGCAGCTGGGGGCCTGTCAAGGAGAACAGCCACAGCCGCCCGGCCACGCCCTGCCAGGACTTGCCACCGCGAGCTCCCCACCGGCCACGCCCTGCCGGGAACCGGCCCCGGGAGCTCCCCACCCGGCCACACCCTGCCGGGACCCAGCACCGCGAGCTCCCCCGCCTGGACACAGCCTGCCGGGACCCGGCACCGCGAGCTCCCCGGCCCAGACACGCCCTGCCAGGACCCGGCACCGCGAGCTCCCCGGCCCAGACACGCCCTGCCGGGAACCGGCCCCGCGAGCTCCCCACCTGGCCACAGCCTGCCAGGACCCGGCACCGTGAGCTCCCCACCGGCCACGCCCTGCCGGGAACCTGGCCCCGCGAGCTCCCCCGCCCGGACACGCCCTGCCGGGAACCGGCCCCGCGAGCTCCCCCGCCCGGACGCGCCCTGCCAGGAACCGGCCCCGCGAGCTCCCCTGCCCGGACACGCCCTGGCGGGACCCAGCACCACGAGCTCCCCCATCCAGCCACACCCTGCCGGGACCCGGCACCGGGAGCTCCCCCGCCCGGACATGCGCTGCCGGGAACCGGCCCCGGGAGCTCCCCCGCCCGGACACGCCCTGCCGGGACCCAGCCCCGCGAGCTCCCCCGGCCCGGACACACCTGGGTTGTGCTGGGCTGGGGGAGGCCAGGCCTGAGGCAGGAGAGTTTCCTGTGCTGGGTTCAACACTCACTAAACCCTCCTGTGTTACGCCGGCTGAGAGTCGCTCCAGGCTAGAGAACAGGGTGTGGGGTGATCATGCTTTTCCGGGGGTGGAGGCCCTGGGGGTCCAGAGTGAGGGGACTCCCTGAGGGGCTCACAGCAGGGACAGGCGTGCTAAGGCTCAGAGAGGTGCGGCTCCAGGAGGTGGAGGGGCTGGACCCCCGAGAGAGAGGACCCCCCCGAGAAGGGCTGTCACACTGCAGGGGCACCCCCCAGGGACCGCTCGGGGCCGAGAGTGGCACGACCTGGGAGCGGGTGAGAACGTGGTAGCAGAGGACGGCTGGCGGATGCACCCTGCAGCCGGTGGGCTGCGAGCGCAGGTGCTTGGCAGCGAGTGGCGGCCAGCGATAGAACGAGGGTATTGAAGGGAACCAGCCTGGAAGTGGCCTAGAACCAGCTCCGCACGAGGGACCTGGCACGTCTGTGCGGGGAGAGAGGGCTGAGCATGGGGAGGGTCACTAAAGAGCCGCTGATGGCTCAGCTTGTGGAGAACGACCAGTCTGAGGAACAGGCCCCAGACCCCAGGGGGGCTCCTGGGGTGCCCGGAGAGCCAGGGAGTAGCCGTGGGGGCAGTCTGGGCAGCGACCGGGCGTCCATCAGACCCGACTCCCCAGTCAGCACAGGGGGACCCCAGTCGGGTTCCTCCCTGGAGGAGCTGCGGAGGCCGGAGCTGGAAGCAAAGGAGCTGGATCTGGAGGAGCGGAGACGGGCGGATGGGGAGAACGAGAGGACCCTGCAGAACAGGAGAAACAGGAGTTGGAGGAGCGGTGGGCCAAGGGGGCCTGCTGGGGGGTAAGTGGGGAAGTGCCCCGAGTCGCCAGTGTTGTGGGGAATCCAGACACCAAACAGCTGCCCCAGTTCAAGGTGGGGGGGGGGCTATTGATGCCTATCTCACAGGCTTTGAGAAGTCCTGTGGTCTGAACCAGACTGGCCCCGCAGATAGGCTCCGCTCTCTGCCCCCCCTGCTGGGTCCCAAGGCCGTAGAGGCGTTCAGCCAAAGGCATGGTATTGAGACGGGGGACTCTGACCTGGTCAAACCCGCTTTGCTGCTGGAGTTTGAACTGACCCCCGAGGTGTACGGGAAACGATTCTGGGGTGTGCACAAGACCCCAGGGGTCACTCGCAAGGAGGTCGTCCACCTGCTGGGGGAATATCTCCACAAGTGGGGGAAGGGCGCGGGGGCCACGACCGCAGAGGGGTTAGTGGACCGGGAGCCCAGAGATCTGCGCAAGGCGGGGGCTCTGGCCGATGAGTTTGTGGCCAGCAGATCGGGGGCAGGAGGGAGACCCCCATTGGGGATTCAGAAGGGGAGTCACCCAGAGACCTCTCCAAGGTGGGACTCCAGGAAGCCCAACTCAGGGGTGCCCGGGAATGCCGGGGCGGGCCAACCCCCCTCGTGGGACTTGAGGCACCTGAAGTGTAATTACTGTGGCCAAAGGGACACGAGGTGGCGCAAGGCCCGAAGAAGAAGGAAATGGCAGCCAAGCAGAACCCGCGGGGTGTTAACTGGGTGGGAGTCCACTGAGAGGGGGCACCGCCAGGCCTGGGGACTGCAGTTGAGAGGGTTCTGCCAGGGGGAGGGGACCGCCAGGCCAGGCCCGCAGGGGAAGGTGGGTCCCTGGGTCCGGAGCGCCCGTACTCTGTCCGCCGGGTGAGCATGGGACAGGCACCGGGGGATGATCGCCACCTCATCCCCATGGAGGTGGGGGGAAGGAGCATCCTGGGGTTCTGGGACATGGGCGCTGAGATGATGCTGGCACGGTCCGACGTGGTGGGCCCAGACCAGCTAGTGCCCGATGCCTACATGACCCTGAGGGGAGTGTTCGGGCCCCCATCAAGGTGCCAATAGCGATCATACACCTGAAATGGGGGGCTAAGGAGGGACCCAAAGAGGTCAGGGTGCACGATCACCTGCCTACTGAGGTGGAGAACTGGCCGGAGGGTACCCAGAGCGCCCTGGTCCTTACCCGGAGCCAGAGGCAGCGAGGGACACAGGACATCCTGAAGTGGGGGATTGAGGTACCGAGGGTAGGGCCCAATAGGGCTGGGCCGGAGCCTCTCTCCCAGGGTGGGGAAACTGAGGCACCACCAGCCAGGGCTGTATCCTCAAACGCAGCAGCTGTATTCCAGACGGAGCTGCAGGAGGATCCCTCCTCGGAGAAGCGGAGGGCCCTGGCTGGCCACAGCGGTGCCGGATCCCAGGGGGAGGACCGCCGGGAGAGATTCCTGTGGGAGAAGGGATTCCTGTACCGGGAATGGGCTGATTCAAGGCAAACTGAACCTTGGAAAGCCAGGAGGCAGATGGTGGTGCCCCAGAGGTACTGACACAGACGTGTACGTGGCCCACGATCTCCCCCGCGCGGGGCATCAGGGCACCGGCTGCTGCTGGGCTTTTCCTGACCCGGGGTCTCTGATGCGGCCCAGCAGCACTGCAGGGCTGGGACTCCTGCCGGGGGGGGGGGAAGGCCCGAGACAAGTGTAAAGCCCCGCTGAGAGCCCTGCCCGTCATAGAGGAGCCTTTCCAGAAGGTGGCCGTGGACATCGTGGGGCCCCTCAGCAGGGTGACGCGGTCGGGGAAGAAATACATTCTGGCGGTGGTAGATTTCGCTACGCGCTACCCCGAGGCGGTGGCCCTGTCCTCTCTCCAGCCAGACACCGCGGCAGACGCGCTGCTGACCATCTTCAGCCGAGGGGGGTTCCCCCGGGAGGTCCTTACAGACCAGGGGTCTAACGTCACGTCAACCCTGCTCCGGTGCTTGTGGGAGAAATGTGGGGTCCGGCACGCCTGGGCCACACAACGGGCTGGTGGAGAGGTTCAATGGGACCCTAAAGATGATGCTGAAAACCTTTATGGACCAGCACCCGCAGACCGGGACAAGTACTTACCTCACCTGCTGTTCGCCTACAGGGAGGTGCCCCGGAATCCACAGGGTTCTCCCCATTCGAGTTGCTGTATGGGAGGCGAGTGAGGGGACCCCTGGACTTGATGAGGGCCGAGTGGGAGGGGAAGGCCACTCCCGATGGAGAATCAGTGGTGGAGCATGTCCTGACCTTCCAGGAAAAGCTTGGGGAGCTCATGGGCTGGGTCAGGGGAAACCTAGCCAGGGGAAGCAGGTCTGGTACGACTGCTCAGCACTTGCCCGCTCCTATGCCATCGGGGACCAGGGGATGCTCCTCATCCCCGGGAGGAACAAGCTGCAAGCTGCCTGGGACGGCCCCTTCAAGGTCCTCAGACAGGTAAACGAGGTGAACTATATGGTGGAACTGTCCAACCGGGCTCACCGCCGCCGGGCGTATCATGTCAACATGATGAAGCCGTATTGGGACTGGGAGAAGTTGGTGCTGGCTGCGTGGGCAGTGGGAGGAGAAGGGAGAGGATCCCTGGTGGGGCTCCTCCCTGAGGCGGGGGCTGACCCCTCGCTGGAGTCAATTCCCCTCTCAGACCCGCTCACCCCTGCCCAGCAGGCCGAGATCAGAGAGACGCTGCCTTCATACCGGCAGCTGTTCTCCAGCCGGCCTGGGCTCACTAACCTGGCTGTTCACCGGGTGGAGACGGGAGCCGACTCTCCCACCAGGTGCTCCCCATTCAGGGTCACTGGAAAAACAGCCCAGGACCTGGAGAAAGAGGTCAGGGACATGCTGGCTTTAGGGGTGGTCCAGCCACCCACAAGCCCCTGGGCCTCGCCCAGGGTGCTGGTCCCCAAAAAGGACGGGTCGGTCCAGTTCTGTGTGGACCATCGGAAGCTCAATGCCATCACCATGTCCGATGCCTACCCCATGCCTAGGACTGATGAGATCCTAGACAAGTTGGGGGGCGCCCGGTTCCTCACTACCATGCATCTTACCAAAGGCTACTGGAAGGTGCCTTTGGACCTGGAGGCAGGGCGAAGTCTGCCTTCACCCCCCCAGTAGTTCCTGGTCCTGCCTTTCGGCCTCAAGGGGCACCAGCCACCTTCCAGCGCCTGGTGGGTCAGTTGCTCAGGGGGGTGGAGGGCTTTGCTCTGGCGTCATTGATGAGATCTGTGTCTTTAGCCAGACCTGGGAGGACCATGTGTCCCAGGTGAAGAGGGGGCTGGGTCTTCTCCAAGACGCCGGCCTGACCATAAGAGCCAAGAAGTGCAAGCTGGGGATGGCAGAGGTGTCGTACCTGGGCCACAAGGTGGGAGGTGGCCATCTGAAGCCAGAGCCGGCCAAAGTGGAGGCAATCGAGGACTGGCCGCTCCCCAGACTAAGAAGCAGGTCCAGGCTTTCACTGGGATGGCGGGGCACTACCAGAGGTTTGTGCCCCACTTTAGCTCCCTGGCAGCTCCCCTCACCAAGCTTTGCAGAAAGGGGAAGCTGGACAATGCGGTCTGGACCGAGCAGGGCCAGCGGGAGGACAATGGACTGCGGAGAGAGGACCCCGGTGACCGGACCAGCTGGATCCAGCCAGAGGGGCCAGAGGACAGAAGCGGGGAGAGGGGGCCCAGGCGACCCTGTTTACCTGGAGGGAAGACAATGGATGCAGGAGGGCTTGGGGCCGGGGATCTCAGCTGCCCAGCTGGGAAGCGGGGGGGGGGGTGTCGCTCTGGGCTGGAAGGAGGGGGTTTCCTGTGCTGGGTTCAGACACTCAATAAACCTCCTGTTTTACGCTGGCTGAGAGTCACTCCAGTCTAGAGATCAGGGTCAGGGGGGTGGGGGGGGCATTATTCCCTCTTGGAGTGGAGGCCCCGTGGGCCCAGAACGAGGGGAATCTCTGAGGGGGTCCACGGCAGGGACAGGCGTGCTAAGGCTCAGAGAGGTGCGGCTCCAGGAGGTGGAGGGGCTGGACCCCCAAGAGAGAGGACCCCCGGGAGAACGGCTGTCGCACTGAAGGGGGTTCCCCCCAGGGACCGCACGGGGCCAAGGGTGGGCACGACCTACGAGTCCATGACAGGGACCCGCCCTGTGAGCTCCCCGCCCCAGCTGCTCCCTGCCTAGACCCCAGTGACATGAACCACGCCCCCCCCCACGGCTGTGCCCCATCAATGCCCTCTCAGACTCCACCATGTGGGTCTGCAGTGCTGTGAGATTCCACAGAACAGTGCCCTGCGGCGCCTGGCGGGGACCCAGGGCAGGCCATGGGGCTGTCCCTGGCAGATACAGCTCCATGACAATGACCACAGCGTTCTTCTTCTCGAAGGAGTCATGGAAGTAGACGAGGCGCTCGTGGTCCAGCTGGGACAGGATCTGCAGCTCCCTGCGCGCCGACTGCTTGGCCTTGGCCCGGCAGGGGATGAACTTGGCTGCGTAGTCCAGCCCGCTGCCCTTCTCCGTCACCCTCCGCACATAGGAGAAGGCCCCCCTGCAACACAGGGAGAGCTGCAGCCAGCAGGAGGGTGGGCCAGGCTCAGCGGGGGGCTGGCAGGAGGACAGGACCCTGGGGGACACATCAAGGGGGGAGGAGGCTGGGACACCCTGGGGAAGCCTGGCTCGGGCAGGGCTGGGAGGGCGGCTGAGCATTGGCAGGGAGAGCTCCGGCCTTCGCTCACAGCAGCGGGTAAAGAAGCTAAGAGCGGCTACCCTGGGTCAGCCCAACGGTCCGTCCGGCCCCGTGTCCTGCCTCTGACCACAGCCGGGGCCAGGTGCCCCAGGGGAATGAACAGGACAGGGCGATTATCATGTGATCCAGCCTGTCGCCCATTCCTGGATTCTGGCACTGAGAGCTTTAGGGACTCCCACAGCATGGGCCTGTGACCACCTTGGCTAAGAGCCATTGATGGACTAAGCCTTCGTGAATTTAGCTAATGCTTTTTAGAAATCTGCTATCATCTTGGCCCTCACAACATCCTCTGGCAGGGAGTTCCACAGGTTGACTGTGGATTGTGTGAAGAAGAACTTCCTTTTGTTTGTTTTAAACCTGCTGCCTCTTAATTTCATTGGGTGACCCCTAGCTCTTGTATTGGGAAGAGTAAATAACACGTCCTTATTGACTCTCTCCACACCTGGCATCACTGTATAGACCTCTGTCCTATCCCCACCCCCTTCCTCCTCTCCGCTCCAAGCTGAACAGCCCCAGTCTCTTTAATCTCTCCTCAGATGGGAGCCGTTCCAGACTCGTAATTATCTTTGTTGCCCTTCTCTGCACCGTTTCCAATTCTAACGTATCTTTTGGAGACGAGGTGACCAGATCTGCCCGCAGCATCTCGGGGCGGGCGGACTGTGGATTTAACAGCAGCATCACAGTATTTTGTGTCTTTTCTCTCCCTTCCCTCCCGGCCCGAACAGGCTGTTCGCTTGCTTGGCGGCTGCCGCACACGGAGCTGGGACACCCTGGGGGAGCCTGGCTAGGGCAGGGCTGGGGGGAACGCAGGAGATGTTCTCAGAGAACTCTCCGCATGGTACCAGCCAGCCCAGCCCCATGGCTCTGAATGTCTGGCTGGCCCCACGGTTCCCGTGTGTTACTGGCCCTGCCCCGTCCTGTCCCGGCGGGAGATCCAGCCCTAGTGCCTGGGAGCAGGGACTCAGAGCCGAGCCCGGGTGCCAGGCCAACGGAGGTCAATGCCCTGCTGTGTGACCACCTGGGGACGGCCCCTCGCCAGAGGCACCCGCCTCCCTCCCGCCTCACCTCCCGATCTCCTCGTGCACCTCGTAGTCGTCCGTCAGCCGCCGGGCCGCGTGCCCCTCCTCCGCCACCGCGGCCGCTGCCTCCGGCTGGGCTGGAACGAAGGACAGCCACGGCATGAGGAGGGAGGGGGACGGCCATGGCACCTGCGGCGGGGGGGCAGTTCCTATGGTTTGCATGCAGAGGGGGTGGGCCTCAGTTTCCCTGGGTGTTACGGGTTTAACGGGGGGATGGGAGAGGGAGTTTGTCGGGACACAGGACCGGCGAGGGAACTTGGGACCCCGGCCAATGGCCTGGAGAATGGAGACCCCAGCGACTGGGGACCGGGAGGTCCAGCCGGGTCTGGCCAGCGGGAGGACAATGGGCTGTGGAAAGAGGGGACCCCGGTGACCGGACCAGATGGGTCCAGCCAGAGGGGCCAAAGGACAGAAACGGGGAGAGGCGGCCCAGGCGACGCTGTTTACGATCCTGTTTACCTGGAGAGAAGACAATTGGGGGGAGGGCAGGGATCTCAGAGGCCCAGCTGGGAAGCAGGGGGGCTCGGGGCTGGAGGGAGGGGGTGGGCAGAGCCCCCCTGGAGGCAGGACAGACCTAAATGTGCTGGGCTGGGAGAGGCCAGGCCTGAGGCCGGAGAGTTTCCTGTGCTGGGTTCAACGCTCAATAAACCCTCCTGTGTTACACTGGCTGAAAGTTGCTCCAGTCTAGAGATCAGGGCGGGGGGTACATTGCTCCCTCTGGGGGTGGAGGCCCCGGGGGTCCAGAGCGAGGGGACCCCTGAGGGGCCCACGGCAGAGACAGGCGTGCGAAGGCTCAGACAGGTGGAGGGGCTGGACCCCTGAGAGAGTGGCCCCCCGAGAAGGGCTGTCACACTGAAGGGGGTTCCCCCCAGGGACCGCACAGGGCCAAGAGTGGGCACGACTTGGGAGTCCATGACTGTGGGAACAGCCATGGCACCGAGGGAAGGCAGGTGCCGGTGAGGGTGGGAACGTCCACGGCACCGAGGGGGGCAGGCTGCCGGGGGGGGTGGGGGAGAGGAACGGCCATGGAAAAGCCCTCGCCGCTACCCTCCCCCCACTGGAGACAACCGAATGTTCCACAATGGTCCCTAGACGCCGAGGTGATGGGCATGTGGACAGAGGGATGCAGCCCCCGGCTCAGGCTGGCATTGCAACGAGCCCCTCGCCAAGGCCTCCGGGCTGCTCCCCTCTCCCCAGGCCTGGCACGGTGCCCCAGGGCCGAGGGGCTGGGGGGCCTGGCAGCACCCTACCTGCGCACACCACCAGCTCGGCCTTGCAGGACAGCTCCCCGGCCAGGTTGCGGGCGGCACAGGTGTAGACGCCACTGTCGCGGGCCGTGGCGCCCAGCAGCACCAGGGAGCACTCGCTGTCGTCGTAGACGAAGGTCAGCCGGCTGCTCTCGGCCAGCAGCGCCTCGTCCTGGGGGGGGTGCAGGCGTCAGCCACCCCCCAGCACAGCCAGGGGCCCGCGCAGCCATTGGCCCAAGGCCAGGGACGCCACCCCGCGGCGTGGCAGCCGGGATCCACCCCCCTCCCGGAGCACCTGGGACTCACCTTCCGCCTGGAGAACCCTGGGTGGCCCGCACCCCGTTCCTCTGCGGGGGCAGGGCTGGGAGAGCAGGGGGCTGCGAGATGGGACCGAGGGGCACCAGCCGAGCTGGGGGGGGTAGCAGGGGCTGCAAATCGGGATTGCGGGGCAGCAGCAGAGCTGGGGAGCCCAAGGCTGGGAGAGCAGGGGGCTGCGAGATGGGACCGAGGGGCACCAGCCGAGCTGGGGGGGGGTAGCAGGGGCTGCAAATCGGGACTGCGGGGCAGCAGCAGAGCTGGGGAGCCCAAGGCTGGGAGAGCAGGGGGCTGCGAGATGGGACCGAGGGGCACCAGCCGAGCTGGGGGAGGGTAGCAGGGGCTGCAAATCGGGACTGCGGGGCAGCAGCAGAGCTGGGTAGCCCAAGGCTGGGAGAGCAGGGGGCTGCGAGATGGGACCGAGGGGCACCAGCCGAGCTGGGGGGGGTAGCAGGGGCTGCAAATCGGGACTGCGGGGCAGCAGCAGAGCTGGGGAGCCCAGGGCTGGGAGAGCAGGGGGCTGCGAGATGGGACCGAGGGGCACCAGCCGAGCTGGGGGAGGGTAGCAGGGGCTGCAAATCGGGACTGCGGGGCAGCAGCAGAGCTGGGGAGCCCAGGGCTGGGAGAGCAGGGGGCTGCGAGATGGGACCGAGGGGCACCAGCCGAGCTGGGGGGGGGTAGCAGGGGCTGCAAATCGGGACTGCGGGGCAGCAGCAGAGCTGGGGAGCCCAGGGCTGGGAGAGCAGGGGGCTGCGAGATGGGACCGAGGGGCACCAGCCGAGCTGGGGGGGGGTAGCAGGGGCTGCAAATCGGGACTGCGGGGCAGCAGCAGAGCTGGGGAGCCCAGGGCTGGGAGAGCAGGGGCTGCGAGATGGGACCGAGGGGCACCAGCCGAGCTGGGGGGGGTAGCAGGGGCTGCAAATCGGGACTGCGGGGCAGCAGCAGAGCTGGGGAGCCCAGGGCTGGGAGAGCAGGGGGCTGCGAGATGGGACCGAGGGGCACCAGCCGAGCTGGGGGAGGGTAGCAGGGGCTGCAAATCGGGACTGCGGGGCAGCAGCAGAGCTGGGGAGCCCAGGGCTGGGAGAGCAGGGGCTGCGGGCCGGAATCGGGGCACTGGTAGGTCCCTCCATTGACGGGCGTCCCTGCCTCCCTCCGCCCCCGGGAGGCCCAGGGCTCACCTTGTACCACATGATGTCGGGCAGCGGCTTGCCCTCCACCACCACGGCGAAGCGCGGCGTCTCGCCCTCCCCGACCTCCAGGTCCTCCATGATGGACTCGAAGCGCGGCGGCTCTGGGGACCGAGAGACGTTCCACCCCTGAGCGCAGGCAGGAGCAGGTGGCTGCCTCCTCGCCCCGCCCTACAGATGCCCAGGCTCCGCCCCCCGGCTGGGAGGGGTGTGGCCCGCAGGTGCCCAGGCTCCGCCCCCGGCTGGGGTGTGTCACTGGCCCCTGCCCAGGCTCCGCCCCTGGCTGGGAGGGGTGTGGCCCGCAGGTGCCCAGGCTCCGCCCCTGGCTGGGGTGTGTCACTGGCCCCTGCCCAGGCTCCGCCCCTGGCTGGGAGGGGTGTGGCCCGCAGGTGCCCAGGCTCCGCCCCCAGCTGGGGTGTGTCACTGGCCCCTGCCCAGGCTCCGCCCCTGGCTGGGAGGGGTGTGGCCTGCAGTGCCCAGGCTCCGCCCCCGGCTGGGGTGTGTCACTGGCCCCTGCCCAGGCTCCGCCCCTGGCTGGGAGGGGTGTGGCCTGCAGTGCCCAGGCTCCGCCCCCGGCTGGGGTGTGTCACTGGCCCCTGCCCAGGCTCCGCCCCCGGCCGGGAGAAGGACCCCCACGTACCTGCCAGCTGCAGGCTGATGGAGCAGCTGTCCCTGCCATGCCTGTTGCTCACCTCGCAGGTGAGCTCCCCAGCGTCCCCGCGGTGCACCTGGCAGAGCCGCAGGCAGTGCTGGTCGTCGTCAGCCATGCTCATCTCCCACTCGCCAGCCCGCTCCTCCAGCACCAACCCGCCCCTGCCGGGGCAAGGACACCCCGTCATGGGAGTGCCGCACAGCCCGCGCCCCGCCCCCCACAGCGCCCCCTGCTGGGAGAGGCCGGCTGGAGCCACCAGCTCCCCTCACAGCCACTGCCCTGCCCCCCACGACGCCCCCTGCTGGGAGAGGCCGGCTGGAGCCACCAGCTCCCCCCACAGCCCGCGCCCCGCCCCCCACAGCGCCCCCTGCTGGGAGAGGCCGGCTGGAGCCACCAGCTCCCCTCACAGCCACTGCCCTGCCCCCCACGACGCCCCCTGCTGGGAGAGGCCGGCTGGAGCCACCAGCTCCCCTCACAGCCACTGCCCTGCCCCCCACAGCGCCCCCTGCTGGGAGAGGCCGGCTGGAGTCACCAGGAGCTCCCCCCACAGCCACTGCCCTGCCCCCCACAGCGCCCCCTGCTGGGAGAGGTCGGCTGGAGCCACCAGGAGCTCCCCCCACAGCGACTGCCCTGCCCCCCACAGCGCCCCCTGCTGGGAGAGGCCGGCTGGAGCCACCAGCTCCCCTCACAGCCACTGCCCTGCCCCCCACGGCGCCCCCTGCTGGGAGAGGCCGGCTGGAGTCACCAGGAGCTCCCCTCACAGCCACTGCCCTGCCCCCCACAGCGCCCCCTGCTGGGAGAGGCTGGCTGGAGCCGCCAGCTCCCCTCACAGCCACTGCCCTGCCCCCCACAGCGCCCCCTGCTGGGAGAGGCCGGCTGGAGCCGCCAGCTCCCCTCACAGCCACTGCCCTGCCCCCCACAGCGCCCCCTGCTGGGAGAGGCCGGCTGGAGCCGCCAGCTCCCCTCACAGCCACTGCCCTGCCCCCCACGGCGCCCCCTGCTGGGAGAGGCCGGCTGGAGTCACCAGGAGCTCCCCCCACAGCCACTGCCCTGCCCCCCACAGCGCCCCCTGCTGGGAGAGGTCGGCTGGAGCCACCAGGAGCTCCCCCCACAGCGACTGCCCTGCCCCCCACAGCGCCCCCTGCTGGGAGAGGCCGGCTGGAGCCACCAGCTCCCCTCACAGCCACTGCCCTGCCCCCCACGGCGCCCCCTGCTGGGAGAGGCCGGCTGGAGTCACCAGGAGCTCCCCCCACAGCCAGCGCCCTGCCCCCCACAGCGCCCCCTGCTGGGAGAGGCCGGCTGGAGCCACCAGCTCCCCCCACAGCCACTGCCCTGCCCCCCACAGCGCCCCCTGCTGGGAGAGGCCGGCTGGAGCCACCAGCTCCCCTCACAGCCACTGCCCTGCCCCCCACGACGCCCCCTGCTGGGAGAGGCCGGCTGGAGTCGCCAGCTCCCCCCACAGCCACTGCCCTGCTCCCCACAGCGCCCCCTGCTGGGAGAGGCCGGCTGGAGTCGCCAGGAGCTCCCCCCACAGCCAGCGCCCTGCCCCCCACAGCGCCCCCTGCTGGGAGAGGCCGGCTGGAGCCACCAACTCCCCCCACAGCCAGCACCCCGCCCCCCACAGCGCCCCCTGCTGGGAGAGGCCGGGCTGGAGTTGCCGGGAGCTCCCCCCACAGCCAGCGCCCCGCCCCCCACAGCGCCCCCTGCTGGGAGAGGCTGGCTGGAGTCACCAGCTCCCCTCACAGCCACTGCCCTGCCCCCCCACGGCACCCCCTGCTGGGAGAGGCCGGCTGGAGTCGCCAGGAGCTCCCCCCACAGCCAGCGCCCCGCCCCCCACAGCGCCCCCTGCTGGGAGAGGCCGGCTGGAGTCGCCAGGAGCTCCCCCCAGCTGTGTATACCACTCAGCAATGGTTCAGGGGGTGCCGGGGGAATTGGAGATGCTCCAAGAGGCTCCCCCGCAGGGCAGGGCCACAGGGAGCCCCGCAGGGTGCTGGCTGACAGAGGTCCCAGTCCCCCCCATGGACGTCCTGGCTCCCAAACCCTGGGGCTGGCGAAGCTGCATCCCACCTCTTCCAGGTGACCGTGGCCTCCACGTGGTTCAGGGTAATGGTGACGGAGGCTGGCTGGTCCTCCACTGCGTACACCACGTCTGGCTTGTCCAGGATGATGGGGGCCTCCTCCAGGTATGGTCCTGCCAACACAGCCCCCAGTGACCCCGGCAACCTGAGCCCCCTTCTCTGCCCCTCTGCCCAGAAAGAAACCGACCCGGCAGGGGCCTGCTCCCCACCACAGCCCTAGCTAGGGGGCTTCCTCACCCCTGGGGACATGTCCCTCCGCCTGGTTCCCCGGCAGCCCTGCCCGCTGGAGATGGGACCGGCCATTGTGCCAGGTGCCCCCCTGTGGCCCCTGTACCTCGAAGCAGCACCCCGGAACCTCCATATTCACCACTGTCGTGTAATGGTGATCAGTTCTGCACAGCTGGCCATGTCAGATACCATAGGAAAGGCCATGAGCTCCTGTAACCCATCATCCTGTCCAAATACGTGTACCTAGGGTTGCCAACTTTCTATTTGCAGAAAACCAAGCACTCTTGCCCCGCCCCCTGCCCCGCCCCTTTCCCGAGGCCACCGCCCCCCACTCACGCCATCCCCCTCCCTCCGTCACTCGCTCTCCCCCACCCTCACTCACTCATTTTCACTGGACTGGGGCAGGGGCTTGGGGGGCGGTGAAGGCTCCGGCTGTAGGTACGGGCTCTGAGATGGGGCTGAAAAGGAGGGGTTTGGGGTGCAGGAGAGGGCTCCAGGATGGGGCAGGGGATTGGGGTGTGGGAGGGGCCACAGGCTCTGGGCTGGGGCTGCGGGGGTGGGGCCAGAAATGAGGGGTTCAGGGTGCGGGGGGGGAATCCGGGATGGGGCAGGGGGTTGGAGGGTGGGGTGGTGAGGGCTCTGGCTGGGGGCTTTGGGGTGGGGCCGGAGATGAGAGGTTTGGGGTGCAGGAGAGGGCTCTAGGCTGAGGCAGGGGGTTGGGAAGGGGGTGAGGACTCCGGCTGGGGGGCGGGCTCTGGGATGGGGCTTGGGTTTGGGGTGTAGGATGGGGCTCCAGGCTGGGGCAGGGGGTTGGGGCATGGGAGGGGTTCGGGGTCGCTGCGCCTGCAGGACCGCCCCCTCAGCTCCCATTGGCCATGGTTCCTGACCAATGGGAGCAGCTGAGCTGGCACTGGGGCAATGCACGGAGCCCCTTGGCCACCCCTCCGCCTAGGAGCCAGAGGGAGATGCTGGCAGCTTCCCAGTAGTTGCACGGAGCCAGGCTGGGAGCCTGCCTGCCTGGTTGGGAGCGGGCTTTTAACGGCTCAGTCAGCACCGCTGACCGGAGCTGCCAGGACCAGGTGTTCCGGTCGGAAACAGGACCCCTAGACCCCCGTGCCTAGTGTTTGTGTGTGGGAAGCTCTGGGATTTTGCTGGAATAGACGGTAAGTTTGAGAGTCTCGGCAGGGGAGCTGGAATCAGGGATTCACACTCCATGACAGTTGCGCAAGCATGCTCAACCCTGCGACTCGGCAAAGCTCATCGGGACACGCCTGGGCTGTGACCTCCAGGCCCTGAGGGTGTAAAATAAGGGGCAGTGGCAATCCAGGAAGTTTTTGGAGAGCGTTGGGGACAACTTCAAGGTGTAAGTGCCGGAGGAACCAACTTGACCCGCTGGTCACAAACAGGGAAGACTTGGTAGGGGACGTAGAAGTGGGTGGCAACCTGGGCAGCAGTGACCATGAGATGGTCGAGTTCAGGATCCTGACACAAGGAAGGAAGGAGAGCAGCAGAATACGGACCCTGGACTTCAGAAAAGCAGACTGTGACTCCCTCAGGGAAATGATGGGCAGGATCCCCTGGGAGGCTAATATGAGGGGGAAAGGAGTCCAGGAGAGCTGGCTGTATTTTAAAGAAGCCTTATTGAGGGCGCAGGAACAAACCATCCCGATGTGCAGAAAGAATAGCTAATATGGCAGGCGACCAGCTTGGCTTAACAGTGAAATCTTTGGTGAGTTTAAACTCAAAAAGGAAGCTTGCAAGAAGTGGAAACTTGGACAGATGACTAGGGAACTGTATACAAATATTGCTCAAGATTGCAGGAGTGAAATCAGGAAGGCCAAAGCACAATTGAAGTTGCAGCTAGCAAGGGATGTTAAGAGTAACAAGAAGGGTTTCTACAGGTATGTTAGCAACAAGAAGAAGGTCAGGGACAGTGTGGGCCCCTTGCTGGATGGGGGAGGCAACCTAGTGACAGAGGATTTGGAAAAAGCTGAGATACTCAATGCTTTTTTTGCCTCAGTCTTCACAGACAAGGTCAGCTCCCAGACTGCTGCACTGGGCAGCACAGCATGGAGAGGAGGTGAGCAGCCCTCTGTGGAGAAAGAACAGGTCCAGGACTATTTAGAAAAGCTGGACGTGCACAAGTCCATGGGGCCAGATGCTCTGCATCCGAGGGTGCTGAGGGACATGGCTGATGTAATTGAAGAGCCATTGGCCATTATCTTTGAAAACTCATGGCGATCGGGGAAGTCCCGGACGACTGGAAAAAGGCTAATGTAGTGCCCATCTTTAAAAAAGGGAAGGAGGAGGATCCTGGGAACTACAGGCCAGTCAGCCTCTCCTCAGTCCCTGGAAGAATCATGGAGCAGGTCCTCAAGGAATCAATTCTGAAACACTTAGAGGAGAGGGAAATGAACAGGAAAAGGCAGCATGGATTCATCAAGGGCAAGTCATGCCTGACTAATCTAATTGCCTTCTATGACGCGATAACTGGCTCTGTGGATGAGGGGAAAGCAGTGGACGTGTTGTTCCTTGACTTTAGAAAGTTTCTGATACGGTCTCCCACAGTATTCTTGCCAGCAAATTAAAAAAGTATGGATTGAATGAATGGACTATAAGGTGGATAGGAAGCTGGCTAGATTGTCGGGTTCAACGGGTAGTGATCAACGGCTCGATATCTAGTTGGCAGCCAGTATCAAGCAGGGTCGGTCCTGGGGCCAGTTTTGATCAACATCTTCATTAATGATCTGGAGGATGGTGTGGATTGCACCCTCAGCAAGTTTGCAGATGACACTAAGCTGGGGGGAGAGGTAGATAGACTGGAGGGTAGGGATAGGATATAGAGTGACCTACACAAATTGGAGGATTGGGCTGTGACGTTACTGACATAATCTGGGACCATATAGATCATTGTTGCAACCAAGGTCCTGTAGTGGCACCAAATCTTATATAAAGGGGGTCAAATGAGCTGTCTCAGACGAGGTGATGGTTTGCTGGTTAGGATTATGCCGTCTATGTGCGAGTATCACTTTTGTAGTTGAAGTTATGAATATTGGCTCTGTACTGTCTGTATTTCAAACTTGTGCTCTGCTTCTGGGGGACACCCCAGACAAGTTGGGGTCAGCTCTGCCTAGCCTGCTGGATGGCCCATTAGGGACCATCAGCGACACAACTGACCCATTGAGAGAAGGCAGACACGCCTGGGGACTCAGCCAGGTGTGCAGGGACCTGCCTAGGGACAGACTCTGAGGTGTTTCCAGGCCGTGGGATGGGCAGCTTGTCCTTGGGACAAAGAAAGAAAGACCACATGGCAAGAGACTATACAAAGCTGCTGCAGCTCCTCCATCTTGTCTTCAGTCCTGCTTTTTACGTCTGGAGGAACTTTGTTACAAACAGAAGCTCTGAACCAAGGTCTGAAGGACCCATCCCAGCTGGGGATGTTCTCCAGAGACTTGATTTGAACCTGCCGTTTATTCCATCCCTGCTACAAGCCTGAACCAAGAACTTTGTCAATTACTGTATGTCATTGATTCCATTGAACCAATTCTAGCTCTCGTCTGTATCTTTTTCCTTTTATGAATAGAATCATAGAATATCAGGGTTGGAAGGGACCTCAGGAGGTCATCTAGTCCAACCCCCTGCTCAAAAGCAGGACCAATCCCCAATTAAATCATCCCAGCCAGGGCTTTGTCAAGCCTGACCTTAAAAACTTCTAAGGAAGGAGATTCTACCACCTCCCTAGGCAACGCATTCCAGTGTTTCACCACCCTCCTAGTGAAAAAGTTTTTCCTAATATCCAACCTAAACCTCCCCCACTGCAACTTGAGACCATTACTCCTCGTTCTGTCCTCTTCTACTACTGAGAATAGTCTAGAACCATCCTGTCTGGAACCACCTCTCAGGTAGTTGAAAGCAGCTATCAAATCCCCCCTCATTCTTCTCTTCTGCAGGCTAAACAATCCCAGTTCCCTCAGCCTCTCCTCATAAGTCATGTGTTCCAGACCCCTAATCATTTTTGTTGCCCTTCGCTGGACTCTCTCCAATTTATCCACATCCTTCTTGAAGTGTGGGGCCCAAAACTGGACACAGTACTCCAGATGAGGCCTCACCAATGTCGAATAGAGGGGGACGATCACGTCCCTCTATCTGCTCGCTATGCCCCTACTTATACATCCCAAAATGCCATTGGCCTTCTTGGCAACAAGGGCACACTGCTGACTCATATCCAGCTTCTCATCCACTGTAACCCCTAGGTCCTTTTCTGCAGAACTGCTGCCGAGCCATTCGGTCCCTAGTCTGTAGCTGTGCATTGGATTCTTCCGTCCTAAGTGCAGGACCCTGCACTTATCCTTATTGAACCTCATCAGATTTCTTTTGGCCCAATCCTCCAATTTGTCTAGGTCCCTCTGTATCCTATCCCTGCCCTCCAGCGTATCTACCTCTCCTCCCAGTTTAGTGTCATCTGCTACTTGCTGAGGGTGCAATCCACACCATCCTCCAGATCATTTATGAAGATATTGAACAAAACCGGCCCCAGGACCGACCCCTGGGGCACTCCACTTGACACCAGCTGCCAACTAGACATGGAGCCATTGATCACTACCCGTTGAGCCCGACAATCTAGCCAGCTTTCTACCCACCTTGTAGTGCATTCATCCAGCCCATACTTCTTTAACTTGCTGACAAGAATACTATGGGAGACCGTGTCAAAAGCTTTGCTAAAGTCAAGAAACAATACATCCACTGCTTTCCCTTCATCCACAGAACCAGTAATCTCATGGCTGGGATGATTTAACTGGGAATTGGTCCTGCTTCGAGCAGGGGGTTGGACTAGATGACCTTCTGGGGTCCCTTCCAACCCTGATATTCTATGATTCTATGATTCATCATAGAAGGCGATTAGATTCGTCAGGCATGACCTTCCCTTGGTGAATCCATGCTGACTGTTCCTGATCACTTTCCTCTCATGTAAGTGCTTCAGGATTGATTCCTTGAGGACCTGCTCCATGATTTTTCCAGGGACTGAAGTGAGGCTGACTGGCCTGTAGTTCCCAGGATCCTCCTTCTTCCCTTTTTTAAAGATTGGCACTACATTAGCCAATAAACCTTTAGATTTTAGATTCTAAAGGATTGGCAACAGCATGGTTTGTGGGTAAGATCTGATTTGTATATTGACCTGGGTCTGGGGCTTGGTTCTTTTGGATCGAGAGAAGCTTTGTTCTTTTACTGGGGTATTGGTTTTCATAACCATCTGTCCGCATAACGAGTGGCCCTGGTGGGGATACTGGGAAACTGGAGTATCTAAGGGAATTGCTTGTGTGACTTGTGGTTAGCCAGTGGGGTAAAACCAAAGTCTTCTCTGTCTGGCTAGTTTGGTTTGCCTTAGAGGTGGGAAAACCCCAGCCTTGGGCTGTGACTGCCCTGTTTTAAGCAATTGGTCCTGAACTGGCACTCTCAGTTGGGTCCTGCCAGAACCAGCATCATTACATGGGTCAAAAGAAATCTGATGAGGTTCCACAAGGACAAGTGCAGAGTCCTGCACTTAGGATGGAAGAATCCCAGGCACCGCGACAGGCTGGGGACCGAGGAGCTAAGCGGCAGTTCTGCAGAAAAGGACCTAGGGGTGACAGTGGATGAGAAGCTGGCTATGAGTCAACAGTGTGCCCTTGTTGCCAAGAAGGCTAACGGCATTTTGGGCTGTATAAGTAGGAGCGTTGCCAACAGATCAAGGAAAGCGATCATTCCCCTCTATTCGGCACTGGTGAGGCCTCATCTGGAGTACTGCGTCCAGTTTTAGGGCCCCCACTACAGAAAGGATGTGGACAAACTGGAGAGAGTCCAGCGGAGGGCAACGAAAATGATTAGGGGACTGGAACACATGACTTATGAGGAGAGGCTGAGGGAACTGGGATTGTTTAGTCTACAGAAGAGAAGAATGAGGGGGAATTTGATAGCTGCTTTCAACTACCTGAAAGGTGGATCCAAAGAGGATGGAGCTAGACTGTTCTCAGTGGTGGAAGAGGACAGGACAAGGAGTAATGGTCTCAAGTTGCTGTGGGGGAGGTTTAGGTTGGATTTTAGGAAAATACTTTTTCACTAGGAGGGTGGTGAAGCACTGGAATGCGTTACCTAGGGAGGTGGTGGGATCTCCATCCTTTGAGCTTTTTAAAGGCCCGGTTGGACAAAGCCCTGGCTGGGATGATTTAGTTGGGGTTGGTCCTGCTTTGAGCAGGGGGTTGAACTAGATGAACTTCTGAGGTCTCTTCCAACCCTGATATTGTGTGATTCTATGATTTTGCCTTTCTCCGCCCCCACCTACGCTAGAAGCAACAAGAATGCTGGAAAGACAAAGACTGAGGAGACTGGTCCCAGGCTGAAGAGAGAAGCCTCTGTATTAAGAGCTGAAACATCCAGTGGGGGGAGAAAACTGCTTGATCCAAATACTACTTAGTGTAATGAGGTTTAAGATTTAGACTGGGCGCTTATCTTTTATTTTCTTTGGTAACTATCGCTGACTTTTTATGCCTCCCATTTCTAAACACTTACAATCTACTTTCCTGTAGTTAATAAACCTGGTTTATACTTTACCTAAAACAGTGCTTGCAAAATCTCAGCTCAGGTTACCAAGGCTACTGTGTGTGCTTTGCACACTGAGGGAGGGGCCGACTGGGTAACGAACTTACACTGGTCAGGCTTCTGCCCGGGGCAGGACGGTGCAGCTCTGGGGTGCAAGGCTGGGGATTTGGGGGAATGGGCTGGTGCCTTTCCCTATGTGTTTCATGACAGGCTCTGGGAGCATTCATGCAATATAGCTGGGTGTGGGGTCTCCGCATGTGATTGTGCTGAGCGATAACAGCACCTGGAGGGGCTCCTGGGCTAAGCGGGGCCCTCTGGGGGTTGATCCCTCCTGTTGGCTCTGCTGAAGGCCAGGCCAGGCCAAGCCCAGGGCAGCTGGGCTGGCAGCAGCTCCCAGGTGGTGGCCCGGAGTTCCCCCCGCCCCTCTTACCCCGATCCATGAGCTGCACTGGCTGGCTGGGAGGCGAGGGCTTGCTGCTGCTCCTGGCGGTGGCCGTGAGGACTCGGAAGAGGTATCGCAGCCCCTTGGCCAGGCTGTGCAATGTGCAGCGGGTGTCTCGCAGGCTGGTGGCCACGATGGTCCACTGGCTGGTGCCCAGCACCTGCTGCTGGACTGTGTAGGTCACCGAGGCGGGATCTGCGCAGAGGAGAGGCCATTGCCATGCTATGTTCTCAGGGCTCCCACCCAGCACCATCTCCACCCCGCCCCACGGCTATGGGCCCAGCCCAGCCAGGCCACCAGGGCTGGGGGGCTCCCCATGCGGCTGAGCTCTAAGCTCCACCCGGCCACTGGCCCTCCCAGGCACTGGGGGGCAGCCCGCCCCAGGCTGGCCAAGCCCTTCCCCTGCCACTGCCCCCTTCCCAGTGCCCCACAGCCCTGCCCTTCTCCCCCTCCCACTGCCCCCCTGGCCTGGCCCATCCCCCACCACCGCCCCCCTTCCCAGTGCCCCACGGTCCTGTCCTGCCCTTCTCCCCCTCCCACTGTACCCCTGGGCTGGCCCAACCCCTGCTACTGCCCCTCTTCCCAGTGCCAAGCGGCCCTACCCAGCCCCATCCCGCTCCCACTGCACCCCCGGCCTGGCCCAGCCCCACTCTCCCTTCCTACTGCAGCCCTGGCCCTGCCTCAGCTTCCTCCATCTCTTCCACATCAACCCCCCCACGGCCCAACCCTGCCCCGCCTGGCCACCCTGCCCCCAGCCCTGCTCAGCCCCACTTCCCTTCCAGCCCTGCTGCCCCCAACAGCCTCAGCCTGGCCCATCCCCTCTCCCCCACAGCCCAGGCTCTGCCCAGCCCACGCCTGGCATCTGTTCCCTCCCCCACACACAGCCCCTGGAGATGATCCCCTCCCCCATTCTGCCCCTACATCCCCAACACCCCCACCCCACCCCCAGCTGGGCCCCGGGGGCACTGTGAGTGGAGGAGGGGTGGACTTTCGGTGGCCAGGAAGAGTCACGACTGGCCGCGGCTGGCACATGTTGGCAGGGGCTGCCCAGGGGCCGCTGGTGTCAATGACCCTCAGCCACTGCATCTTCGGGGCGTCCCTGGAGCTGCGGCCTGGCCTGGGGGCTGCCAGGCAGAGCAGCCACTCAGCGGGCAGCGTGCCCATCACCCTCCCCCGGACACCCCAGTTCCGCTCCCCCCACGTTGCCCCCCCAATGACGCTCCTGCCCCCCAGCCGTGCCCCAAGCCCAATGAGACGTGCTGGTGGAAGCCAGGGCTGCCGTGGGGTCTCAGTGCCAGCGGCGGGGGGGTCTCCAGCCCATCCACCCAACCCCCAGCCCAGCTCACCTATGGCCGAGTCGAGCCACTTGGGTTTGTTCCAGGCCAGCGTGACGGCCCTGCCGGTCACGGCCAGCACGGTGGGCGGCCCGTCAGGGGGAGTCGGGACCACGTCTGAAAGAAAGAGGCAGGCATGGCACGGGTGGGCGTGGGATGCCACGTGGGCTCAGCAGGCCCCGGACCCACAAGCATGGCGGGTGGGGAGCAGCTGAGAGAGGGGTCATGCCATGCGGAGGGACACACGGGATGGGACGGGATGGGACGGCCACCCCTCCCCACCCACTCGCATTGCTCCGCTCCCCGCGCCCGTCCTTCCCGCTGCGTGGCTGCTTTGCCTGGCAGCCACGGGCCGCAGCAGCTCCAGTGACTCCCCCAGGGACTCCGTGTAGGGGCAAGACGCTCGGCAGTGCCCCGAAGACACAGACCCGGCTGCCCCCCGCGGAGCCGCCCATAAACCGTGGACACGTCGGCACACGCCGGCCGCTCGTCCCCGTGGTCCATCAGAGGCGCATGGGAGCAGGCGAGGACGCGACAGAGCCCTGGGGCCAGGTGGTTGGTCAGGGCTGCGGTGGGGCCGCAAGCTCCTGGGGCAGCCGGCCTTCGGCACAGCACTCCGTAGGCAGACGAGCGCGGCCACCCACGCGTGGGTCCAGCCCTGTGCGGCTGAGCTCCCGCCTTCTCCCCCGGCCGCAGTAGACACGCCCTGTGAGCCTGGCCAGGGCCGTGGGGCAGCTCCCCCAGGCCGGCGGGGCCCTCACCTGTCACGTAGAGGTGAGCGTAGCACGTGGCCTTCCCCACTCGGTTGGCAATGACGCTTTTATAGACGCCGGCGTGGGCGTGGCTGACGGCCGGGAACAGCAGGCGGTGGGTGTCCTTGTCTGCGGGGAGACGGGGGGGCACACGGGGGGCGGGGGGATGAAAACCACAGGAGGACAGTGATGCTGTTGGGCTATGCTCCCGAGCAGCCCATCAGAGCAGAGCACCAGGTGGGCATGCTGGGAACCAGGGCACAGTGCCAGGGCCGCCCAGAGGATTCGGGGGGCCTGGGGCAAAGCAATTTTGGGGGCCCCTTCCAGTGGCGTAGCCAGGTGGAGCGGACATAAAAGAAGGTACCCGGCGGCTTGTACTCACCCGGCGGCACTGAAGGACCCGCCCCCGAGGCGCCGCCCACGACCCGGAGCGGGCGAAGGACCCGCCCCCGAGGCGCCGCCCACGACCCGGAGCGGGCAAAGGACCCGCCCCCGAGGCGCCGCCCACGAC
The DNA here is from genome assembly GCF_965140285.1 of Lepidochelys kempii. Lineage (NCBI taxonomy): Eukaryota > Metazoa > Chordata > Testudines > Cheloniidae > Lepidochelys > Lepidochelys kempii. The sequence goes on from NC_136390.1 coordinate 909,930, forward strand.
CCGGAGCGGGCAAAGGACCCGCCCCCGAGGCGCCGCCCACGACCCGGAGCGGGCAAAGGACCCGCCCCCGAGGCGCCGCCCACGACCCGGAGCGGGCAAAGGACCCGCCCCCGAGGCGCCGCCCACGACCCGGAGCGGGCAAAGGACCCGCCCCCGAGGCGCCGCCCACGACCCGGAGCGGGCGAAGGACCCGCCCCCGAGGTGCCGCCCACGACCTGGAGCGGGCGAAGGACCCGCCCCCGAGGCGCCGCCCACGACCCGGAGCGGGCGAAGGACCCACCCCCGAGGCGCCGCCCACGACCCGGAGCGGGCGAAGGACCCGCCCCCGAGGCGCCGCCCACGACCCGGAGCGGGCGAAGGACCCGCCCCCGAGGCGCTGCCCACGACCCGGAGCGGGCGAAGGACCCGCCCCCGAGGTGCCGCCCACGACCCGGAGCGCCGCCGGGTGAGTCGACATTGACAAGGCGCCACTTGTGCTCAGCAGGAGAGTGGCCGCTGCCCCGCGCCCCCCAGTAACGCTGCCGGCCCCTTCCCTGTCCCCGACCTTCTCGTGGGGGCCCCTGCGGGGCCCAGGGCAAATTGCCCCACTTGCCCCCCGCCCCCGGGCAGCTCTGCACAGAGCACAGGAGCTGATGGGAGTGTGGGGGTCGCTGGGTGTGGGGTGCTCCCGGCTATGCCAGTCCCAGCCTCTCCAGCAGGAGGCGCCGTGGGGAGTGGGGCAGGGGTTGCTGGGTGTGGGGAGCTCCCGGTGACTGGCCCGGTCTCTCCCAGCAGGGGGCGCTGTGATTCCATTTACTTTGACCCCAGTTCTGCTGGCGGGTCCCCTTGGAGCAGCTGGCCGAGGGGCACCCCCTGGGGAGCAGGCTGGGGAAGCACCGAGGGCTCTGACTGCAGAAGCGGTTGCTGTGGGTTAGGGTGGGTGCTCAGCCCCTCGGGAGCCCGGCCTTGGCCATGGCTCAGCCCGGGCACGGTGTGCAGCGCGCCCCCCCCGCCCCCAAAGAGCGGGCCCAGCGCGGCGCGGCCGGAGCCCTACACTGGGTCATCCTGCGGTCCTCGGAGCTGCAGATCTTGGTGCCGTTGTGGAACCAGGTGATGGTGGGGTAGGGCAGGCCGGCCACCTGGCATTCCAGCACGGCCTCCTTGGACTCCACCACGTCCAGGTCGTGCAGCGGGTGGAGGAAGTCGGGCATGGTGAAGCGCTCCACCTCGTTCTCCGGCAGCTCTGGCTCCTCCGGGATGGACGGCATCTTCTCCAGCTTGGAGCTGCAACAGCCAAGACACGCCCACTGCACCAGCTGGCCCAGGCCCTGCATGGAGCACCTGGAAGCCAGTGGCCGTGGGGCAAGTACAGCCCCTCCCACTCTGCTGCCCCCCCTCCTCCCAGAGCTGCCCTGTGTCCCACCCCAGCCTCACCGGAGCTGCCTTCAGAGCTTGGGGGCAGCGTGTGCAGCTCAAAGGGGACCAGTGTGGGGGCTGATGCCCACATGCCAACCGAAACCCACCGATCTGCCCCACGGAGCCAGGGCTCAGAGCACCCCGCCCAACCCCCCCGGGGCGCTGAGCTCGGAGCCGTTGGGACACGGGGCCTGCTCCCAGGCTGTGCACAGACTCCCCCGGGCCACGATGGGGGCAGCTCCGCTCCGTCCCCAAGGGGCACCCGCTGGAAGGGGCATGCCAGCTGCGTGAGGTCTGGTTTCTCACGCCGCCCTGGAGGGACAGGCCTGGTGCTGCCCCCACCCCTGGGCTCCGGCCGGCCCAGCTGCCCCACCCGTGACTCATTCCGAACCCGAGGGCTGCCCTGCCCCATGCGCTACTCCCTCCTGGGCAGAGTGCCTGGCACCAGGCCTGGTGTCCTCTCTGCACCAGTGCAAGGGACGAGGCAGGGCCAGAGCGAATAGACCCACCCTGGGGCTGGGCTAGGGTCCCCACCTCCATGGTACGGCTGGGGAGGGGACAGGACCCGCCACAAACCCCCAGCAGCAGAGCTGGGTAAGCACCCAGGAGTGCTGACCCCCCAGTCCACACTGCTCCTGGGGTGCCCACTCCGGGTCCAGCAGCTCCTCCAGCTCTGGGAACCCCAGGCACCCAGCGAGGGACAGAGTTGACCCCGGGGCAGGAGCGGGGACCGGGCCCAGCCCTGGACCAACAGCCCCTTGGACTCCCAGCCCCAGAGGGAGCCCGGTGGGAGCTCTGCCAGGGTGCAGGAGACTCCTGGGCTGTGGCCGGGAGCAGATAAGAGCCACGACGCAGCCAGCGTTCCTGGGCTGCCCTGACTTGGCGCGACCTTGAAGCCAGAGTCCTCTGCGGAGTGACAGCGAGCGGCAGCTGGGCCAGCGGCCCCGGGGCTCAGGCAGGAAACGCGGCCGGGGCACCCAGCGCTGGAGACGGCTCCCGGGGGCCCTGCACACGGGGCAGCGCCTGGCCACGGGCGACGCTGCCGGCCCTGGCTGCCGGCCGCGCTGCTTGGACACGGCCCCACCGTGTGGGGAGGGCAACGGGATGCTCCCTGCCCTATGCTGCTCCGCCACTAGGCAGCGCTATGCCTCCACTAGCAGGCCGAGATGAACCTCAGCCAGGGGGGCAGAGCGTCTGGGTTTCGTAGGGGAACCAGCTGGTGCAAGCTCTGCAGCAAAGCCCTGCCGGGGACCAGGATCCCACGGGACCCACTGCCACAGTAGCGGGAGCGGGTGGCAGTGGGTTTAAGAACAGTCCCGCACAGGGCTCCGAAGCCAGGCCAGATCCGGTCCAGGAGCACGGCACGGTGCAGAGTGGGCCCGAGAAAACCAACAGACTCACAGATGGACCAAAGCAACAAGGGTTGCAGGATCTCATCACCAGCCACTCTTCAGTGCCCCCGAGAACTTCTGCTCTGACACCTTCCCGGTGGGCAGCCCCCCTCCTGGCTCAGGGTACAGCTGTGAAGCTGTACTTTGAATGGCTACCAAGCTCCACAAAGAAACTGGAGATATGCAGGTGTCTTCTTCACTTATGCTGGGGGGACGGTAAAGAGGGAAAGAACAGCGCCGTTTGCGTCCTCACTTCATTCCTCAGGCGTCAGGGCGTTTACACCAGCAGCGCGTCCATCGCCGACGAGAGCAGCGCTCTAGGGCAGCTACCCCACAGCGACGATGGGTCTTGTGGGAAGGGGGGCTGATCGCGGGGCACCCTGGTCTCTGCGCAGCCTCCTCTCCCCAAACACTGATCAGCGACAGGAGCTCAGCATTGCTCCAGGCAGGGGATCGAGCCATTGTCACCCGGCCAGAGGACACATGAGCTCTTGCCAAGCCAACAGGAAGGGGCGTTTCAAAGTTCCCGGGGCTTTACAGGGGAGGGGTGGATGCCTGTTTACCTGGCGTCAGAGCAGCGGAGCTGCTGGCAGGGGGTCACCTAGGCACCGTGGGAGATCCTCAGGAGGCTAAAAGCTCTGTAAAGAGGAAGGACGTGTCTTCACTTGCACATCACCGCAAAAGCAGCCCCGGCCAGAGCTGTCCGCCTCTCATGGAGCTGGTTTTCTGTTTGTGGTGAAACTGCCGAGTTTCACGGCAGAAGTCACTGGAAAGTGTAGACACTCCCGTGGCGTCTGCGCAAAAAGGAGACTTCTTCTGCTTTAAACGGCAAGCGTAGACAGGCCCTACGTCGACCGAACTCGCATCGGTGTACAGCCACCGCCGTAACTCCATCGCTCCCACGTGTCTACACCCCCTCCGTGCGTGGCGGGGCGCTCCTCCCCAGCGGCGCTCGCACCGACTGGGCTCTCAGCGGGGGGCGTGTGGGAAGGCCCCCGAAAGCCAGTAAAGGCAGCGTGAGCAGCGCAGCACCGCGAGGCGTCATTCCGCTGGCGGTAGCTGCCTTTGACCGAACCCCGCAGTGCAGGGCAGCCTCCGAACCCTGCCCAGCGCTGAACAGGAGCTCTGGGGAGCTCGAAAGCTGGTCTCTGCCCCCAGTGAACGGTATCACTGCCCCACGCCTCTCCACTCGTGGCGGGCTGGTGACTTTGGAAGTGACCCAGGAGGGACTTGCAATCGCCTGCAGCCCCGCCCCGAACTGACGTCACCGGACCTAGCTCGGACTGGCCCTGGCGGGATCCGAACTGCCCGGGCCAGGTCTGCACAGAGGTTTCAAAGACATAACTTTGCATTCAGAGTTGTGCGTGATCAGAGGACCGCAGACCAGCAGCCGCCATGACGGGCCCGGTGAGAACGGTGGGAGAACTCGACGGAGCACTTGATGATTGTGGACTTTAGAAGGAGATCCAGTACAAACACACAGCGTGAAAACACCCTGCCGGCCTGACCTGATCTGACGCAGCAGGAAGTGGGGAGGGTTGACCTGGGAATGTGGCAGGGGAGTTTCACTGGGGACGGGAGACCTGAGAGCCTGTCACCTGAGCCAGGAGGGGGAGGTAACACCTCTGCCCAGGAAACTGGACCAAGGCTGCAGGAGGGGGCCTGCTGGGGGGGTTGGTTTCAGTTTGGAGCCGGAACGCAGGGAACCCCAGGGCTGGGGTCTAAGCTCCCTGCTCCCCCAGAAGGACGTGACTGAGGGGTCCTGGTTGTACCCACAAGCTCTGTTTTGGACGGTGTCCCCGTTGTCCAACAGACCTTCCGTTTTACTGGTTGGCTGAGAGTCTCAGTGATTCCCAGGAAGAGGGGTGCAGGCCCCAGACTCCCCCACACTCCATGACACCTCCCCACTCCCTACTCTGTCACATCTCTCAAAAAGAAACCCCCGGATCACCCCATCTCCCTTCATCGCTCCAGTCACCAGCCCAGACTCCCCCACACTCTGTGACACCTGGGAAGAGACGACGCCGAGCCGTACAGCATGAAAACACCCTACCAGCCTGACACGGGAAGAGATGACTGTCATGGAGTCCCTGGGCGATGCTCTGGAACTGCTCCCCATGAAGCCAGGCAGGACTCTGGGGCAGTCGCCTTTCTGTGAGCAGCCTGTCTGCAGGACACACAGCTCCCCCGGCTCCACCTTCCTGGGTCTGACCTCGGAGCCTTCAGCCTCCTCTGCCCCTCCGTGCGCTTCCCACAGCGAGTCCGCCCAGGCGGGGTCCTGGGGAAGCCAGAGGGTCCTGCCCCCTAACTCCGCAGTCAGACGGGACTCTCAGCCAGCCAGTAAAACAGAAGGTTTGTTAGACGACAGGAACATGGTCTAACACAGAGCTTGTAGGTGCAGAGAACAGGACCCCTCAGCTGGGTCCATTTTGGGGGGCAGTGAGCCAGACAACCACGTCTGCCCTTCACTCCATGTCTCCAGCCAGCCCCAAACTGAAACTCCCTCCAGCCCCTCCTCCTCTGGGCTTTGTCCCTTTCCCAGGCCAGGAGGTCACCTGATTCCTTTGTTCTCCAACCCTTTAGCTCTCACCTTGCAGGGGGGAAGGGCCCAGGCCATCAGTGGCCAGGAAACAGGGTGTCGGCCATTCTCTGTGTCCAGACTCCTGCACACACCGGCCCTCTAGGGCTCTGCAGTGATCCTACACCCTTACCCCACCCCCTAGATACTTAAGAACTGCCTAGGGGAAACTGAGGCACCCCCACACTATTCAGAGGAAACATTAAGAACAGTCCCACTTCGTCACAACGACACCAAGCCGTACAGCGTGAAAACACCCTACCGGCCTGACCCGGGAAGAGACGAGCTGCAGGTTCATGCAGATTCAGAGTTCAGCACTACTTGGCCAGTGTGGATTATTTTTGGTATTCCAGAACAATAAGCCATGGACAACGGCCCACAATCCACTGCGGCAGAATTGAAGTCACTCTGATCCCATTTCTAACTGCACCCGTTCCCCACCAGCCGACGGAGAGGCTGAGAGCTCCACAGCCAGCAAAGAAAATCCGACAGCAGGAAGATCCATTCCTGGCTCCTCTGAGTTGCAGACCAACACCCAGCCCAGCAAACGATGGGCAGGCAACTCCGAGCTAGTGGCCACCGCTGGAAAAGAACCGATCTGCAAAGTGGCCAGACACGAAGGCAGCAGCCAAATCAAATGAAAGGGCAAAAAGACTCTACGGGGCTTTTACAGCAGACGCCCCTCAGCTAGAGAACCGCCAGGCCTAGACCCTGGGGACCCTGTTGGTGTCAAACTGGATGGAGAACAAGGACGGAGAACTCCAGCTGCCGGAACTCAGCTCCCGGATCATGTGATTGAGACCGACCGTGGAGGAAACCATCGACATCGACAGTTTGTGCCTCAGAAAGAACCATCCCCAGAGCAAACTCTCCAGACGCCCGGTGCAAAGGACGAAGACGACGGCTCACCGCTTCTTAACGGACCACAGCCCGTCCCTGCACCTAAGGGACGGCCCGATGGCCCAGCTGTCCTATGTCCGGGTCGTGCAATTAGAAACCGGTGCGGTTCCGAGACACGGCCCCGGCAGCGCCCGCTGGGAATGGCAGGAACGCAGGCCGTGAAGGGGGCGATGGAACGGGACGCTGAACTGGGTCACGGTGCTCAGCCGCTAGCTGGTGCTGTGTAAAGACCTTATTCAAGCTGACCTGGGCCAGGCCTGGCCGAGCGCTCCGGGATCCGCGCTGGCTACGGCTGGGGGGTAGCAGCGAGCTCCGGAGCCAGGCCAGAGCCGGGACAGGAGCACGACAGGCAGGCCCAGCACTAGCAGGAGCCGGCGCTCACGGCTGCCAGCGTCCGGGCCTGCAGCAGCACGTCCCTGTCCCCTGGCGGGCTAGGGAAGCACCCCCACCCCGAGCCCACCACTTCTAGGGACAGCTGGGTGGGCCCCCAGGCCGGACGCCGGGCGGCGGAGCAGACCATCGGCTGGTACTGACACATGGGCCCTAGGGAGATCCCCATGCCCCCTGCTCGTTCCCCTGGGACCTGTCACCCGGAGGGTCCCCGCGGGCAGCCAGGGGGAGGGGGTCAGGCCCCACGGCAGAGGGGCCGCCAGCCAGCTCTCACCTGTGGGAGGCGGTGGCCGGGCGCGGCTCCTCCACGTACAGCTCGGCCGAGCACTCCGCCTGGCCTTGCTCGTTGGCGGCACAGACCCCGTACTGCCCCTCGTCCTCGCTGTCCACATGCGCGATGACCAGCGACTGCAGCCCCCGCTCCCGCTGCAGCCGCACGTTCTCGCCTTCCTCCACCGGCTGGCCTGGAGCGGAGGGCAGAGAAATCCCCGTCAGCGCCCCCACGCCCCGGGGAGGGGAGGACTGGAGAAGGGGCAGAGGTCCGGCAGCCAGCTGCAGCCAGGGACAGCCCAGGGTGCCCAGCCCACCGGAAAGGGTGACTCCCAGCCAGAGCGGAGCCGGGAGCAGGGCGGGGGCGCCCGGGGCACAGCCAGGGTGGGAGGGTTGCTACCAAAGTGGGTCCAGGTGACGGTGGGCGTGGGGGTGCCGCTGATCTTGCAGTCGAAGCGCGCCGTCCGTCCCTTCACCACCGCCAGGTCCTCCAGCTTGCGGGTGAAGAGCGGCTGGATCGACGGGCGCACGGTCAGCCGGGCGCTGCAGGTCAGCTCCTCTGCAAGGCAGGACAGGGCAGGCCGTGAGCATCAGCCCAGACGCAGAAGGGGCGAGGGGCCGTGTGCCGGGCCGACGGACGTGTGTGGGAGGGGGCCCGCATGGCAGGGCGTGTGCTGCGTGTTGGGGGGAGGGGCTGCGGGGGTCTTGGGGGGATGCTTTGAGCCTGGGGGATCCTGCAGCAGCACCCAGTTCAGGAGGGGCTCAGGGCTCCCCTTGCCCCCGGGGCCTGAAACCAGGAGCCACTGGATGGGCTCAGTGCATGTTCTCCACTCCATGGGGGAGTGGTGGCTGGGGTGGGGGGGCTGGCTGCTGGGGGGCAGTGGCTGAGGTGCGGGGGTTAGTGGCTATGGGGCAGAGGCTGAGGTGGGGGGGCTGGTTGCTGGGGGGTTAGTGGCTGAGGTGCGGGGGTTAGTGGTTATGGGGCAGAGGCTGAGGTGGGGGGTCTGGCTGCTGAGGGGTTAGTGGCTGAGGTGTGGGGGTTAGTGGCTATGGGGCAGAGGCTGAGGTGGGGGGGCTGGTTGCTGGGGGGTTAGTGGCTGAGGTGCGGGGGTTAGTGGTTATGGGGCAGAGGCTGAGGTGGGGGGTCTGGCTGCTGAGGGGTTAGTGGCTGAGGTGCGGGGGTTAGTGGTTATGGGGCAGAGGCTGAGGTGGGGGGGCTGGTTGCTGGGGGGTTAGTGGCTGAGGTGCGGGGGTTAGTGGTTATGGGGCAGAGGCTGAGGTGGGGGGTCTGGCTGCTGAGGGGTTAGTGGCTGAGGTGTGGGGGTTAGTGGCTATGGGGCAGAGGCTGAGGTGGGGGGGCTGGTTGCTGGGGGGTTAGTGGCTGAGATGTGGGGGTTAGTGGCTATGGGGCAGAGGCTGAGGTGGGGGGGCTGGTTGCTGGGGGGTTAGTGGCTGAGATGTGGGGGTTAGTGGTTATGGGGCAGAGGCTGAGGTGGGGGGTCTGGCTGCTGAGGGGTTAGTGGCTGAGGTGTGGGGGTTAGTGGTTATGGGGCAGAGGCTGAGGTGCGGGGTCTGGCTGCTGAGGGGTTAGTGGCTGAGGTGTGGGGGTTAGTGGCTATGGGGCAGAGGCTGAGGTGGGGGGGCTGGTTGCTGGGGGGTTAGTGGCTGAGATGTGGGGGTTAGTGGCTATGGGGCAGAGGCTGAGGTGGGGGGGCTGGTTGCTGGGGGGTTAGTGGCTGAGGTGCGGGGGTTAGTGGTTATGGGGCAGAGGCTGAGGTGGGGGGTCTGGCTGCTGAGGGGTTAGTGGCTGAGGTGTGGGGGTTAGTGGCTATGGGGCAGAGGCTGAGGTGGGGGGGCTGGTTGCTGGGGGGTTAGTGGCTGAGGTGTGGGGGTTAGTGGCTATGGGGCAGAGGCTGAGGTGGGGGGGCTGGTTGCTGGGGGGTTAGTGGCTGAGATGTGGGGGTTAGTGGCTATGGGGCAGAGGCTGAGGTGGGGGGGCTGGTTGCTGGGGGGTTAGTGGCTGAGGTGCAGGGGTTAGTGGCTATGGGGCAGAGGCTGAGGTGGGGGGGCTGGCTGCTGAGGGGTTAGTGGCTGAGGTGTGGGGGTTAGTGGCTATGGGGCAGAGGCTGAGGTGGGGGGGCTGGTTGCTGGGGGGTTAGTGGCTGAGATGTGGGGGTTAGTGGCTATGGGGCAGAGGCTGAGGTGGGGGGGCTGGTTGCTGGGGGGCAGTGGCTGAGGTGGGGGGATTATTAGAATCAATTTGCACTAATTGTATCTGGGCCCCATCCCAGCAGAGGGAACGAAATCTCTGGGCTGAGAGCTATGGCCGCTGAGAGTTATGGCCACAGCCCTTTCCAGACCATGGATCACCCCATGCCCTTAGCCACGAAGGGCTGGCTGGGCCCTCGCTAGCCCTGTGGCCCATTCCTGCGCGGAGGCAGGGCTCTGTATTCCCTCGCCCAGCCCTGGCCGACGAGCGTCCGGCCTGCTCCCAAACCCTCCGATGACGGAGCCTCCACGGCCCCCCGGGCTTAACCGCCCTGAGAGCGAGGAAGATTTTCCCAATGTCCAGCCTGAGCTGGCCTGGCTGCAATTTAACCCCTGGCTCCTGGTCCTGTGCTCAGCGGCTGAGGAGAACAATTTATCACCCTCCTTTTTATAACGGCTTTTTATGGACTTGGAAACTGCTCTCGGGTCCCCGGGTCCCCCCCTCGGACTCTCCTCTCCAGACTCAACAAACCCACGTTTTTCAATCTAGATCTTCCAGCATTTTTGTTGCTCTTCTCTGGACTTGCTCCACTTTGTCCACGTCTTTCCTGCAATGTGGCGCCCAGAACTGGACGTAAGACTCCACTTGAGGCCTAATCAGCGCGGAGCAGAGCGGAAGAATTACGGCTCGTGTCCGGCTTACGACACTCATAGAATCATAGAATATCAGGGTTGGAAGGGACCCCAGAAGGTCATCTAGCCCAACCCCCTGCTTGAAGCAGGACCAATTCCCAGTTAAATCATCCCAGCCAGGGCTTTGTCAAGCCTGACCTTAAAAACCTCAAAGGAAGGAGATTCAACCACCTCCCTAGGTAACCCATTCCAGTGTTTCACCACCCTCTTAGTGAAAAAGTTTTTCCTAATATCCAATCTAAACCTCCCCCACTGCAACTTGAGACCATTACTCCTCGTCCTGTCCTCTTCCACCACTGAGAATAGTCTAGAACCATCCTCTCTGGAACCACCTCTCAGGTAGTTGAAAGCAGCTATCAAATCCCCCCTCATTCTTCTCTTCTGCAGACTAAACAATCCCAGCTCCCTCAGCCTCTCCTCATAACTCATGTGTTCCAGTCCCCTAATCATTTTTGTTGCCCTTCGCTGGACTCTCTCCAATTTATCCACATCCTTCTTGTAGTGTGGGGCCCAAAACTGGACACAGTACTCCAGATGAGGCCTCACCCATGTCGAATAGAGGGGAACGATCACGTCCCTCGATCTGCTCGCTATGCCCCTACTTATACATCCCAAAATGCCATTGGCCTTCTTGGCAACAAGGGCACACTGCTGACTCATATCCAGCTTCTCGTCCACTGTAACCCCTAGGTCCTTTTCCGCAGAACTGCTGCCTAGCCATTCGGTCCCTAGTCTGTAGCTGTGCATTGGGTTCTTCCGTCCTAAGTGCAGGACCCTGCACTTATCCTTATTGAACCTCATCAGATTTCTTTTGGCCCAATCCTCCAATTTGTCTAGATCCCTCTGTATCCTATCCCTCCTCTCCAGCGTATCTACCACTCCTCCCAGTTTAGTATCATCCGCAAATTTGCTGAGAGTGCAATCCACACCATCCTCCAGATCATTTATGAAGATATTGAACAAAACCGGCCCCAGGACCGACCCCTGGGGCACTCCACTTGACACCAGCTGCCAACTAGACATGGAGCCATTGATCACTACCCGTTGAGCCCGACAATCTAGCCAACTTTCTACCCACCTTATAGTGCATTCATCCAGCCCATACTTCTTTAACTTGCTGACAAGAATACTGTGGGAGACCGTGTCAAAAGCTTTGCTAAAGTCAAGAAACAATACATCCACTGCTTTCCCTTCATCCACAGAACCAGTAATCTCATCATAGAAGGCGATTAGATTAGTCAGGCATGACCTTCCCTTGGTGAATCCATGCTGACTGTTCCTGATCACTTTCCTCTCATGTAAGTGCTTCAGGATTGATTCTTTGAGGACCTGCTCCATGATTTTTCCGGGGATTAGCATGATTTCTCCTGCTAATACAGCCCAGAGTGACGCATGCTTTTTTTGCAACAGAGTTACACTGTTGACTCATATCTAGCTTGTGGTCGACTCTGACCCCCAGATCCCTTTCCGCAGTGCTCCTTCCTCGGCCGTCATTGCTCATTGTGTGTGTGTCACCGATTGTTCCTTCCCAAGTGGAGGACTTGGCATTTGTCCTTTTTGAATTGAGTTCCCAGAAGTTACCTACTACAGGACAGGCCTAACAAAGAAAATAACAGAACACCACTAGCCGCCACCTTCAGCCCCCAACTAAAACCCCTCCAACGCATTATTAAGGATCTACAACCTATCCTAAAGGATGACCCAACACTCTCACAAATCTTGGGAGACAGGCCAGTCCTTGCCTACAGACAGCCCCCAAAACTGAAGCAAATACTCACCAACAACCACATACCACACAACAGAACCACTAACCCAGGAACTTATCCTTGCAACAAAACCCGTTGCCAATTGTGCCCACATATCTATTCAGGGGACACCATCACAGGGCCTAATAACATCAGCCACCCTATCAAAGGCTCGTTCACCTGCACATCCACCAATGTGATATATGCCATCATGTGCCAGCAATGCCCCTCTGCCATGTACATTGGTCAAACTGGACAGTCTCTACGTAAAAGAATAAATGGACACAAATCAGATGTCAAGAATTCTAACATTCATAAACCAGTCGGAGAACACTTCAATCTCTCTGGTCACGCGATCACAGACATGAAGGTCGCTATCTTAAAACAAAAAAACTTCAAATCCAGACTCCAGCGAGAAACTGCTGAATTGGAATTCATTTGCAAATTGGATACTATTAATTTAGGCTTAAATAGAGACTTGGAGTGGCTAAGTCATTATGCAAGGTAGCCTGTTTCCTCTTGTTTTCCCCCCCCCCCCCCAGATGTTCTGGTTTAACTTGGATTTTAACTTGAAGAGTGGTCAGTTTGGATGAGCTATTACCAGCAGGAGAGTGAGTTTGTGTGTGTATGGGGGTGGGGGGGATGTGAGAACCTGGATTTGTGCAGGAAATAGCCCAACTTGATTGTCATGCACATTGTGTAAAGAGTTGTCACTTTGGATGGGCTGTCACCAGCAGGAGAGTGAATTTGTGTGGGGGGGTGGAGGGTGAGAAAACCTGGATTTGTGCTGGAAATGGCCCACCTGATGATCACTTTAGATAAGCTATTACCAGCAGGACAGTGGGGTGGGAATAGGTATTGTTTCATATTCTCTGTGTATATATAAAGCCTGCTGCAGTTTCCACGATATGCATCGGATGAAGTGAGCTGTAGCTCACGAAAGCTCATGCTCTAATAAATTGGTTAGTCTCTAAGGTGCCACAAGTCCTCCTTTTCTTTTTGCGAATACAGACTAACACGGCTGTTACTCTGAATCCTATTTACTGCAGACCATTTCTCCAGTTTGTCCAGATCATTTTGAATTTCAATCCTATCCCCAAAGCACTTGCAACCCCTCCCAGCTTGGTGTCATCCGCAAACGTTATAAATGTCCTCTCTGTGCCATTATCTACATCACTGATGAAGAGACTGAACAGAACCGGACCCAGAACTGATCCCTGCGGGACCCCACTCGTGATGCCCGTCCAGCCTGACTGTGACCACTGGTAACTACTCTCTGGGAACGGTTTTCCTACCAGTTTTGCACCCACCTTATAGTAGCTCCATCTAGGCTGCGTTTCCCAGTTTGTTTATGAGAAGGTCATGGGGGACAGTGTCAAAAGCCTTACTAAAGTCAAGATAGACCATGTCTACCCCTTCCTCCCATCCACAGGGCTTGTTACCCTGTCAAAGCAAGATATCAGGTTGGTTTGACACGATTTGTTCTTGACAAATCCATGCTGACTGTTACTTATCACCTGGTTATCGTCTAGGTGCTTTCAGATTGTTTGCTTAATGATTTGCTCCATTAACTTTCCAGGTACAGAAGTTAAGGTGACTGGTCTGTAATTCCCCGGGTTGTCCTTATTTCTCTTTTTATAGCTAGGTGCTATATTTGCCCTTTTCCTGTTCTCAGGTATCTCTCCCGTCCTCCAAGAGCTCTCAGAGATAATCGCTAATGGCTCAGAGATCTCTTCCGTCTGTTCCTTTAGTATTCTGGGATGCATTTCATCAGGCCCTGCCAACTTGAAGACATCAAACTTGTCTAATTCTTTTACCTCCTCCTTTTCCTAGCCTCAGATCCTACTTGCCCAATGCTGAAATGCAGCCACCTCCAGGGTGGGAGGCAGCTGCTCTTAGACCATCCGGCCTTTGTGTCAGATGCCCAAGGAACCGGGCCCTGCACCCCTTTGTCCTGAGGCAGAGATGGGGCCCAGGGAAGGACAGGTGTGGGGGGAGGAGTGCCGGGGCCCTTGGCACCCACAGACACACTCAGCTGAGGACGCAGGCCCTTGGACTGCACTGCCCCTTACACGGCCCTAGTGGGGGCTGCTGCCTGCTCTGCTGGGTGACAGCGGGGCAGCTCAGCCCCCCAACACACCCGTGTCCCGACCCCCATCACTGAAGGGAGCAGCAGAGTAGCGGCTGCTCCTGGGAGCCAGGCCAAGCCCTGAGCCTGCCTCAGCACCAGCCCAACTGGCCCCAGGCCTGGGCCACACTCAGCTCCCGGCCCCCAGGAGCAAGGGACAGTGGAAGGGCAGGCCCCGCCCAGGCAGGTCCCTCCCCACAGCATCAGCCTGTAACTGGGGGTGGGGTTCCCAGCAGTCCCTGGCCGGGGCCTAGGGCAGAGATCCCAGAGCTGGGGCCACCCCGGGCCTAGCAGAGGTGCAGTGACTGGCGAGTGGCGCCCAGAGGGTCCCCATGGGCGGTCTGGTCCCTCGGGGCTACCAGGAGGCGGGGCCTGCCGGGCCAGGCACAGGGCGCCCCCCCGGGGCAGTGATGACCCCGCACGCCGGCTGCGGAGCCCCTTACCCTTGGCCGTGCTCAGCTTGCACGTGTAGATGCCGCTGTCGTCCTCGTGCACGGAGGTGAGCAGCAGCTTGCACTTGTGCCCGTCAAAATGCATCTTGCACTTGAGGAGGGCGGGCTGCAGCAGCCGCCCCCGCGAGAGCCAGTCCACGTCCAGGTCCGGCGGGCCCGTCACCAGGCACTCGAAGAGCACCAGCTCCCCAGCCCCGACCGTCACGTCCTGCAGCGGGGTCACCACGGCCAGAGCCTGGCTCGCGGGGTGTGCTGGGGAGAGAGAAACGCACCTGAGCCACTGAACGGCAACGACAGAGGGGGCAGGGAACGGGGGGTGGGCAGTGCCACCCAGGGACACGCAGGGAACGGGGGGTGGGCAGTGCCACCCAGGGACACGCAGGGAACGGGGGGTGGGCAGTGCCACCCAGGGACACGCAGGGAATGGGGGGTGGGCAGGGCTCCCTGGGACATGCAGGGAATAGGAGAGGGGCAGGGTGCTCGGGAAAGCGGGGGGCAGGACCCTTGGGACATGTTGGGAATGGGGTCAGGGCCCCCCCGGGGACATGCCGGGAGCGGGGGGACAGGCCCCAAAGGGCCCTGTGGAAGGGGGTGCAGGATGCATGGCACCCCAGGACACTGAGAAGGCGGCAGAGGGCAGAGGATGACAAGTGCAGGAGGATCTGATGGGGTTGGGGCTCTGTGCCTTGAACAAACCACACAGCACTTTACCAAACACACTTTATTAGAGCTACAAAAAAGTCCCAGCCCCCAGCCCCAGCTCCCTGGGGCCGCTCCCCACACTGGGAGCACCCAGGCCTGGGGACCCCTGGGTGCGGCAGTGGGCCCTGCCGGCACAGTGCATTGGGGGAGCCGTTTGTGCTACTTCACAGCCTGGGCCCGATGCTGGCTGGGCAGAGGCTGCCGGGGGTGCTCTCCGGGTAGGGGTGGGGGGCAGTGGGTCTCCTGCCCCTGCCCCCAGGCATGTTTGTTCCCAAGCTGCCCAGTGTCCAGGGTTTCCCCGTCCCTTCTGCCCGGCCCAGGGCTGGCACCGTCTCTGCAGAGAGGCTCCCTGCTCCTTGGCAGTGCTGAAGAGGAGCAGCAGGACACACAGACGTGGACACACGGACAGACTGAGAGACAGACAGCATCACGCAGCCACCACGGCCCGGCTTGCAGACGCTGGGCGCGGCCCAGCTGGGCCTGCAGCGCCCCCTGGCCCCGGCACTGTGCTATGCCCAACTGGCCCCGCCCATGCCCCAAGGCTCCGCCTTGGTTCTGCCTCCCCCGCCGGCCAGCAAGACCCACAGCCGCTAGTCCACGCGTTAGCCTTGGAGCCCAGAGTCCAGGAGGTGGCGGCGGGTCGGGGGCCAGGCCCGGGGCGCCAGGCCCTGCCCCTTGGTCACTCCGTCCCTTTTGGAGCAGAAGGCAAGAACGCAAGGCGAGGTCCGGTGCCTAAGAGGTGGGCGCTAAAGAGCCCCGAGGCCGTGGCTCTGTGGGACGCGCCCCCTTATCGCACTCCCCCTGTGTACAGACAAAAACCGCAGTCAGCAAGCAGCAGGGTTAGTGCAGCCGAGACGGGCACAGGACGCGGGCACAGGACGCGGGCACAGGACGCGGGCACAGGACGCGGGCACACATGACATCCCTGCCTGCAAAGGGGCTGGGCGACTGGGCTGGGGCCTGGCCTGGGACAGCAGGGTTCTCGGCTGCCCCAGCAGGACGGGGGCCCAGGAGCCGCCCCGGGACCCAGCAGGACGGGGGCCCAGGAGCCGCCCTGGAGGTCTGGCAGCCCAGCCCGGCCGTCGGCTCGTAACTAAACTCCACCCCAGCAGGCGTCGACCAGGCTCCGTCTCGCCTGGAGCTGCCCTGTGACCCCCATGCAGGCTGGGAACACCCCAACAGCGTCCGTGCCAGGCGGGAGGCCTGGGCCCAAGCCCTGCTGCTGGGCTCCCGCTGCCCGTTTGCCGTCTGTAAGGGGGCAGCAGCTGGCGTGGCCGGGAGGTGCCAGGTCTCATAGGGATCGGTGGCCACAGCATCCCGCAGGGCGCTGTGGGGGCAGCGAAGGAAACGCACCAGAGCGGCAGGGCCAAGAGCCCCCACCACGCTCAGGCCAGCAAGGCCCAGCGAGCCACGGGCATGGCCCAGGCCACCCTGCGCATGGCAAGGCGCACGGGGACAGGGGGGCCAAACCTGGCTGAGATGGAGCCGCCCAGGTGCTCATGGGCACAGCCCTCCTCCCAGGAGGAGCACCACGAAACTCCTGCAGCAGGGACCAAAGCCCAGGACACCAGGCACCCTGGCACTACAGTGCAGGCAGGGACTGAGGGAACCAGCAGAACCGTACAGGGGAGCCAGGGCTGGGACAGGAGGGGGCTGCGGGTCAGGAGTGAGGGGCACCGGCAGAGCTGGGGGGAGCCAGGGCTGGGACAGGAGGGGGCTGCGGGTCGGCAGTGAGGGGCACCGGCAGAGCTGGGGGGAGCCAGGGCTGGGACAGGAGGGGGTTGTGGGGTCGGGATTGAGGGGCACCGGCAGAGCTGGGGGGAGCCAGGGCTGGGACAGGAGGGGGCTGCGGGTCGGCAGTGAGGGGCACCGGCAGAGCTGGGGGGAGCCAGGGCTGGGACAGGAGGGGGCTGCGGGTCGGCAGTGAGGGGCACAGGCAGGGCTGTGGATGGGGAGCCCAGGGCTGGGACAGGAGGGGGCTGCGGGTCAGGAGTGAGGGGCACCGGCAGAGCTGGGGGGAGCCAGGGCTGGGACAGGAGGGGGTTGTGGGGTCGGGATTGAGGGGCACAGGCAGGGCTGTGGATGGGGAGCCCAGGGCTGGGACAGGAGGGGGCTGCGGGTCAGGAGTGAGGGGCACCGGCAGAGCTGGGGGGAGCCAGGGCTGGGACAGGAGGGGGCTGCGGGTCAGGAGTGAGGGGCACCGGCAGAGCTGGGGGGAGCCCAGGGCTGGGACAGGAGGGGGCTGTGGGGTCGGGATTGAGGGGCACCGGCAGAGCTGGGGGGAGCCCAGGGCTGGCACAGGAGGGGGCTGTGGGGTCGGGATTGAGGGGCATAGGCAGGGCTGTGGATGGGGAGCCCAGGGCTGGGACAGGAAGGGGCTGCGGATCAGGAGTGAGGGGCACCGGCAGAGCTGGGGGGAGCCCAGGGCTGGGACAGGAAGGGGCTGCGGATCAGGAGTGAGGGGCACCGGCAGAGCTGGGGGGAGCCTAGGGCTGGGACAGGAGGGGGCTGTGGGGTCCGGATTGAGGGGCACAGGCAGGGCTGTGGATGGGGAGCCCAGGGCTGGGGTTACAGGGGGCTGCGGGTCAGGAGTGAGGGGCACCGGCAGAGCTGGGGGGCAGGGCTGGGCTGGGGCAGAACGGTGGGAATAGGGGTCAGGACAGATCTGACTTTTCTCTCGGTTCTCCAGAGCAGTTTCTCCACCGGCAATGGGATCCAACGCTCCAGCCCCCGCGAGCCTCCAGTGACCCCCCCGCCCCGCCAGCGTCTGGGGCCACGCTGGGGATGGGCGCGTGGACCAGTCGCTGGGCCCAGGCTCCAGCCCCTTCAGGGCCGGGGCCACTGCAGAGCCGGGCAGCCGTGCCTCACCCTGTCCTGGGAGCAGCTCCTCTCGGGGGGCCCCCCCGGCCTCCCGCAGCCCAGCGAGCAGGGGCGCGGCCAGGCCCGGGCGTTACCTCGGACCTGCAGCTTGGCCTCGCACTGCTTGGTGCCGTACTCGTTGATGGCTTTGCAGGCGTAGAAGCCGGCGTCCGCGCGCTCAGCCGCCAGGATGTGCAGGGTGGAGGTGCCGCCCGCCCCCTCCACCACGGAGAGCCGACGCCCCAGCTTCACCGGCTGCCGGTTCCTCAGCCTGCGGGGGGGCACAGTCAGAGCCTGCCCCCACCTGGTGGGAGCCAGCTCCCATGCTGCCCGCGGGCGCGTCCCACCTGGCACTGGCCGAACCCAGGGCTCTCACCCGCCTCCTGCCTCACCAGCCCCAAACCCGGCCTCTGCTCCTGCCCTGGGGCCGGATGGGAGCCGGGGACCCTAGAGGAGACAGGTCCTGTGCCCCATTCCCTGGCCCCCCTGAGCCAGCCAGCCCCTGCCCTGTGCCCCATTCCCTGGGCCCCCTGAGCCAGCCAGCCCCTGCCCTGTGCCCCATTCCCTGGGCCCCCTGAGCCAGCCAGCCCCTGCCCTGTGCCCCATTCCCTGGGCCCCCTGAGCCAGCCAGCCCCTGCCCTGTGCCCCATTCCCTGGGCCCCCTGAGCCAGCCAGCCCCTGCCCTGTGCCCCATTCCCTGGGCCCCCTGAGCCAGCCAGCCCCTGCCCTGTGCCCCATTCCCTGGCCCCCCTGAGCCAGCCAGCCCCTGCCCTGTGCCCCATTCCCTGGGCCCCCTGAGCCAGCCAGCCCCTGCCCTGTGCCCCATTCCCTGGGCCCCCTGAGCCAGCCAGCCCCTGCCCTGTGCCCCATTCCCTGGGCCCCCTGAGCCAGCCAGCCCCTGCCCTGTGCCCCATTCCCTGGCCCCCCTGAGCCAGCCAGCCCCTGCCCTGTGCCCCATTCCCTGGGCCCCCTGAGCCAGCCAGCCCCTGCCCTGGGGCCGGGTGGGAGCCAGAGCCCCCTAGAGGGAACAGGCCCCATGTCCCATTTCCCACCCCCCTGAGCCAGCCCACCCCAGCCCCGTGCCCCATTCCCATTCAGGCTGTTGCCATCCCGTTGCAGGAGCGTTCCTGCAGTAACACGAACAGCACCAGGGCCCAGGACTCCCTCCCATGGCCGGGGAGCCCGCGCTGGAGGACTCACCAGTAGATGATGGGTTTGGGTTCGCCCCGGACCCGGGTGCTCATGCTGACGTCCTGCCCCTCCAGCACTGACTGGTCACTCAGAGCCAGCTGGGGTGGGAAGCACATGAGAGCAGGGGGTCAGACAGCGAGCGCCAAGCCGCCCGCGGGGACCAGAGCAGGGAGTGAGGGTCACCCCAGCACGGCAAGACCAGCCAACAGGAGGAGGTGCCCAAGGTGGGAGCTGCTGTCACAGAGCCCCATGGGGCAGGGGCTTGTGGGCCTCACGATGCCCCGGCAGACACCCCAATGCTAGTCAGGGCAGCCCAGGCTGTGTCCAGGCTCCAGGAGAGGCAAACCCCTGCCCAGTAACCCCGGGGCACCAGGACCTGGCGGCAGACAGGAAGGGCCCCCCCACCCCAGGACCCACCCCCTCACCTCAAAGGTGGGGGCAGCCTTGAAGTTGGTCTCCACGGGGCTGCAGGATGCGCCAAGGTTGACTTTGTGCTGCAGCTTCCCAGCCAGCCAGTGCTGGGGGGTCCCGGACGCTGGGAATTCCTCCAGGGGGCTCAGGTACTCCTCGTCCGACGTGATGGGGCTGGCCAGGGCCAGGGGGGGCAGCAGGGGCCCCTGGCTCTCCGCAGGGGGCGCTGGCTCAGGAGAGAGCAGGTAGTAAGGCTGGTTAAGGGTGCCAGGTTGTGACGAAGTGGGACTGTTCTTAATGTTTCCTCTGAATAGTGTGGGGGTGCCTCAGTTTCCCCTAGGCAGTTCTTAAGTATCTAGGGGGTGGGGTAAGGGTGTATGACCATTGCAGAGCCCTGGAGAGCAGGTGTGTGCAGGGGTCTGGACACAGAGAATGGCCGACACCCTGTTTCCTGGCCACTGATGGCCTGGGCCCTTCCCCCCTGCAAGGTGAGAGCTGAAGGGTTGGAGAACAAAGGAATCCGGTGCCCAGGAAAGGGACAAAGCCCAGAGGAGGAGGGGCTGGAGGGAGTTTCAGTTTGGGGCTGGCTGGGACATGGAGTGAAGGGCAGACGTGGTTGTCTGGCTCACTGCCCCCCAAAATGGACCCAGCTGAGGGGTCCTGTTCTCTGCACCTGCAAGCTCTGTGTTAGACCATGTTCCTGTCCTCTAATAAATCCGATGAGGTGAGCCGTAGCTCACGAAAGCTCATGCTCAAATAAATTGGTTAGTCTCTAAGGTGCCACAACTCCTCCTGTTCTTTTTGTGTGTCCTGCAGACAGGCTGCTCCCAGAGAGGAGACTTCCGCAGAGTCGTAGGGAGCAGTTCCAGAGCATCGCCCCGGGATGCCGTGACACAGGTCCCCTGGCCATGGCAAGCCCCTGGCTGGGATGGCAGCACCGGGCGACGTCCCATGGGACCGGACGGGCAGCGAGGGCACCCAGGGTGGCAGCACGCACAGGGCAGAGCAGCCAGGGCTCCGACAAGGCGGGCACAGTGCAGCTCTATCATTCCCCACCCCCCCGCCCCGTCTTCCCTCAGACCCCAGGCCGGGGCAAGCACTGGGGGAGGGTGTGACGAAGTGGGACTGTTCTTAATGGTTCCTCTGAATAGTGTGGGGGTGCCTCAGTTTCTCCCATGCAGTTCTTAAGTCTCTAGGGGGTGGGGTAAGGGTGTATGATCCTTGCAGAGCCCTAGAGGGCCGGTGTGTGCAGGAGTCTGGACACAGAGAATGGCCGACACCCTGTTTCCTGGCCACTGATGGCCTGGGCCCTTCCCCCCTGCAAGGTGAGAGCTAAAGGGCTGGAGAACAAAGGAGTCAGGTGACCTCCTGACCCGGGAAAGGGACAAAGCCCAGAGGAGGAGGGGCTGGAGGGAGTTTCAGTTTTGGGGCTGGCTGGGACATGGAGTGAAGGGCAGTCGTGGTTGTCTGGCTCACGGCCCCCCAAAATGGACCCGGCTGAGGGGTCCTGTTCTCTGCACCTACAGGCTCTGTGTTAGACCATGTTCCTGTTGCCAGTAAAACAGAGGTTTATTAGACGACAGGAACATGGTCTAAAACAGAGCTTGCAGGTGCAGAGAACGGGACCCCTCAGCTGGGTCCATTCTGGGGGGCAGTGAGCCAGACAACCACGTCTGCCCTTCACTCCATGTCCCAGCCAGCCCCCAACTGACTCCCCCTCCAGCCCCTCCTCCTCTGGGCTTTGTCCCCTTCCCAGGCCAGGAGGGCACCTGATTCCTTTGTTCTCCAACCCTTTAGCTCTCACCTTGCAGGGGGGAAGGGCCCAGGCCATCAGTGACCAGGAAACAGGGTGTCGGCCATTCTCTGTGTCCAGACCCCTGCACACACCTGCCCTCTAGGGCTCTGCAACTATCATACACCCTTATCCCACCCCCTAGATACTTAAGAACTGCATGGGAGAAACTGAGGCACCCCCACACTATTCAGAGGAACCATTAAGAACAGTCCCACTTCGTCACAGAGGGTCTCCCCCTGACACCCCAGCCTGAGACGAGGGGAAGGATGGGACCTTGCAGCACCCCCGTGGGAGCCCCCCGGCCAATCCCTTTCAGAGCCCAGGCCGCTGGGGCCGGAGCCTGTGGGCGAGTGCGGGGAGGAGGCCAGGCGGACGATAAGGGGTTGAGATAGGGGGACAGGCTGGCTCACGAGGCAGCCGCCGTCCGTCCGCCTGGCTCTCCAGGGCTGAAGGTGACATTGGCAGCCGCACTCACGCTCCAGCCTCGGGGTCCTGCCCCCGTGGACCCGGGGCTGTGCCGCAGAGGGGAACAGGAGCCCGAGCAGTGTGCAGGCCGGTGACCCCGGGGCAGGGACCTGGGGCTCGGCTCCCAAGGATGCAGGGGGCAGCAGATGCTGCTGACGAGATGGCCAGCAAGGAGCCCCCGGGCACTCCCGCTAGGCAAGGCTCCCACCCCTCCATCTGGGCTTGCCCGGGGCGGTTGCACAGAGGCAGGCATGGCGGGATGCCGAGGGGCAGGGGCTGAGCATCGCCTGTCCACGGGCACAGGGACCCAGCACGCTGCCTGCAAGGGCGGCCCAGAGACAGTGCAGCAGACCCATCCCCGCCACTCGTGTGCCAGGGAGCCCTGGTCAGATACCAGGGTAACAGGCTCATGCACCCACCCCATGGGACAGGCCACATGCCCGTTGTTCTGGGTGGGGATGAGAGATCCAAGGGTGCCAGGCTGCCCTGCCCCCCCACAGCAGAGGGCCCCCCACGTGCTCAACCCCCTGCCCCCAGAGGCTAGTACACAGGGGGCTAATCGCTGCCCTCCCTTTAGTAGCACAGGGCAAGGGGGAGCAGGCAGCCCAGGCCGGAGGGGGCACCAGCTGCAGGAACAGTGGCCCAGGTGTGTCCCCACCCCCACAGAGAGAGGCCGGGGGTGCCCAGCCCAGGGCCTAGGGTCTCTGTGGCCTGGAAACCAGCCTCTGGGAGTGGGGCTAGGACCCAGTGCAGAAACACCCCTTGGGAAACGGCCAGAACCCCAAACGTCATGGACACTCAGGGGTCAACACTGGGGTGGGCAGAGGGGGCCTGCGGGGAGTTGGGGGCAGGTAGCTGGGCACAGCCCGCTGCGGGCAGACGGCGTCGGGGGGGTTGGGGGCAGGAATCCAGGCACACCCGGTGCGGGCAGAGAGTCCGGAGGGGGAGATGGGAGCAGGGAGCCAGGCACAGCCCGGGGGCGGGCAGAGGGGATCTGGGGGGAGGGGTTGGGGGCAGGGCACACCCAGTGCGGGCAGAGGGTCGGGAGGGGTTGGGGGCAGGGAGCCGGGAACTCCCGGGGCGGGCAGAGGGGATCGGGGGGGAGGTTGGGGGCAGGGAGCCGGGCACCCCCGGGGCGGGAAGAGGGGATCGGGGGGGTTGGGGGCAGGGAGCCGGGCACCCCCGGGGCGGGCAGAGGGGATCGGGGGGGGGTTGGGGGCAGGGAGCCGGGCACCCCCGGGGCGGGCAGAGGGGATCGGGGGGGGTTGGGGGCAGGGAGCCGGGCACCCCCGGGGTGGGCAGAGGGGATCAGGGGGGGTTGGGGGCAAGGAGCCGGGCACCCCTGGGGCGGGCAGAGGGGATCGGGGGGGGGTTGGGGGCAGGGAGCTGGGCACCCCCGGGGCGGGCAGAGGGGATCGGGGGGGGTTGGGGGCAGGGAGCCGGGCACACCCGGGGTGGGCAGAGGGGATGGGGGGGGGTTGGGGGCAGGGAGCCGGGCACACCCGGGGTGGGCAGAGGGGATGGGGGGGGGTTGGGGGCAGGGAGCCGGGCACCCCCGGGGCGGGCAGGGGGGGGGACACGCCATGGGACACGCCCCGTGCCCGGGAGGGGCCGCCCGGCTGCGTCCCCAGCGCCCCCGCCCGGCCCGGCCCGGCCCGGCTCGGCTCGGCTCTGCGGAGCCCCAGCGCCCGCGGGCCGCGCCGCGACTCACCCGGGGCGGCGGGCGGCTCCATCCCCGCAGGGCGCCCGCCCGGCAGCGTGAGACCGCGACCCGCCGGGGCCGGGCTGGGCTGGGCTGGGCCCCGCCCCCCGAGCCCCCCAGGCAGGCGGGGCGAGCCCCGGGCAGGGTAGGGTCCGGGTCCGGGTCCGACGCCGCGGGGATGGGCGCAGCCAGGCCCCGCTCTCTGCTGGCCCCGCCCCGGAGACGCTACTCCAGGCTGCAGCCGCCGCCCGCCTCCCTCCCCCCGGCCCTGGGTCTGATGGGAGCCGGTGCCCCCCCGCTCTGGGGCCCGCCCCCCCGCTCTGGGGCCCGCAGCCCCGAGGAGGGTCCATTTCGGTGCCCTCAGCCCAGCGTGGAGCCCGGTTCTGCCCGGCCAGGCGCTGCCCCCCTGTCCTGCGCCCCCAGCACCAGTCCTGGACGCTGGCAAGGCCCCTTCCCCGGCAGGATGGACCAGGGCTGGGCCCCTCGGCCCGCTGTGGTGCCCCCCTGCCCCCTCCGGGCCACGGCGGTGCGGCCAGCCCACGGCAGCGTTCCCGGCCCTTCGCCCCACCAGCCCCGGCTGAAGAGGGCCGGCTCAGGCGCGGGCTGGGTGAACCTCCCGCTGGTGGCTCAGCACCCCAGGGAGCCGCCGGGCCTGGGCTGGGCGGAGGCGGGGGGCAGTTGGGCTCGGCCCCCTGGGGTTCTAGGTAGCCCCTGGCCAGCCAGGATGGCCCATGGGAAGGGCACGCTTGGCAGCCCTGAGGGAGGAGCAGAGGCCCTGGGGTTTCGCCCGGGGGAGCCCGCAGGAGCCCTTGGCCAGGCTCCCGGGGCAGGGCAGGGCCACGTCTCTGGGCCCCCTCCAGGAAAGTCTCCAGGCTGGCGGATCCCTGGGGCTCGTGCTGTACAGGGCGGGGTGCTGAGGAGCAGGGTGGGCCTGCGGGGGCAGTGCCAGGGTGCTGATGGGCACCGCTGGGGACCCACTGGTGCTGGGAGCCCAGGCAGGCAGCAGGACCCTCCGTGCTCCCAGCTGGCCGCACGTCAGCCGCCCGGCTCAGACAGAGCCTTGTAGGGTAAGGGAGCCGGGTGCCTGCCAGCGACAGCCTCCCACCCCCTCACGCTGGCTCTGGCCTGCTGCTCCTCCTCCCCCGGGCTGGGCCGGCCCCACAGGGAGCCACCCCCCCCAAGGCCAGGCCAGGCCCCCCCAGCCCTTACCCGGCTGCACGGTCAGCTTGGCGCTGCAGTACGACTCCCCCGCCTCGTTGGCCGCCGCGACGGTGTACAGGCCAGCGTCAGCCCCCCGGGCGCTCTGCAGCAGCAGGCTATGGCGCTCACCCTCCACTTTGATGGGGCGCCAGGCACTGCCCCTCAGCAGGACGCCATCCTTCCTCCAGGACACTGGGGTGGGAGAGGGCAGGTCACGGGGTGGGGGGAACGGCTGGGTTTCCCGCGGGGGCTGACTCTGACACCATCACTGCCGGGGGGCACTGCCTGTCGTCGTCAGGGCCCCCCCATCACTGCACTGGGGCCCTGCGGGGGCAGCACTGCTCCCCATTATTGCCGGGGGCACGTTGCCCCCCCCAGGTGTAGGCAGAATCCAACCCGCTGCAGTTCCTGTGACTCCTGCCCCCTAGTGGCTGGTTTGGGGATGCGCTGCTGCCCGTGGCCCCGCGCCGGGCACCCCGTCTGTCTGGACATGGCCAGGGAGCTCCACTCCCTCCCCTTCCCCCTTGCGCCCTGCTGCCCACACACATTCCCCTGCACCCCCAGAGGGTCAGCGAGGGCGGCAGGGCTCAGCCCAGCTAGATCCCCAGGCAGCCCCCAGCCCAGATACAGACAGTGGCTGGGACAGAGACTCCGGCCTCCTGGGTTCTGACACTGCCTCGGTGTGACGCTGGCAAGTCCCTTTGCCAGCCGGGGCTTCGTTCCCCTGCCCCAGATCTCAGCGTGGGGCTGCGTGAGGAGCCTCTCCGTCACCTGCTTCCCCGCGGCCCACCCAGCACAGATGGAGTCGTTGCCATTCTCCAGCTGGCATCTCGTGCCGCCGGCGAGGCCTTTCCTCAGACCCGGGCATGGGCCGTGGGGGCATGGGCCGTGGTGTCCCGGCCCGAGGGGCAGCTCCAAAGTGCAGTTGGCCATCACGCAAACATCCCCTCGCCAGGGCTGTGGGAGCCACTGTGGCCCAGTCACCTACAGCCACGCTGCCAGGAGGTGCCCGGGGAGCGCAGGCAGGGCAGCCCTGAGCCCCAGCGGCACGGCCTGCCTGGCAAACCGCGTGCCAGACAGCCCACCCAGAGCTTCGCTCCCGGAAGCAACAGGCCCTGGGTGCTGCGGCGAGCACCTGGCCAGCTGGGTGGCTTCGGCCGGGGTTGGTTGCCCAGTGCCTCGTCCAGGGCCGGATTCCTGTGGCCTATCTGCCATACGCCGGGTGAACGTGTGCTAGTGACCCCCCGCCCCCGGGAGGAAGGGAAGGAAGAATCACGGGGTGGAAGTGACGTGCCCCAGGCCACCCACTGAGTCAGTGTCAGGACGGGGCGAGCGCCCGATTCACCAGTCCCTGCTGACTCTGCCAACCCCAGCCAGCCGGCACGCCACCAGCCCCTCCCGGCCCTGCGCAGGGCTCCGGCAGCCTGCGGCGGCTCACCTTCGGGCATGGGGTTGGCTGTGACGATGCACTTCAGCAGCACCTCTGCGCCCACCATCACCACAGCGTCCCGGATGGGGATCTCGAAGACCGGGGCCTCCAGGGGATCCTCGCCAGCGGAGACGTACGAATCATCGGACGACTCTGAGCAGGGAGAGATCAGCCCGTGGCACTGAGCAGGGACAGGGACAGAGGCTGCGCGGAGGGGGCAGCCATGGGCAGCCCCCAGCCCCCTCCCTCAAGCAGCGATTCGTGCACCAGGGAGGGAGTTCGGCCCACTCCATTGGAAGGGGGAGCGGTACTGGAGTCGGGCTCTGCCCTGGGGTGCAGCCATCTCTGCTCCGAGCTATGCAGGGGAGAGGCGTCTCCTGCTTTGCCCAGCTCTCCCGTTGCACCTTTGGGCTCTGGGGGGACCTGAAACGCCCCTGGACCCCGCCCATCCCCTGCCACGGGGAGCATCCCTGAGCAGCAAGCGGCGGTGGTGCCCGTCTGACAGTGCCACCCTGGCCAAGGCCAGGGAGCGAACCAGGGACCTGCAGAGCTGGGCATGAGCCGCTCCAGCCAAGGAGACGGGCACCCGGGCTGGGGCTAGGGGATCCCTGCTTCAGGGGGGCACCTGGGGGCACACCAGGCACCCTGACTGGGGCTCGGGGATCCCTGCTCCAGGGGGGCACCTGGGGGCACACCGGGCACACGGGCTGGGGCTAGGGGATCCCTGCTCCAGGGGGGGCACTTGGGGGTACACCGGGCACCCAGGCTGGGGCTAGGGGATCTCCGCTCCAGGGGGGCACCTGGGGGCACACCGGGTACCCAGGCTGGGGCTAGGGGATCTCCGCTCCAGGGGGGCACCTGGGGGCACACCGGGCACACGGGTTGGGGCTCGGGGATCCCTGCTCCAGGGGGGGCACTTGGGGGCACACCGGGCACCCAGGCTGGGGCTAGGGGATCCCTGCTCCAGGGGGGGCACCTGGGGGCACACCAGGCACACGGGCTGGGGCTCGGGGATCCCTGCTCCAGGGGGGGCACTTGGGGGCACACCGGGCACCCAGGCTGGGGCTAGGGGATCCCTGCTCCAGGGGGGGCACCTGGGGGCACACCGGGCACACGGGCTGGGGCTCGGGGATCCCTGCTCCAGGGGGGGCACTTGGGGGCACACCGGGCACCCAGGCTGGGGCTAGGGGATCCCTGCTCCAGGGGGGCACCCGGGCTGGGGCTCAGGGATCTCCGCTCCAGGGGGGGCACTTGGGGGTACACCGGGCACCCAGGCTGGGGCTAGGGGATCCCTGCTCCAGGGGGGGCACCTGGGGGCACACCGGGCACACGGGCTGGGGCTCGGGGATCCCTGCTCCAGGGGGGGCACTTGGGGGCACACCGGGCACCCAGGCTGGGGCTAGGGGATCCCTGCTCCAGGGGGGCACCCGGGCTGGGGCTCAGGGATCTCCGCTCCAGGGGGGGCACTTGGGGGTACACCGGGCACCCAGGCTGGGGCTAGGGGATCCCTGCTCCAGGGGGGGCACCTGGGGGCACACCGGGCACACGGGCTGGGGCTAGGGGATCCCTGCTCCAGGGGGGCACCTGGGGGCACGTTGGGCACATGGACTAGCTAGCGGGTCCCACCTGCAGGAGAGGTGGGGATGGCACCAGGCGCCCGGCACCCCCAGCCAGACCCACAGGGCTTTCCGCTGCCAGGGAGACGCCCCCCTCTGGGTGCCCCCACTAAGCCCCCATTAGCAGCAGCCAGATTTATGGGCAGGCAGTTCCTGAGCCAGCCCCAAGAGGGCGCCCCATGCAAGAGAGAGCGGCCCTGGGGAGCCATAGAGCAGGGCAGGAAGAGCAGCCGCAGCAGGGTCCCTGTAGCAGGAAAGAGCCATAGAGAGAGCGTGCGGGGAGAGCGCCCCCTGGTGACGGGGGCAGCTCACTGCAGTGCAGTGAGTCCCAGCTGGGTGCGCTGGGGGCGGGTAGAGGGGTCGTTCCCCCGGGGCTGGCCCACGTGCGTCCAACAAGCTCCCCCGAGCTAACCCCCGGGACCCCCCGCGGCTCGCTGGCCGCCCCCTATGCTGCAGAGCAATGCGCCCCTATGCCGCGCCCAGCACCCCTCCAGGCTGGCCAGTCCCCTCCAGCCCCCCAGCCTGCGGGCAGCGGCCTGGGGCTGTTCCGCGACCCAGAGCAGGGCCGTGCTCCAGCGCCCAGGGGCCTCGGTGCAGTGACATTCCCCGCCTGGCTCGGGGCCCTTCTCCACCCGTCCCAACGAGCGGGCGCGAAGGGCAGCGTTTGCGAGCTCCTGGCAGCACCCGGCCCTGGCAGATGGGAAAAGGGATTGGGGAGGTGACGGAGCGGGCATCTGGGCGCTCAGGGGCAAGTCTGCCCCCCGGCCCCTGCCGCACCCGCTGGGAGCTGCCCTGGCTTCTCAGCCCGGCAGCGTGACCAGGCCACAGGGCACTCCTGGCGGTGGGTTTCCCACGGGATCTGCCCCGCAGCTCCCCACAGCAGGGCTCCCTGGGAGTGTGCAGCTGCAGAGGGGCTGGAGCAAACTGTGCCCTCTCCAGCTGGAAGTCCAGGGGCTGGCCCGGGCTCAGGGCTGCAAAATACTGTGCCCAGACAGGAAGGCCTCAGGATCATGCAAAGCCCAGTGGGCTCATGCGCTGGCCCAGGAGGTCCTTGTGCCACGATGCCAGCCCCGGGGTGTGTGATCCGTGTGCCCGGCATGCAGGGCGCCCGAACCAACTCGGGAAAGGCCAGCGGGAGGCAGCTCTGGGCACACCAGGTGCCCACTGGCCCTTGGGGAGGTGGCTTTCATTGCTGCCCAGGGCACGGGGTGCCAAGGCTCAGTCCCTATTGAGAGCTGTCTGGCCTTTCAGTGCCGGGCACCGGGGCAGAGCAAAGCAGACCTGTCAAGCCAGGAACTAACCGTGCTGCCAAGGGCTCAGAGACGGGAGTTCAGACCAGGATGCAGCCTGCAAGTGGGCCCATGGCCTCAGTGCTCAGGCTGGCAGCTGGGCACAGCTGATGTGCTGGGAAGGAAGGGGGGCAAGGGGCTTCTCCATCTGTCCACCCCCAGCCGCAGGGAGCGGGGCGTTGCCATGGGGCAGAGGAGCATGCTGGGCTGTCAAAGGGGCAGGAGGGAACTGGGTTCCCGGTGTCGTGGAGCCCAGGCAGGGCAGAGCAAGGGACCGACACCTGCTTGGGGAAGCCAGGGCAATGGCCCTGGCAGGCCGGGCTTTGGGGAGTCCTAGCCCTGCTGAGTCTCAGTGTTTGCAGTGACCCACAGGGCTCCCCATGCCCGTCCCATGACTCCCTTCTGGGGAGGGCCCTTAGCCAGAGACTCTGGACCCAGAGATCCCCTCCTGTCCCTGCCCCGGGGAGCCAACCCTCCCCAGCACAGCACCCATCCCATCCCACGGGGCCCCACACCCCTGATTCCTGCCTCCTCCCATGCACCCACAGCACCCCCGGCAGCCCACCCAGCACACAGCTACCCCGCCCCACCTGGCCCTGGCTCTGAACCCCCACACCATGCACCGCCCCCTGCCGACACTCCTGGCATTGCAGCCCTGGGCCCCCTCTCCTGCTCCCTGGGGCGGTTCACTCCCTCCTCCCTGTGCTCACACCCACCCCAGTGAGCCGAGCCCCCAGCCCCTCCCCTGCTCCGCCCACTCAGAGCACAATGGTAAATACCATTCCCAAAGCCCCCGGGGATCCCTGCCATGGGGGTGGGACAGGGCAGCTGTCCAGCATGCCCAGCCCCAGTGCTCTGTCTGCACTGGCCGAGGGCAGGAGCTGAGCCCCCCGGGGCCAGGGCCCCTCGTCCCGGGTGCTGCCCAGACCCAGCCTGGACGGACGTGCCCCACCACACTGGTAACGCTCCCGGCAGCGGGCAGCAGGGCGGGTTGGTGCCCGCCCCGCCCTGCCAAGAGCGTGAGGAGGGGCACGGCAGGGCGCCCTGGGCACAGGCATGGGGAGAAGGCTCAGGCTGGCGTCTGCTCCTGTTGTTAGCCTCTCCAGCTGGCATAGCCGGGGACCCCCAGGCCCCCCGCTCTCCAGCCCTGGCAGGGCCCAGGGGGCAGCCCAAGCAGCCAGACCCCCTGCCTGAGGGACCTGCCCAAGGAGTCGGCGCGGGAGGTGGGAAGTGAACCCGGGATTCCTGTCCCAGCTCTGACCCCAAAGCGCTTGGCTCTCTGGGGGACTCCTGGCCGTATGGGACCGAGTGGGGCTGGCTGGGCCCTGTGGGCGGGTACCCCTGGGGGCCCCCACCCACCCGCGGTGGGGACAGCGGCTGCCCCTACCTAGCTCCGGCGAGGTGGGCCGGGGCCGGCGGCCTTTCCCCTTGCTCCGGGCGCTTCTCCCTTCCTGAGCCAGCCGGGCACCTTCCTTCTTCTCTGTGACCTTCAGCTGCCTTTGCTCAGCATCCCTGCCTGTGCCACGCTGCCCTGCCCGGCCCCCCTCCAGGCCGGCTCCCAGCTCCGGGCCGGGCTTGGCCCAGGGCAAGAACCGCACCTCATGGCCCGCGTCCCGCTTCCTGTGCGGCCCGTGCTGACCTGCTGGCCTAGTGGTCAGGGCTTCGCTCCCAGCCCCGGGGGCCCTGCCGTCGCGGCTAGCTCTCGCCCCGACCGCGGGGCCCCCCTCCAGGCAAGCGACTCCTTCGGGGGTCCCGGCCTCCAGCAGGTCCCCCCGCCCCAGCGGAGTGGCCTGAGATAAGGGGCACTGCTCCACCTTCCTCTTGCCCTCAGCACCTTCCGGCTCCACGCTCCTCCTGGCTCTGGCCTCCTCCTGGGGCTGGCTGGTCAGGGCGCAGCTCCGAAGCAGTGGCTTGTGCGTGGCCCCCCGCTCGGCCCCGTCTGCGGGCCCCCCCTGCCCCACGCTGGCCAGGGCCAGCTGCTGGATACTGTGCGCGTTCTCTACCGGCGGTGGGGCCTTGAGCAGCTGGCCTTTCGGGGCCGGGGTGGCTTGTGGCCCCAGCGCCCGGGGGGCAGAGAGCTGGCTGGGGCCCCGGGGCGAGGGGGCCCGCGGGAGGCCAGCCTTTGCCAGCTCCTGCGACCTCATCAGCTGCTGCTTGGAGACAGTCTTCTTGATGCGGCTCAGCTCCTCGGAGAACCTGTGCTCGATGTCGCCCACCCGGCTGGCGAAGCGGCCCCGCTCGTCGAACGAGGCGGCCTTGTGGCGGAAGGCCTGGCGCCGGCAGGTCGGGCCGCCCATCTCCGACCGCACCCCGTCCCGCAGCTCCTCCCGGGAGCCGCCCGGCGTGAGCGGGCGCTGGCCTAGGTCGGGCTGGTCGAAGGAGCGCGTCTTGCGCAGGGGCAGCCAGGCGTGGACCGGCAGGGGGCTGTCGGTCTGCTCCAGGCTCTTCCGGCGCTCCTCGAAGTACTTCAGCTTCTCGAAGATCTTGGAGCCGGAGCGCGCCAGCTTGGGCGAGGGCCTCAGCACCGACACCCGGCTGGAGGTCTCGCTCAGCGGGGTCTGGGGCCGGGACTCCAGCGTGCTGGCCTGCGAGTACCCCAGAGACTTGGGCTTCCGGACTTTCTCCTCGTACTCCTCGGGGACCGTGTCCTGGTACTCCACCGGCATCAGGGCCGTCTTGCGGGGCGTCAGGGGCGTGGGGGAGACGACGCCAGGACCTCGGCTGGCTCCGGGCGGCTGGGCCGGGCACTGGCCCACCCTGGGAGACGGCAGGCAGAGAGCAGGTGGCTTGGAGGCCAGCGGCTGGGCTGCACCAGGCTTCGGAGCGAGCTCCGAGGTGCTTCCGCTGGGGTCGTCTCTCCTGTACCCGCCCTGGGGGATGCTGCTGCAGGCAGAAGGGAAAGCGGGGGGGTCAGAGCCAGCCTTGCTTACAGCCTGGCATGCAGCCCTGCCCCCCGAGGCAGCAGAGCTGGTCTTCCCAGGGCTGGGAGGGGGTGTGAACGCAGGCGACCCTGTGCGGGGGGGTAGATCCAGCTGGGAATGCCCCCCCATCTCCCCCACACACCCCGAGGGAACCAGAGCCAGCCTGGGACAGCCAGCCCTGCCCTGCCCTGGGAGAGGGGCTGGAGGAGCTAATGGGGCGTCTCCCTTCTCTGGGCCGCGGTCCTGGCCCCACTGTCTAAAGCCCATCTGGGATCTGGCACCCGGGATGGAGGCTGGCACCAGGGGGACGAGCGGTCCCACTGCGATACCACCCGGGCTGTGCCCTGCAAGCCAGGGGTGCTGTGGTCTTACCATGCACGGCGTGGTCCGGGGGCACCTGGGCCTGCACTCCCCCCGGCTCCGGAGCGGGCACAGCCCTGGGCACTGGCGGGAAGCGTCACGGCCGGGCTGGTACGGATGGGGCTCGCTGGGCGGCAGCCCCCCGGGCCTGGCACGGCCACGGCAGCTGGGGGTAGCTAGAGCTGGAGCCCTGCTGGGGGAGCCCGGCTGGGGGGCTGCGGAGCCCACGACCGGGGAGCAGGCTTGGGCGTACTACGGCAATCAGGTTACTCGGCTCAACGGCTGGGCCCTGGGCAGGACCAGCAACGGGGGGAGGGGAATTCACCCCCCGCTGCCGCAGCGTCAAGTCACACCCAGCCACACGCACGCACGGACACGCACACGTGGGCACACACGGACACGCACACGGTCTCAGCAGGATGCCCACGGACCCGCCCCTCCCCCCCGAGCCCCTTGGACGCGTGGGGGTAACCCGGCTGTGCCCGCGGGTGGTGGGCAAGGGGGGCTGGGGTCCGCGGGGGTGGGAAGCGGAGCGATGAAGGCGATAACCTGGGGGAGCCTCGAACACAAGACAGCGAGATGGAGTGGCAGGAGCGGGCAGGATGGGGCCCCTGAGCACAGCAGCCAGCGGGGCCGATGGCTCCCGCTGCCAGCTGCAGAGCCCCGGCCCCCAACCCTCCCCCCGCAGCCCCTCGGGCAGGGCCTGCCGTGCTCAGGGGCCCCGTTCCCCCCCGTCAGGGAGAAAGGAGGCAAAGAAAGACCCAAGGCTGAGGGCTGAGATGGCTGCGGGGGTCGGGAGGAGATGGCCCCAGCACGATGCCCCCTCCGCAGCCTCCCCCAGCTACTTACACGTGGATCGAGAGCGCCCGTCCTCTGTACAGACTGAACGCGCTGCCGTAGGGGTCGCTGGCCACCGAGAGGCTATCCTCCGACCCCCAGCTTGTGCCCACCAGAATAGCACGCGACGCCCGTAGGAGCGGCTCCACCCCCAGGTGCCTGACCTCGGCACCGCGGGGGGCCTGCGCGTGTGCTTGCCTTGGGGTCCCCTGCGGCTGCCAGCCACTGGGGCGCAGGTAGGGCCCCCGCACCGGGAGGCCGGGCTCCGTCGCCTTCTCCACCACGGTCTGCTGGCTGCCCGACCAGCTGGAGCGCTCCTCTGCCTGCGACAGGCCCAGCGCCGAGGTGGTCATGGAGGTGTCCACCAGCGTGTCCGACTCCCCTGCGCAGAGGAGAGAGGGGTGAACCGGCGGGCAGCGCCTGGAGGGGTCCGGCCAGAGCCCCTGCCTGCTCCCAGCTGGCACCGGCCAGGCTCCCGCCCCGACTGGAGCCAGGCCCCCCCGCCCCACGCACAGCCCCGACAGAGCTACCGCCAGCCCCCCGGCCGGCTCCTGCTCACCTGTGGGGGAGCTGAAAGGGGTCTCATCCTGGAGCTCACTGCGCTTCGTCCCCTGGGGGTCGCTGGCGTCGTCCTCGCCTGTCTCCGAGTCTGGAGCCAGAGAGAAGTGGGCGGTGAGGGCACAGCTGGGCGGGCAGCGCCACTCGGGCCTCCCGGGCCGGGAACCCCCCGACCCACCGAATCCAGGTCGCTGCTGGGAGGCGGGAGAGGCGAGTGCCAAGGCCCCCCTGGGTCTGGGTGGGCACAAGGAGACAGCGCCCGTCGGCCCCGGCGTCCCCAGTGGGGGGCCTGAGCTGGACCCAGTGCTGGGACTCGGCTGTGGGCTGGGAGCAGCAGCCAGTGGGAGAGGAGAGCCAGCCGTGCTGGGGGGAGGTGATGGGGGGAACGTGTGGCCTGGAGGAGGGGGAGCAGCATGGGGGCGGCAAGGGGGCCCAGGGTGGGGGGTGAGGCTGAGCAAGTTTCCTACCGTAGCTTTGCTTCCTGCAGGAGCGGAAAACTTCGCTTCCATCGGGGCAGCAAGAGAGAGAGAGACATCAGCGCCGGTTATCGGCCCAGCCTGCCGAGCTGCGGGCAGCCTGGCGGGGGCAGGGGGCACTCAGCCGGGGGGGGGGGGTCCCATGGGAAGCAAGGGCTGAGGGGGGGCGGGTCACAGACCCTGCACCCCCTGAGAGACAGCACCCCCAGGTTTCGGAGGGGAAGCCGGGTTCGTCTGTCTCAGCAGAAACAACGAGGAGTCCTCGTGGCACCTCGGAGACGAACACATTGATTTGGGCATCAGCTTTCGTGGGCTAAAACCCACTTCCTCAGATGCGTGGAGTGGAACATACAGGACCAGGCGTGTGCAAGTGTGTACACACTCACAGACACCCCCCGACACACCCAGCCCCACCCTGGCTCCTCTCACGAGTGTGTACACACTCACAGACCCCCCGAAACACCCAGCCCCACTCGGGCCCCTCACAAGCATGTGCACACTCACAGACCCCCCGACACACCCAGCCCCACCCTGGCTCCTCTCACGAGTGTGTACACACTCACAGACACCCCCCGACATGGCACACCCAGCCCCACCCCCGCTCCTCTCACGAGCGTGTGCGCTCACAGACCCCCGACACGGCACACCCAGCCCCGCCCCCGCTCCTCTCACGAGCGTGTGCGCTCACAGACCCCCATGACACGGCACACCCAGCCCCGCCCCCGCTCCTCTCACGAGCATGTGCGCTCACAGACCCCCGTGACACAGCACACCCAGCCCCGCCCCCGCTCCTCTCACGAGCGTGTGCGCTCACAGACCCCCCGAAACGGCACACGCAGCCCCGCCCCCGCTCCTCTCACGAGCGTGTGCGCTCACAGACCCCCGTGACACAGCACACCCAGCCCCGCCCCTGCTCCTCTCACGAGCGTGTGCGCTCACAGACCCCCCAACATGGCACACCCAGCCCCGCCCCCGCTCCTCTCACGAGCGTGTGCGCTCACAGACCCCCCCAAAATGGCACACGCAGCCCCGCCCCCGCTCCTCTCACGAGCGTGTGCGCTCACAGACCCCCCGAAACGGCACACACAGCCCCGCCCCCGCTCCTCTCATGAGCGTGTGCGCTCACAGACCCCCCGACACGGCACACCCAGCCCCGCCCCCGCTCCTCTCACGAGCGTGTGCACTCACAGACCCCCCCACAGCACACGCAGCCCCGCCCCCGCTCCTCTCACGAGCGTGTGCGCTCACAGACCCCCGTGACACGGCACACCCAGCCCCGCCCCCGCTCCTCTCATGAGCTTGTGCGCTCACAGACCCCCCCAACACAGCACACCCAGCCCCGCCCCCGCTCCTCTCACGAGCGTGTGCACTCACAGACCCCCCCAACACAGCACACCCAGCCCCGCCCCCGCTCCTCTCACGAGCGTGTGCGCTCACAGACCCCCCGACACGGCACACGCAGCCCCGCCCCCGCTCCTCTCACGAGCGTGTGCGCTCACAGACCCCCGTGACACGGCACACCCAGCCCCGCTCCCGCTCCTCTCACGAGCGTGTGCGCTCACAGACCCCCCGAAACGGCACACCCAGCCCCGCCCCCGCTCCTCTCACGAGCGTGTGCGCTCACAGACCCCCCGACACGGCACACGCAGCCCCGCCCCCGCTCCTCTCACGAGCGTGTGCGCTCACAGACCCCCGTGACACGGCACACCCAGCCCCGCTCCCGCTCCTCTCACGAGCGTGTGCGCTCACAGACCCCCCGAAACGGCACACGCAGCCCCGCCCCCGCTCCTCTCACGAGCGTGTGCGCTCACAGACCCCCCGACACGGCACACCCAGCCCCGCCCCCGCTCCTCTCACAAGCGTGTGCACTCACAGACCCCCCCACACGGCACACGCAGCCCCGCCCCCGCTCCTCTCACGAGTGTGTGCGCTCACAGACCCCCATGACACGGCACACGCAGCCCCGCCCCCGCTCCTCTCACGAGCGTGTGCGCTCACAGACCCCCCGACACGGCACACGCAGCCCCGCCCCCGCTCCTCTCACGAGCGTGTGCGCTCACAGACCCCCGTGACACGGCACACCCAGCCCCGCTCCCGCTCCTCTCACGAGCGTGTGCGCTCACAGACCCCCCGAAACGGCACACGCAGCCCCGCCCCCGCTCCTCTCACGAGCGTGTGCGCTCACAGACCCCCCGACACGGCACACCCAGCCCCGCCCCCGCTCCTCTCACAAGCGTGTGCACTCACAGACCCCCCCACACGGCACACGCAGCCCCGCCCCCGCTCCTCTCACGAGTGTGTGCGCTCACAGACCCCCATGACACGGCACACGCAGCCCCGCCCCCGCTCCTCTCACGAGCGTGTGCGCTCACGGACCCCCCAACACACAGTACACCCAGGCCCACCCAGCTCCTCTCACGAGTGTGTGCACTCACAGACCCCCCTGACACGTCGCACACCCACACCCGCCACATCCCCACCCTGCCACACCCCTGTCCTGCCCTGCCCCCGTCACAGCCCCACCCTGCCCCACACCGGCTTCGCTGCCCACCACCAGGGAGCCGCTCCCCCCCGGCTGTCGCCCACTTGCCCTGCACACACACACCCCCACAGCCCGAAGCTGCAGCAGGGGCAATTCCAGGCTCACCCCCTTCCTGGCCCCCAGCAGCACCTCGTCCGGTGGGGCCAGGCGAGTGCCACGTGGGTCAGCAGCAGCCCCAGAGAACTTGGGGGCAGTGCTGGCATTTGCCAGGCCCACCCTCACCCCCAGGTGCAGCCTTACTCGGGGAACTGCAGGCCAGGGAAGGGTGGGGTCTGAGCCCCCTGCCCAGGGCCCGGCTGAGGGGGGCAGGGGCCCTCAGCACCAGCATGTTCCCTGGCTCCTGAGTCACTCCACACAGGAGACGCCCCAATGCAAGAGCCCCGGGTGGCAGCAGAGCAGGGGAGAGGGCTGGGGGTCCCAGGGGAGGAGTCCCAGGAACAACGCACCATGCGTGAAGCGCCCGAAGCGCCGCGAGTGACCGGGTTTCTGCAAAGGAAAAGAGAAGAGCGTTACCCCTCCGGCCAGCCGCCCCCAGCAAGAGCCAGCGCCCAGCCCCAGGGCAGAGGAAACAGGGCCCCCCCACCACCACCCCCCCATGAGACGGGGGGTGTCCTGAGCAGTTCCCTCTGCAAAGCTCCTGGGAGCAGCTCATGCCTCCTGCGGTGGAGAGGGGCTGAGGACCCCTGCCTGGCCCAGCAAACGCCCCTTGGAACCCGCAACGGCAGCCTCAGTGCCCAGGCTGGCCCGGGCACCAAGGCTCTGGAGCACACCGGGACCCGGGCACAGCCGTGCAGGGCATTCATGCCGCACACAGGGAAGGCCCCCTGCACGTGGGCCCGGGAAGCAAGTGGAGAAGTTCGAGCTGGAAACACAAGTGGATGACAGCCCCAGCCCGGGGCCAGGCGGGGCTGCTCCCTAGTGCAGTGACAGTCCCAGGTGAAATGTCCCGGTGAAGGGGTCCCCAGCCTTCTCCCGGGGCCGATCCCCAGCCAGAGCCAGCTCCCCGGCCAGTTCGCATCACCAGCTTGTTCTGGGGTTCAGCCCAGGTCTCCTGCGCTCCCTGCCCACCCCTGCTCCTGCTCCCAGGGCTGAGCTGGGGCTGAGGCGCTGGAAGACGTCAGCGGGCCCATCACCCAGGTCTTTGATCTGCAGCCAATTACAGAGGTGCCAGGGGCTCCGTGTCCCCCAGGCCACCCCGCAGGGTTCACCCGCTGCGGCCGATGATGGGCCCTGGCTGCTGGCATCGACCGGGGGCTGCGGAACCGAGAGTGCAGACCGGGGCATTTCCCGGCCCCACCCTACCCCACCCGGTTGGGCAAATATCCACAGAGCAGGGGCAGGACGCCCAGGAGCTTCCAGGGCGGCAGTGCCCGCTTTCCTACGAACGCTGCTCCCTGCGACGCACCTCCGGCCAGAGCGAGCGGGCAGAGGCACTGGGTAACGGCGAGTCCCGCGGCACGGACGGGCCAGGGACTGGGAAACAGGACCGGGGCAGAGGTGCCTCCATGCAAACGGGCTGCAGGGGGCTGCTTGGACCCGTGGGGCTTTTCCTGTATGTGACAAAGGCCTGTGTGTGCCCCGTGCGGGCAGTGACAGGTGCCCAGGTGTGTGCGTGGGGTCGGGGGTGTTTACAGGTACGCCGTGCGGGCAGTGACAGGTGTGTTACAGGTGCCCAGGTGTGTGTGGGGGTGAGGGGTGTTTACAGGTGCCCCATGCGGGCAGTGACGGGTGTGTTACAGGTGCCCAGGTGTGGGGGGGGGTGGGGGGTGTTTACAGGTGCCCCGTGTGGGCAGTGACAGGTGACAGGTGCCCAGGTGTGTGTGGGGGTGGGGGCTGTTTACAGGTGCCCCGTGCGGGCAGTGACGGGTGTGTTACAGGTGCCCAGGTGTGTGGGGGGGTGGGGGGTGTTTACAGGTGCCCCGTGCGGGCAGTGACAGGTGACAGGTGCCCAGGTGTGTGGGGGGGGCTGTTTACAGGTGCCCCATGCTAGGGTGACCATATTTCCCAAAGTGAAAACGGGACACTGTGTGGGGCTGGCCCAAGCCACCTGGTGTCGCCGCTTGTTTGCCAGACGCCGGGAATGGGCGGCAGGACGATCACTGGACGATTCCCTGTTCTGCTCACTCCCTCTGGGGCACCTGGCCCTGGCGTCTGTCAGCAGACAGGACACGGGGCTGGATGGACCCTTGCTCTGACCCAGTCTGGCCGCTCGGATGTTCTGATGTTGCCTGAGCCATGTGCCACCCGGGGTTGGGGCCCCACACTGCCCGGGCCTGACTGCCTGAGCCCCACCACTTGGCTCCTTGCGTTACCACTCACCCCCCCAGACGCTCCTCCAGGCCCCCCTAAGGGGGCCGTAACAATGCGGCCTCTGGCGGGACACAACTGAGAGTATCAGTTCAGGACAAATTGCTGAGCGCAGGGCAGTCGCAGCCCCAGGCTGGGGGTCCTGCTGGAGAAGGAAGCTGCTGAAAGACAGAGCGAAGCTAAAGAAAGAACAGGAGGACTCATGGCACCTCAGAGACTAGCACATGTATTTGAGCGAAGCTTTCGTGCGCGACAGCTCTCTGCATCGAAGAAAGAATGACTGAACTGGGAAGAGACACTGCTGAGAGACAGGGACGGGCTCGCAGGGGGCGTATCCAGATGCAACAAGAAACTGCCAGACTTCAGCTCCAAGCCAAGAAAGCAGAAACTGTATCCTCGTGGAAGTCCAGTTTATAACAATGATGGTCTGTTGTGTTACTCTGTGTTTAACCCATTGTGCTCTGCCTAGGGGAGGGGGACTCTGACCTGGTGGGAATAGCTGTTTGTCTGTGCAAAAAAGCCGTTTGTCTATGAATGAAGTTTCTGATTGTTTGTCTACTGCCTCAAAAGTGAATCTGGAATTAGATCAAGCACAGAAAGAATCCAATGCACCGCTACAGACTAGGGACCGAATGGCTCGGCAGCAGTTCTGCAGAAAAGGACCTAGGGGTTACAGTGGACGAGAAGCTGGATATGAGTCAGCAGTGTGCCCTTGTTGCCAAGAAGGCCAATGGCATTTTGGGATGTATAAGTAGGGGCATTGCCAGCAGATCGAGGGACGTGATCGTTCCCCTCTATTCGACATTGGTGAGGCCTCATCTGGAGTACTGTGTCCAGTTTTGGGCCTCACACTACAAGAAGGATGTGGAAAAATTGGAAAATGTCCAGTGGAGGGCAACAAAAATGATTAGGGGACTGGAACACATGACTTATGAGGAGAGGCTGAGGGAATTGGGGATGTTTAGCCTGCAGAAGAGAAGAATGAGGGGGGATTTGATAGCTGCTTTCAACACCTGAAAGGGGGTTCCAAAGAGGATGGCTCTAGACTGTTCTCAGTGGTAGCAGATGACAGAACGAGGAGTAATGGTCTCAAGTTGCAGTGGGGGAGGTTTAGATTGGATATTAGGAAAAACTGTTTCACGAGGAGGGTGCTGAAGCACTGGAATGCGTTACCTAGGGAGGTGGTAGAATCTCCTTCCTTAGAGGTTTTTAAGGTCAGGCTTGACAAAGCCCTGGCTGGGATGATTTAACTGGGAATTGGTCCTGCTTCGAGCAAGGGGTTGGACTAGATGACCTTCAGGGGTCCCTTCCAACCCTGATATTCTATGATTCATTGGTCAGGACAATGTTTCTCAGGAGCAGATTAACGTGGATGGTCAGGTAGAAGCCCTAACTGAGGAAGGAAAGGGTGGATTTTTGATGGGGGATGGATTGTTGGCAAGTACAGCTTGTAAAAGTGAACCTGGTAAAGGGAGCAGTGATTTTCTGGAAGTAGATCAGGGTAGTGTGGAGAAGAGCAGTTTACCTGGTAAGGAAGCTGCCCCACTGTCCCAGTATTTGTCCGTAACCAGCCCTGGGTGCTTGGTAAGAAAAGTCTGGATGAGCCTAGGCAGCCTTGTGAGCTGATGGCTGTGTCTAGTCAGCAGGGCGGGAAGGAGCGGAGAGTGGAAGATGAGAGTCCCTGGACCTTATCTATTACCTAGGTGGAGAATTGTGACAGTGAAGGAAACGTGCCTGTGTCTGTCAGGGGTATTGACTTGCCCATGGAGGGAGCTACCCTGATCTCCAGGCAGTTGTCTGTGACCAGCCTTGTGTGCTGGGACCAGGGGAAAGAGATCCCAAGCTGTGTGTCTGGGAAAGGAGAAAGTGTGTCCGGCTCTTCTTTGTCTGTGGAGCAGACAGAAGGGGCCTTTCAGCCTGTGATGGTTGAGGGTCGTGCAGTTGTCTCAGAGCTGGTTCTGGATTCAGCTAAAGCCCAGGAAGGGAAGGGTCCTAAGTTTGTGTCTGCTCGGGAGAATGGCCCTGTAACTAGGTCGCATCCAGTTAGGGTCTATGTAAAATCCCCGAGACCAGACAATTCTGGTGCTTGTATTTTGCCTGTTGCTAGTGTGTTGTTGGGAAAGGGTGGAGCAACTCTGTCTAATCAGGGTGAGATCCTAGCCAGGGCACAAGGAGAGCATGAAGGTGTGTGATTGTGTTACCTACTGAGGGTCTGGAAACCTGTAGCAAGAAGGAAAAGATTCCTGAACTTGTGTGTGGCAAAGGGAAGGAGAATGCTTCTGACCTTTTATCTAGGAAGTCTGTAAGTTTGCCTGAAAGGGGATTGTGTAGGAATCCGCCGGACGGGCCGGAGGTGATTCTGGACGTAAGTGAAACTCAGGAGTTGGTAGTGGCTCAGCAGAGCGATGCTTCTGTGGATCAAGGTAAAGATGAATTGGTGCATCAAAAGATTCCTGAACAGAAGATTGTTCAGGGTGGTCTGTGCAAGCAGTTTGCTGTGGCTGAAGGGTGTGGAAGTGATTTGATCAAGGAAGTTTCAGTTCTTAACTGCCAGAAATGTTCTGTCATGAATGGATCCACTGACTTTCCTGTTGAAAGATCCAGTGTGGGTAGCTTTGAGAAGGTCTCACATGGAGGAAAAGCTGTTAAGAAAGTTGAACAGCCCTGTGTGACAAAGGGGGAACGCTCTTAATGTTCTCTCTGGATACTGTGTGGGCGCCTCCATTTCCCCTATGCTTTTCTTAAGTATCCAGGCGGGGTATAAGGGGGTGTGATTGTGGCAGAGCCCTAGAGGGCCAGTGTGCAGGGGTCTGCACAGAGAATGGCCGACACCCTGTCCCCTGGCCACTGATGGCCTGCCCCCCCCCCCGCAAATGTGCCAACTGAAGGGGTTGGAGAACAAAGAGATCAGGTGGCCTCCTGGCTCGGGAAAGAGACAAAGGTCAGAGGAGGGGCGGGAGAGTTTCAGTCTCACCCGGGGGGTGAGAAAACCTGGATTTGTGCTGGAAATGGCCCAACTTGATTATCATACACACTGTAAGGAGAGTGATCACTTTAGATAAGCTATTGCCAGCAGGAGAGTGGGGTGGGGGGAGGTATTTTTTCATGCTTTGTGTGTATAAAACGATCTTCTGTACTTTCCACAGTATGCATCCGATGAAGTGAGCTGTAGCTCACGAAATCTTATGCTCAAATAAATTGGTTAGTCTCTAAGGTGCCACAAGTCCTCCTGTTCTTTTTGAGAATGGGTTTGGTATCTCTTTAAAACAGAGTCCAGTCTCTAAGTTGCTGGGGGTGGTAGCTTCTCAAGCAGGCAGGCGGAAGAGCGTCCGTGCAGATGTCCATAGTGGAGAGGGCCTGCAGCTGGTGAACACACCTCGCCAGCAAAGCGATTCCCGTCAGCAGGAAGCTTCTGTTTTCAACCTTCTAGGGAAAAGAGTTTTCTAGGGGAGGAAAGACCCCTCCTGCTGAAGGGAAGAATGAGAGTCCAGCCTTGGAACCGGCAGCAGCTGGAATTTAAAAGCTTTGGATGCCAATGACCTGACTGGCAGGGAGAAGAAAGACTTGCAAATAGCCGTTAGCACAGAGAGCATGCCCAATCAGCCAGTGAATTCTGGTAAGCAAGAGAGATCAGGGGTTCTCAAACTGGGGAGTCACGAGCTGTCGGCCTCCACCCCAAAGCCCTTTTGCCTCCATTTAATGGTGTTAAATATATAAAAAGTGTTTTTATTTCATAAGGGGGGGTCGCACGCGGAGGCTTGCTTTGTGGAAAGGGTCACCAGGACAAAAGTTTGAGAACCACTCTCTAGGATAAGGAAAAAAAAGAGAACTTAATTTTGCAAAGGGAAGCTGGAGGTTAACCCTAAAA
The DNA here is from genome assembly GCF_965140285.1 of Lepidochelys kempii. Classification (NCBI taxonomy): domain Eukaryota; kingdom Metazoa; phylum Chordata; order Testudines; family Cheloniidae; genus Lepidochelys; species Lepidochelys kempii. The sequence continues at coordinate 952,608 of NC_136390.1, forward strand.
TGCCAAAGCCCCAGCGGTATTGAGCCAGAGGTTTGGCACGACAGAAATGATCGTAGATGGAGCCTTGCAGTGGATTTGTTGTTATTGCTCATGGTAATTTTTGTAACTAATGTGTTGCTATTACCAAGAATTGTAAAAATGTCCAACGAGCCGGATTCTTTGGGAAACCCCTTGAACATGTTAGATGTGATACATAAGATCACACTTTGTGTTTAAAGATCCTGTGAGACGGACATTTCACAGTCAGTGCCTGTCAACAGTCCTGGAACTTTTCATAGGAGAAAAGACATTCCAGACCTGATGTGCTGTATAAAAAAGGGAAACTGAGGCACACTACCATGTTGCTTTCAAGGCAAAATGCCAAGATTCCTGGACTATGAACAACATTAATATCTACATTGACTTGATGTTAATTGGGCTCCAAACATTGGCCAGAGCTTGTACGGATAAGGTAGCTACGTTTTTTAGCTCTTGGCAAGATCACGAGACCTACAGGAACCACGCTGCAAGAGCTGATCCAATCCTCTATTGTTCTAACCGAGTTTTACCTGGAGTTTGTAAAGTGATTCAGTCCTGTTACTGAACAGGACTTTGATGAACCGTTTCTGTTGTACACTGACCCGGCTTCTACCCCAGTGCAAGCTGTCGTGAGACCGAACCCAGGATGGGGAGCTCTCGGGATGCAGTCAGCGGTGTTTGTGTCATCCCCTCCGGCATCGATTTTGGGTTGGGGGTGTGACGTTATTACTATCAACTGGGACCATACAGATCATTGTTCCCTGTGGTGCCCAGGTCTGCGCGGTAACGGCTGTGTGCATTGCAGGTCCCGGGGTACATGGGGTGCCTGTGGGTGCGTAAGGGCATGTTATGCAGGAAGCAAAGCCACTCAGGGGAGCAGAGCCCTGGGGCCTGACCCTGGGCACACTCTGCGACGCCTGCGAGGTCCTGAGCTGCCTCGGGTTCCCCCGGCGCGCCAGCAGGAGAGGCTGCTCGGCACCCCCATGGCGAGGCCGAGAGGGCGGAGGACGGGAGACAACGCCCCGCGCTCCAGCCCACGGCATTTCACAGTCTGCAATGCGGTAACTTTCGTCCTCTGCCCCGCACCGCTGCAGGGCTGGCAGGAGCATTCGGGGCCTCCAGGGGCAGAACGGGACAATGGGGACACACGGAGCCCCTGCCACCCGCTGAGCAGAGTCACACCTTCCACCACCTCTGTAATCGCCTACAGACCAAAGACCCGGCCCCGGGACTCCCTGCACGTTCGAAGGCCCTTTCCTGTCTCCCTGGCAGATCTGGCTCCACGCGGCCCAGAGCCGGGCAGGCAGATGCCCACTCCCCTGCCTTCCGCCGTTCCAGCCCCTGTGCCAAACAGGGAGAGACAGGCAGCAGGGCAGACACAAAGAAGAGTGTCACCCACACAGAGGCCATGTCTCAAGAGCCAGGCTTCAGTCCCCAGGCCCCTGACTCAGCCGATGCCCCGAGGTTTCCTAGCACCAGCCGCTGCCCCACAGCACACGCGGAGTTTTTACAGAAAGCTACAAGCTGGGAGAAGGTGCCTGGGGAGGGAGTGGGTCACACCCATGCGCACACACCCATGCACACGCCCACACGCACACCCATGCACACACCCACACCCACACACCCATGCACACGCCCACCCACGCACGCACACGCCCGCTGGCATGCCGTGCTGCGCTAGCTGGGCAGCGGCTGCTTAGTGTGGACGAAAGCTAATGTTGTGCCAATTTTTCAACAGGACGACACGGGTAACCATGGGCCTGTCGGCCTGACAGCAATCACAGGCAAGAGAATGGAGCAGCTGATACAAGACTCAGCGAATAAAGAATGAAGGGAGGGGCCGGCAAGTAACGCAAAGCAACCTGGGTTAATAGAGAACAGATCCTGTCAAACTAACTTGATACCTTTTTTGACGAAATTCCAAATTTATAACAAACGACAAAGCCAACAGTGTTGACAAACTAGACTTCTCTAGGCAGCGGGCTTGCTGCCACATGACATTTTGAATAAAAACCTGTAACAGTATAACATGAACACAGCACGCATTAAATGGATTGAAACTGGCTGATGAACAGGTCTCAAAATGTAACTGTAAATGGGAACTCGTCATCGAGTGGCTGCGTTTCCAGGGCGTCTGTCACGACGTGGGGATTTTCCCTTGTTATGTTGTATGTGAGTCTTACTGGTGAGCCTAGGTGAATTTTACTGTTTTGCATGAATACTGTGTGTGCCTCAGTTTCCCTGTGTGCCGCACCAATCGCTCGGTGGTGGGAATGGGGGTGTGTGACTTTGGCTGAGACCTCTGGGGCAGGTGAGGCTGCTCCAGCTGCCTGCACATATCCTATGACCAGTGCTCTTCCTAACCTGAGACCCAGGAGGGGGATGCAACCAGGTGACGACCAGGTGACTCTTTGTCTGGGAAGCGAGACCAAGACAAGGAGGAGGAACAACGAGGTTGTCTGAGGTCAGATCACAGGAAGCTGGCAGTCTTCTGTGGGGGACTGGAAGGGGGGAAGTCCAGGGCGTCTGGCCCAGGATTCCCCCAAGATGGACTTGGCTGAAAGTCACTGATTTATGTGCTAACAAGTTCTGCCGTATGCTGCGTTCCTGTCGTCTAATAAACCTTCTGTTTTACCCGCGGGCTGAGAGTCCCGTCTGACTGTGGAGTTGAGGGGCAGGACCCTCTGGTCCCCCCAGGACCCCGCCTGGGCGGACTGGCTGTGGGAAGCGCACGGAGGGGCAGAGGAGGCTGAATGCTCCAAGGTCAGACCCAGGAAGGTGGAAGCCGGGTGAGCTGTGTGTCCTGCAGACAGGCTGCTCCCCGAGAGGAGACTTCCCTACAGTCCTGAATGGGTTCATAAGGAATAGTTCAAGATAGGACTGTCAAGCGATTAAAAAAATTAATCATGATTAATTGCACAATTAATTGCACTATTAAACAATAATAGAACACCTTTTATTTAAATATTTTGGATGTTTTCTGAATTTTCAAATATATTGATTTCAATTAAAGCACAGAATATAAAGTGTTCTTGACATTTATTTTTTATTACAAATATTTACACTGTAAAAAACAAAAGCAATCATATTTTTCAATTCACCTCATACAAGCACTGTCGTGCGATCTCTTTATCATGAAAGTTGAGTTACAAATGGACAAAAGTACAAGTTGAATTATGTACAAAAAATAACTGCATTCAAAACCAAAACAATGTACAACCTTAGAACCTACAAGTCCACTCAGTCCTACTTCTTGGTCAGCCACTCGCTCAGACAAACAAGTGTGTTTACATTTGCAGGAGATAATGCTGCCCCCTTCATGTCACCTGAAAGTGAGAACAGCTGTTTGCATGGCACTGTTGTAGCCGGCATTGCAAGATATTTACGTGCCAGATGCGCTAAAGATTCATATGTCCCTTCATGCTTCAACCACCATTCCAGAGGACTTGCATCCATGTTGATGACGGGTTCTGCTCAATAATGATCCAAAGCAGAGCAGACCAACGCATGTTCATTTTCATCATCTGAGTCAGAGGCCACCAGCAGAAGGTTGATTTTCTTTTTTGGTGGTTCGGGTTTTGTAGTTTCCGCATTGGAGTGTTGCTCTTTTAAGACTTCTGAAAGCATGCGCCACACCTCGTCCCTCTCAGATTTTGGAAGGCACTTCAGATTCTTAACCCTTGGGTCGAGTGCTGTAGCTATCCTTAGAAATCTCACATTGGTACCTTCTTTGCGTTTTGTCAAATCTGCAGTGAAAGTGTTCTTAAAACGAAGACATGCTGGGTCACCATCCGAGACTGCTAGAACATGAAATACATGGCAGAATGCGGGAAAAACAGAGCAGGGGACATACAGTTCTCCCCCAAGGAGTTCAGTCACACCTTTAATTAACACATTATTTTTTTAACAAGCATCGTCAGCATGGAAGCATGTCCTCTGGAATGGTGGCCGAAGCATGAAGGGACATAGGAAGGTTTAGCACATCTGGCACGTAAATACCTCGCCACGCCAGCTACAACAGGGCCATGCGAACGCCTGGTCTCACTGTCAGCTGACATGGTAAACAAGCAGCGGGCAGCACTATCTCCTGCAAATGTGAACACACTTGTTTGTCTGAGCGAGTGGCTGACCAAGGAGTAGGACTGAGTGGACTTGTAGGTGCTAAAGGTTTGCATTGTTTTGGCTTTGAATGCAGTTATTTTTTGTACATAATTCTCCATTTGTAACTCAACTTTCACGATAAAGAGCTCGCACGACGGGACCTGTATGAGGTGAATTGAAAAATATGATTGCTTTTGTTCATCGTTTTTACAGTTCAAATATTTGTAATCAAAATGAATAATATAAGCGAGCGCTGTGCACTTTGTGTTCTGTGTTGTAAAAGAAATCGATAGATTTGAAAATGTAGAAAACATCCAAACTATTTAATACATTTCAATGGGTAGTCGACTGTTTAACCGTGCGATTAATCGTGATTAATGTCTTTAATCACAGTTAACTTTTTTGAGTTCATCGTGTGAGCTGCCGGCGATTAACCGACAGCCCTAGTCCCAGAGCATCGCCCGGAGACTCCGTGACAGAGTCCCACAGGGAGCAGTTTGGGGCCCTACACTAGTTGACATTTTTATCAATGACTTGGAAGAAAACCAAAGATCGTCATTCGACAAGGTTTGCAGCAGACACAGAAACTGGGGGAGGGGGAAAGAAGGAAGAGGAGTCAGGTCACTGATACAGAGAGACCTGGATCAGCGGTAAACTGGGCACAGCGACCAACGTGCATTGGAATACAGCTCAATGTCAAGGGACAGATCTAGGAGCAAAGAACCTCGGGCGCACGCACAGCCGGCAGGACTGCCCTGGGAAGCAGCGACTCTGACAAGGATTTGGGGGTCAGCTGAACATGAGCCCCCAGTGTGGCGCTGGGGCCAAAAGGGCTAATGCGCTCCAGGCCTGCCTAAACAGGGGGATCTCGAGGAGGAGCAGAGCGGTTACTTTAGGTCTGTATTTGGCCCTGGTGCGACCGCTGCTGGAACCCTGGGTCCAGCTCTGGTGCCCACGGTTCAAGGAGGATGTTGTAAATTGGAGAAGGGGCAGAGAAGAGCGACAAGAGTGAGCTCTTTGGGTCTATCACAAGTTACCTTAACAACAGAAGATTCAGGGGTGACTTGATCACAGTCTATAACAATCCGCACAGGGAACAAATATTTAGTGGGCTCTTCAGTCCGGCCAAGGAGGGTCTAACACGACCCCAGGGCAGGAAGTCGAAGCTAGACATGTCCAGACTGGAAAGACGATGTACATTTTTCATAGTGAGATAATTAATCACGGGAACCATTTACCCGGGTGGTGCTGGATTCTCCATCACTGACCATTTTAAAACCAAGACAGGGTGTTTCTCTAACGGCTCCACTCTAGGAACACGGGGGGCAGGTCTCTGGCCCGTGCTCTGCAGGGTCAGACCAGATGCTGACGATGGTCCGGGCTGGCTTTGGCGTGTAAGAATCGGTGACTCTGTATTCTGCCTGAGCTGGGCTTCCCCTCCCTGGTCACCAACTGCGCTGGCTCTGGCTGGGAGCCCGAGTTCCAGGCCCGGGGCAGGTGGATGAGCAGATTAACTGCACCGCCAGTGGATCATTCCCCCATTTAAAAAGGAAAATGCAATCGAGTGCCATTAACAGGAGCTCTCCTGGCTTCCCCTGGGGCTGGCCTGCCCGCCTCCCACTCAGGGACGGGGAAACACGGAGCAAGCCCAGCCCTGGCCCAGCCCCACAGCATCTATCCCCGTCACCAGGGCCCCCGCTTTGGCGGTAGCTGGGGAGGCCACAGGCCAGAACAGCGTGTGCCAGCAGCCCACGCAGGGCCCAGTGCTCAGGGGCTGGAGCAAGGCCACCAGCCGCCAGCCCCCACAGGAGACGGGAAACCCACAGAAAGCCTCCTCCAGCCTTCTCGGGGAAGGGGGGACCAGGAAAGGGTGTGGAGGTAGGCAGGGCAGGGCAGGGGCCAGGCCCAGGGGCTGAGCTGGGAGCAGGGCACCCAACAGGCCCTCCTGGTGGGGACAGAGGCCCCACGAGTACAAGTTAAGTCCGGATGAGACTCTGGACCCAGGCCTGCCCTGGGGTGGGTGCCTGGCTGGGCCCTCCCCCGACACCTGGCCAGCTCTGCCAACAGGGCCCATGGCCCTGCCCAGCCAGGGTGGCAAAGTGCCTTGAGCCCTGCCCACCCTGCCCTCCACCAGCGGCCCGGGCTGGCCACACACAGGCCGTCCCCCAGCGCGGGGTGCCGGCTCCTGTGCCAGGGAGGGGTGTCAAGGGCAGAGGGCAGGGCAAGGACCCAGGGTGTTCTGGACGCCATTCCCAGCTCTGTCACTCAGGCAACCTTGAGCGAGCCACGTCCCGCGGTGTGCCTCAGTTTCCCCCCTGCAGTGAGGAGAGGGACCCGCCCGCCCAGGGCTGGTGGGGTTTGCACCCCAGTTCCCAGACCCCAGCGAGTCTGGGCAGCCCGGGGAGGGGGAGGGGGGGCGAAGCGCCAGCGGATGGGGCGGGACCCCCGGGACCTGCTGCCCGCGGAGAGGGGACGTGGGCCGGGGCTCTGGGGCTGGCAGCCCGGCCGGGGACTCGGCAGCACCGCGGCGCCCACAGGGAGGCACCTGCCCGGCCCGGGGCAGCGCCCGGAACCGGCCGCTTTGTGGCTCCCCCCGGCCCGGCCCGGCCCGGCCCGGCCCGGCCCCCCCGGCTGCGGAGCGAGGGGGCCCGGGGAGCCGGTCTCCCCGCTGCCCCGGCCCGGCCCCGCGCAGCACCCTGGAGAGCGGCCCGGCCGCGGCTCACCTGGACCCGCTTCTTCCCCCAGCGCCGCTTCATGGCCCGGCCCGGCCCGGCCCGGCCCGGCTCGGCTCGGCTCGGCTCCCCGGCCCCCACCTCGCACCGAGCCAGCCGCCGAGCGTGCGCAGGGAGCCGCGAGCGGGGGGGCTGCCTCCGCCCCCCCCGACAGACGGGGGGCAGGGGGAGGGGACGGCGGGAGGGGAGGGGGGAGGAGAGCAGGCAGGAGAGGGGAGGCAGGGAGGGGACAGGAGGGGGAGGGGAGGCAGGGAGGGGACAGGTGGGGGAGGGGAGCGGGCAGGCGGGGGGAGGGGAGGTACAATGGAACAGGTGGGGGAGGGGAGGCAGGGAGGGGACAGGTGGGGGAGGGGAGCGGGCAGGCGGGGGGAGGGGAGGTACAATGGAACAGGTGGGGGAGGGGAGCGGGCAGGCGGGGGGAGGGGAGGTACAATGGAACAGGTGGGGGGAGGGGAGGCACGGCAGGGACAGGAGGGGGAGGGAAGAGGTGGGGGAGGGGAGGCAGGGAGGGGACAGGTGGGGGAGGGGAGCGGGCAGGCGGGGGGAGGGGAGGTACAATGGAACAGGTGGGGGGAGGGGAGCGGGTAGGCGGGGGGAGGGGAGGTACAATGGAACAGGTGGGGGAGGGGAGGCAGGGAGGGGACAGGTGGGGGAGGGGAGCGGGCAGGCGGGGGGAGGGGAGGTACAATGGAACAGGTGGGGGAGGGGAGGCAGGGAGGGGACAGGTGGGGGAGGGGAGCGGGCAGGCGGGGGGAGGGGAGGTACAATGGAACAGGTGGGGGAGGGGAGGCACGGCAGGGACAGGAGGGGGAGGGAAGAGGTGGGGGAGGGGAGGCAGGGAGGGGACAGGTGGGGGAGGGGAGCGGGCAGGCGGGGGGAGGGGAGGTACAATGGAACAGGTGGGGGGAGGGGAGCGGGGTAGGCGGGGGGAGGGGAGGTACAATGGAACAGGTGGGGGAGGGGAGGCAGGGAGGGGACAGGTGGGGGAGGGGAGCGGGCAGGCGGGGGGAGGGGAGGTACAATGGAACAGGTGGGGGAGGGGAGGCAGGGAGGGGACAGGTGGGGGAGGGGAGCGGGCAGGCGGGGGGAGGGGAGGTACAATGGAACAGGTGGGGGAGGGGAGGCACGGCAGGGACAGGAGGGGGAGGGAAGAGGTGGGGGAGGGGAGGTGGGGTAGGACTCTCCCCATCCCTTGAAGCCGATGGCAGGAGCTCTCAGCTCAGAGCAGGGGGCCGGGCTGGGTGCCCGGAGAGCTCAGGGCGTGGCGGCCCCCTTCCCTTACCCCTGCTCCCTGCACCTGTCCTGGAAGCAGGGGGGGCTGGGCCGGGGACCTCTGCCCATCCCGCTGACCAGTCCTGTCTCGCTGCTCCCTAGCGCTCCCCCAGCGGCCTGGCCCCCCGCGGGGGCTGCGTCTTGGCTCCCATGGGGAGCTCTGTGGGGCAGGGCCTGTCCCTGTGCTCCAGCCCCTGGCACCATGCGGCCGGCCCCAAGACTGGGGCTCCCAGAAGCGACCGTAACACACACCGTGAATCACAGTAACAGCGGTGACAGTGTGACAGGGCACAGCCACACCCCTGCCGGCCCCAGGCCCCCACCGGCTGTCCTCAAAGCCCACACGGCCCCCAGAACCGTCACGCTCCCCCCGCCCCACCGAGACAATCTTCCTAACACCACGCCGCCCTGCGCCCCACTCACACAGGTGTCAGAGTAGCAGCCGTGTCAGTCTGTAGCCACAAAAAGAACAGGAGGACTCGTGGCGCCTAGAGACTAACCAGTTTATCTGAGCATAAGCTTCGTGAGCTGCAGCTCCCTTCATGGGATGCATGTCTCACACAGAGACCCTTACCCAGCGTCCCACACACGCAAGGAGACACCCCCCGTCCTTCCCCCCCAGTCCTGGGATCCACACAGCTGCACGCCTGCCTGTGACATTGTGAGTGTAAGGTCCTATCTCCTTGAAAGGTGACAGGGCCAGAAAGAGTTAATGACCTCCCAGACTGACCTGACCCAGGCCCAACTTCAGAGACTGGTTAGGAAGAGATGGAAATGAGGAGAGCTGTGAACTGCAGCCGGCTTGGTTGGAGAAAGACGAGTAGATGTTTGCTCAGGGCTTGTGATGTCAGCAAACAAGTCTTGTCTATGGCTGTGGCTTTGATTCAAAGATCAAAAGAGGAATATTAACATTTAGGAAGACGCTTGAGTGAAATAGAATGATTGTCTATGCCTGTTTGAAGGTTATAATAACCTGTATCTGAACTGTTTAATGGATAAATTATCCTGTGCTAATTGCCAGGGTGTTTGGGAGAAGGAAAGTCAAGCTGATTGTCTTCTCAGGCCTAAAGGCTGCAGGAAATGTATAAAAACCCTGGGACAGGATCCTTCCTCATCTCAGATCTGCTTTGGGTTTCAAGAGGGGGAACCTTAAGCCATCAGGATTGAGATCCCCAGTCCCTGCCTGGAGTCACCCTGAACACGGACATTGGACTATAACCTCTGGACTATTTCTAAAAGGACTTTTGGCCTCTACAAACTCAGCTCTGCTCTGTATCTGAACCTCAAGAATTGAACTCAAGTCTGTCTGTATCTTGATCTTTTAACCAACGAGCTCTCTCTTTTCTTTTTTAATAAATTTTAGTTTAGTTAATAAGAGTTAACGGTAAGCGTGTAAGATCTGAGTTACCATTTGACCGGGGTCTGGGGCTTGGTCCCTTGGGGTCAGGGGAACCTTTTCTTTTCTATGAGGAGAGAAGATTTTCAGAATTTATCATCCTATGGTTGACAGGTGTGTCTGGATGGAGCCAGAGGCTGGTACTTTAAGGGAACTGCGTTGTGTGGACGTCTGAGTACCCAGGGAGGTGCTGGAGAAGCTGGCTTGGGCTGGCTAGGTAACTCTAAGGAGTGGAACGTCCACCAGCGTTTGGGGTTTGTCCGCCCCGGTTTGTCTGCAGTTCACCCTGATTGAGTGACCTCAGCTGGCTCCCACAGGCAGCCCCGTCACAACGCCCTAGTCCGATACCCGCCTGCCATGGCCACCACCCGTCCCGCCATAGCTGGACACAACATCCTCCCCCGCCCCGCCCCCGGTGCCGCTCTGTGTCTGGCCCACGCCTGGCACACTGCAGTCGGCACCACGACAGACAGACAATAGAGATCAAGATCCCTCCGCCCGCAACCCCCTGACTGCCCGGCACGTGCCACCAGCCCAGGGCCACCGGCCGCGTCCCCCTCAGGACCTCGGCGGCATAAACAAACGCCCCGCGCTGTCGACATCCCCGCACGCTGCGCACACCCACAGCCACCCACCCCCAGCCGGGCCACGGGCCACACAGCGACAACTGCCCGCACACAGGGCGGCGCCCGCAGGGGTCAGGCTCACAGAGTCTCATGGGAGACGGAGCAAGCAGGACTCCTGGGTTCTGTCCCCTGCAGGGCCGGACTCGCCGGGGGCCCTGGGTCAGCCCCTCTCTGTGCGCTGGGGCCGTGACGCTGACCCTCAGCCGGGGGGTTCTGGGTGTCGTTGGCAGGAGCCAGGGCCAGGCCCAAGCGATATCTAGGGCTCCCATTCCATACATCGATCTCCGGCTCCAGCCCCACAAGCCCCGGGCTCAGGAACTGGCCGTGACCCCATGCCCCGTTCATGGCAGCCAGCGGCCCCACCCCGAGGCACTAGCCTGTGTGAGGATGTGACTCAGCAGGGAGGGGGGAGTGTTGACCTGGGAATGTGCCCTGGGGATGGGAGACCTGAGAGCCTGTCACCTGAGCCAGGAGGGGGACAACACCTCTGCCCGGGAATGTGAACAGAGGCTGCAGGAGGGGGCCTGCTGGGGGGGTTTAGTTTCAGTTCGGGGCTGGGGGGAGGAACGCAGGGAACCCCAGGGCTAGGGTCTAAGCTCCCTGCTCCCCCAGAAGGACTTGACTGAGGGGTCCTGGTTGTACCCATAACCTCTGTTTTGGACTGTGTTCCTGTTGTCCAATAAACCTTCTGTTTTACTGGCTGGCTGAGAGTCTCAGTGGATCCCAGGAAGAGGGGTGCAGGGCCTGGACTCCCCCACACTCCGTGACAACTGGTGGCAGCGGTGGGATGTACTGCACCCCGTGAACGGCACTTCCTGCAGTAAGTGACTGGGGAGCAGTAAAATGAAGGGGAATTGACAGGGACCAGGCGTGCTGAAGAGTCAGAGAGAGACGGTTTCGGGGGGTGGTTAACCCCTGGGAATGTGTGACCAGAGAGAAGGACTTTTGCAGTAACAGGGTCCCCCGGGGGATCGCAGCGAGCGGTCCCGGGGCGGAGGAGTCTGCAGCTCGACCCTGGCAAAGAGGTGGTGACCTCAAGAAGAACTGGCACAAGAGGGGTTTTTCCTGGAAACCGTGGGAAGCTGCCCGGCCTGCGAGGGGCCTGCAGGGAGATGTACGCTAAACGCCTGAAGAGCGACCTGGTGGAGCTGTGCAGGCAGAGGGGGCTGCGCATCGGGAGGTCCACCAAGGAACAGCTGATTGCCCAGTTGGAGGAGAGGGATTGCTTGGATGACCCGATCCCTGTCCCTGAGGGAAGCCACCCAGCAGACGCAGCGTGGGGGCCTGACCGGGCTGGGAGGGGTCAGACTGGTGCCCAGGACATCCCGAGACCCTTCCTATCTAGGCCTGGGGGAGGGGTTGGGGGAAGCCCAGCGAATACCGAGGGCCCCCTGACCCCAACAGCCAGCAGGGGATCCTCCCGGCGGAGCTCCCCATCCCTGGAGCGGATGCGGCTGGAATGGGAGAGGGAGATGAAAATGAGGGAGCTGGAGGATCATGAAAAACAACGTCAACATGAGGAGAAACAACGTCAACATGAGCAGGAGGAGAAGGAGAGGGAGCGTCAGGAGAAGGAGAAACAAAGACAGCATGAACTGGAGCTGGCAAGGCTGAGGAGCAGTGGGGCCCCGGCTGCGGCTGCGGTGAGTGCGGGGGGACCCAAGACGGCAAGGAGCTTTGATAAGTGCTTCCTGGCCCAGCGGAAGGAGGGGGAGGACATACATAGCTTCCTGACGGCCTTTGAGAATGCCTGTGAGCTGCACAGGGTTGACCCTGCGGACAGGCTCCAGTTCCTCACCCCCTTACTGGACCCCAAAGCCGTGGAGGTGTACAGCCGGATGACAGGGCCGGAGGCAGGGGACTATGAACTGTTCAAACAGGCCCTGCTCCGTGAGTTTGGGCTGACCCCCGAGATGTACCGGAGAAGGTTCCGGAGTCAGCGTAAAACGCCTGAGGTCACCTACCTACAACTGGTCAACCGGATGCAGGGGTATGCCCGCAAGTGGACAGCTGGGGCCCGAGCTAAAGAGGACCTGCTTGACCTAATCATACTGGAGCAACTGTATGAACATAAATGATAAATGATCTGGAGGATGGTGTGGATTGCACTCTCAGCAAATTTGCGGATGATACTAAACTGGGAGGAGAGGTAGATACGCTGGAGGGCAGGGATAGGATACAGAAGGACCAAGACAAATTGGAGGATTGGGCCAAAAGAAATCTGATGAGGTTCAATAAGGATAAGTGCAGGGTCCTGCACTTAGGACGTAAGAACCCAATGCACAGCTACAGACTAGGGACCGAATGGCTAGGCAGCAGTTCTGCGGAAAAGGACCTAGGGGTGACAGTGGACGAGAAGCTGGATATGAGTCAGCAGTGTGCCCTTGTTGCCAAGAAGGCCAATGGCATTTTGGGATGTATAAGTAGGGGCATAGCGAGCAGATCGAGGGACGTGATCGTTCCCCTCTATTCGACATTGGTGAGGCCTCATCTGGAGTACTGTGTCCAGTTTTGGGCCCCACACTTCAAGAAGGATGTGGATAAATTGGAGAGAGTCCAGCGAAGGGCAACAAAAATGATTAGGGGACTGGAACACATGAGTTATGAGGAGAGGCTGAGGGAGCTGGGATTGTTTAGCCTGCAGAAGAGAAGAATGAGGGGGGATTTGATAGCTGCTTTCAACTACCTGAAAGGGGGTTCCAAAGAGGATGGCTCTAGACTGTTCTCAATGGTAGCAGATGACAGAACGAGGAGTAATGGTCTCAAGTTGCAGTGGGGGAGGTTTAGATTGGATATTAGGAAAAACTTTTTCACTAAGAGGGTGGTGAAACACTGGAATGCGTTACCTAGGGAGGTGGTAGAATCTCCTTCCTTAGAGGTTTTTAAGGTCAGGCTTGACAAAGCCCTGGCTGGGATGATTTAACTGGGAATTGGTCCTGCTTTGAGCAGGGGGTTGGACTAGATGACCTTCTGGGGTCCCTTCCAACCCTGATATTCTATGATTCTATGATTCTATGATCAGTGCCCTTCCGACCTGAGGCTATGGTTGGTGGACAAAAAGCTCAAGAACCCCCAGCACGCAGGGCAGCTGGCCGACGAGTTTGTGAACAGTCGGTCAGGGGGTAGCCAAAAGAACAGGCCCCCCCTGATGCAGAGAGAGAGTCACCATGGGGCCTCCCAGCAGGGAAATAGGGAGAACCCCCTCCCAAGGGGAACGCCTGGCGTCGGGCCCCTCCGACCCGCTCGAGGGGACCAACGTGACCGGAGCTGCTATCACTGTGGCCAGAGAGGCCACGTACGGACCCAGTGCCCCGGGCTCAGGGACAGACTGAGCAGACCCAACCTACCCAGGGTTAACTGGGTAGGGACCCAGATGGACGAGGGGCAGACGGCCCAAGCAAGGGGGCCCAAGCACCTGCGCAGGAGGGAAGAGTACCCCCGGCCAACTCCGCCAGAGGGCTGGAGGCTCTGGACTCAGGGTCCTTGGTTTACAGGGTGGGCGCGGGGCTGTCCCTCCGGAGAGAGTGCCTTGTTCCCCTGGAGGTGGGTGGGAGGAAGGTCAATGGATACTGGGATACGGGCGCGGAGGTGACGCTGGCCCGGCCCGAGGTGGTGGCCCCAGATCGGGTGGTGCCCAACACCTATCTGACCCTGACAGGGGTGGGCGGGACCCCTTTTAAGGTGCCCGTGGCAAGGGTACACCTGAAATGGGGGGCCAAGGAGGGCCCCAAGGATGTGGGGGTACACCACCATTTGCCCACTGAAGTTTTGACGGGGGGAGACCCAGAGGACTGGGCAAGCAAGCCCCAGATCGCCCTGGTTGTGACCCGTAGCCAGAGCCGGTGAGGGGCACTGCGCCCTGACCTTGGGGAGGGTGCCACACCGGAGGCGCAACTTCATGTCGGCCCTGCTCCGGTGCTTGTGGGAGAAATGTGGGGTCCAGCACAACTGGGCCTCAGCTTATCACCCCCAGTCCAATGGGCTGGTGGAGAGGTTCCATGGGACGATAAAGGTGATGCTGAAAACCTTTATGCACCAGCACCCGCAGGATTGGGACAAGTACTTACCTCACCTGCTGTTCGCGTACAGGGAGGTGCCCCAGGAGTCAACCGGATTTTCGCCTTTCGAACTGTTATATGGCAGGAGGGTGAGGGGCCCCCTGGACCTGATGAGAGACGAGTGGGAGGGGAAGGCCACTCCCGATGGAGAGTCAGTGGTGGAGTATGTCCTGATCTTAGGACGGAAGAACCCAATGCACAGCTACAGACTAGGGACCGAATGGCTAGGCAGCAGTTCTGCGGAAAAGGACCTAGGGGTGACAGTGGACGAGAAGCTGGATATGAGTCAGCAGTGTGCCCTTGTTGCCAAGAAGGCCAATGGCATTTTGGGATGTATAAGTAGGGGCATAGCGAGCAGATCGAGGGACGTGATCGTTCCCCTCTATTCGACATTGGTGAGGCCTCATCTGGAGTACTGTGTCCAGTTTTGGGCCCCACACTTCAAGAAGGATGTGGATAAATTGGAGAGAGTCCAGCGAAGGGCAACAAAAATGATTAGGGGTCTGGAACACATGAGTTATGAGGAGAGGCTGAGGGAGCTGGGATTGTTTAGCCTGCAGAAGAGAAGAATGAGGGGGGATTTGATAGCTGCTTTCAACTACCTGAAAGGGGGTTCCAAAGAGGATGGCTCTAGACTGTTCTCAATGGTAGCAGATGACAGAACGAGGAGTAATGGTCTCAAGTTGCAGTGGGGGAGGTTTAGATTGGATATTAGGAAAAACTTTTTCACTAGGAGGGTGGTGAAACATGGGAATACGTTACCTAGGGAGGTGGTAGAATCTCCTTCCTTAGAGGTTTTTAAGGTCAGGCTTGACAAAGCCCTGGCTGGGATGATTTAACTGGGAATTGGTCCTGCTTCGAGCAGGGGGTTGGACTAGATGACCTTCAGGGGTCCCTTCCAACCCTGATATTCTATGATTCTATGATTCTATGATCTTCCGAGAGAGACTGGCTGAACTCATGGGCCTGGCCAGGGAGAATCTGGCCAGAGCCCAGAGGAAGCACAAGGTCTGGTATGACCGCACGGCCCGTGCCTACGCCACCAGGGATCCGGTGATGGTTCTCATCCCCGTGAGAAAGAACAAACTACAGGGCACTGGGAGGGCCCTTTCAAGGTTGTCAAGCAGCTCAAGGAGGTAAACTATGTGGTGGAGCTGTCGACCCGGGCGCACCACCGCCGGGTGTACCATGTGAATATGATGAAGCCATATTATGCCAGGGGGAATGTGGTGTTGGCCGTGTGTGGACAGTGGGAGGAGCAGGGAGATGACCCTTTAGTAGATCTATTCCCTGGGACCAGAGCTGGTTCCCCCCTGGAAACAATTCCCCTCTCGGATCAGCTAACCCCTGCCCAGCAAGCTGAGGTCAGGGGGGTGCTGCATCCGTACCGACAGCTGTTTTCGAACCAGCCTGGACGCACTAATCTGACTGTCCACCGGGTGCAGACAGGGTCGCACCTGCTGATAAGATGCTCCCCCTTCCGAGTCCCAGGGAAAACTGCTCAGGACCTGGAGAGAGAGGTCCGGAACATGCTGGCTTTGGGGGTGATCCAGCCATCGGCCAGCCCTTGGGCCTCGCCGGTGGTGCTGGTCCCCAAAAAGGACGGGTCGGTCCGGTTCTGTGTGGACTATCGGAAGCTCAATGCCATCACTGTATCTGATGCCTACCCCATGCCCAGGCC
Organism: Lepidochelys kempii; assembly: GCF_965140285.1. NCBI lineage: Eukaryota > Metazoa > Chordata > Testudines > Cheloniidae > Lepidochelys > Lepidochelys kempii. The sequence goes on from NC_136390.1 coordinate 968,492, forward strand.
GGACAAGCTCCTAGACAAGCTGGGAGGAGCTCGGTACCTCACCACCATGGACCTTACAAAGGGCTACTGGCAAGTGCCGCTGGATGCAGATGCCCGGCTGAAATCGGCCTTTATCACCCCTCTGGGGCTCTATGAGTTCCTGACCCTGCCTTTCGGCCTCAAGGGAGCGCCGGCCACCTTCCAGCGCCTAGTGGACCAGCTCCTGAGGGGGATGGAGAGTTTTGCCGTGGCGTATATTGATGACATCTGTGTCTTTAGCCAGACCTGGGAGGACCACGTGTCCCAGGTTAGACAAGTGCTGGACCGACTCCAGGGGGCTGGGCTGACTGTAAAAGCGGAGAAGGGCAAGGTGGGGATGGCGGAAGTATCTTACCTGGGCCATCGGGTGGGGAGCAGCCGCCTAAAGCCGGAACCAGCCAAGGTGGAGGTGATCAGAGACTGGCCCGCTCCCCACACCAAAAAGCAGGTCCAAGCCTTTATTGGGTTGGCAGGATACTCCCGAAGGTTTGTGCCCCGCTTTAGCGCCATCGCCACCCCCATCACTGAGCTATGCAAGAAGGGGAAGCCAGACAAGGTGGTCTGGACCGAGCAGTGCCAGGAGGCTTTCCGGGCGCTGAAGGAGGCTCTGGTCAGTGGCCCAGTTCTGGCAAACCCAGACTTTGACAAGCCCTTTGTGGTGTTCACCGATGCCTGCGACACGGGACTGGGGGCGGTGTTAATGCAGGAGGATGAAAAGGGGGAGAGACACCCCATCATGTACCTGAGCAAGAAGTTGCTACCCCGGGAGCAACACTACGCGGCCATCGAGAAGGAGTGCCTGGCCATGGTGTGGGCCCTCAAGAAACTAGAGCCCTATCTCTTCGGGCGACACTTCACCGTCTACACCGACCCCTCTCCCCTGACCTGGCTGCTCCAGATGAAAGGAGCCAACACCAAGCTCCGGAGATGGAGCCTGCTCCTGCAGGATTACGACATGGACGTGGTCCACGTGAAGGGAAGGGCCAACCTGATAGCGGACGTGCTGTCCCGGAGAGGGGGCCCCGAACTTCCCCAGGTCACTGGTCACAGTGACCCCCGCTCAGTTCAGTCTCGAAGGGGGGAGAGATGTGACGATGTGAAGCAGCAGGGAGGGGGGAGTGTTGACCTGGGAATGTGCCCTGGGGATGGGAGACCTGAGAGCCTGTCACCTGAGCCAGGAGGGGGACGGGGAGGTGACACCTCTGCCCAGGAATGTGAACAGAGGCTGCAGGAGGGGGCCTGCTGGGGGGGGGTTAGTTTCAGTTTGGGGCTGGGGGGAGGAACACAGGGAACCCCAGGGCTGGGGTCTGAGCTCCCTCCTCCCCCAGAAGGACGTGACTGAGGGGTCCTGGGGGTACCCACAAGCTCTGTTTTGGACTGTGTTCCTGGTGTCCAATAAACCTTCTGTTTTACTGGCTGGCTGAGAGTCTCAGTGAATCCCAAGAAGAGGGGTGCAGGCCCCGGACTCCCCCACACTCCGTGACAGCCTGGGAACGCGCCCGCCCTACGTAGCCAGCTCCCTGGCGCCGGCTCGCGAGGCTGGCTGCCTGCTGGCACTGAGGTTTCTGTCCTGCCCGGCTGGCTCGGCCTGCAGCGAAGCCTTTGAGCCGCGCTGCAAGGTCTGCACTTGGACCTGCCAGGGCTTCCCGCCCACTCCGGTCCTCTGCTCTTCGCACTGACTGGGCCCAGCCAGGGCTCGGCGCGGGCGGCTCGACCGGACGTGTCAGAGACAGGGAATCGCGAGCCGTTACGTCCTGGGCTTTGGGGTCATCCTCGGGGGCCGCCCGGGAACACGAGCAGCAGAGGCCGAGGAGACAAATGTCTCCTCCCCGCGTACCCAGGCCAACCCCAGGGCCCATGTCCTGGGCTGGAGCGGGAGCCGCTGCCCGGTGCACGGCCGCCAGAGAGCCCAGCAGGCTGTATGGCTCGGCCCAGGACGTGGGAATCCGGGCGCCAGCGAGCCGGACGTGGCTGGAGCCCATGGCCGGACGTGCAGGAGTGGGAAGGGACGGGGAAACTCGTCGTTTCTCTGACCAGCCCCAGCCCTGAGCGCTCTGGCCCGTGGGGAGAGGCGAAGGTGCCCGGCCTGCAGCCCGAGTGCTATATTTACCCCCTGCAGGCCGGGGTCTCGGTCTCACCCTGCATGTAACCCAAGAGCCTGTTGCCCCGTGAGAATCTGAGGGGCTGGCACATTCCACAGCAAAAATAAATCCCAAGCAGCGCACCCGGGAGCGGGGCAGGGGCGGCGCTGACTGACTGGACAGCTGCAGGGAGCCCGGATCACAAGGCCGGCCCCAGGCTGTGGGCCACAGCACGCGAAGCACCCCGTGCAGCCGGCACTCCCTCCGCCGGCCCAGCGCTGCCCTGGCGGGGCCACCGGGGAGCCTCCAAGGCAGTGCAGCACCGTCCACCGAGCCGGGCCCGCCGCGGAGCTGCTGCGCCGAGATGGAGCATTGAGAGCCAGGCCGAGCCGAGTGCCCCCGCCCGCCTCACGCCTGCCGCTCTCGAGCTCGCCCGCAGCCCCCAGCCGTAGCACCGAGCTCAGCTGGCCCATCACATGGGCCCCCAACAAGCCCCCAGCTGTCTCTGCCCTCGGAGGAGCCCACACGGCGGCCGAGCGGCAGAGTGAGCCAGACGGGTCCAGGCCACGGCCGCATCCGGGGCGGGGGGGGACAGCCCCTCTCTGCAGGGTGCCTGGGGATACCGCTCCTCTACAAAGGGGTGCGGGGCTGGTGGCACTGAGAGGTTGGGAGGGGAGGGCCAGGAGGGCGTCTCCTGTGGGTAATTCACTGCCTGAGCAGACAAGAGGGAAGGTCCTCTCATGGGTCGGTAACTGGTTAAAAGACAGGAAACAAAGGGGAGGAATAAATGGTCAGTTTTCAGAATGGAGAGAGGGAAATAGTGGTGTCCCCAGGAGTCTGTACTGGGAGCAGGGCTGTACAACATAGTCATAACGGACCTGCAAAAGGTGGTAAACAGCGAGGTGGCTGTGACGAAGTGGGACTGTTCTTAATGTTTCCTCTGAATAGTGTGGGGGTGCCTCAGTTTCCCCTAGGCAGTTCTTAAGTATCTAGGGGGTGGAGTAAGGGTGTCTGATCATTGCAGAGCCCTAGAGGGCAGGTGTGTGCAGGAGTCTGGACACAGAGAATGGCCGACACCCTGTTTCCTGGCCACTGATGGCCTGGGCCCTTCCCCCCTGCAAGGTGAGAGCTGAAGGGTTGGAGAACAAAGGAATCAGGTGACCACCTGGCCCAGGAAAGGAACAAAGCCCAGAGGAGGAGGGGCTGGAGAGAGTTTCAGTTTTGGGTCTGGCAGGGGACATGGAGTGAAGGGCAGACGTGATTGTCTGGCCCACGGCCCCCCAATATGGACCCAGCTGAGGGGTCCTGTTTTCTGCACCTACAAGCTCTGTGTTAGATCATGTTCCTGTCATCTGATAAACCTTCTGTTTTACTGGCTGGCTGAGAGTCCCGTCTGACTGCGAAGTTGGGGTGCAGGACCCTCTGGCTTCCCCAGGAGCCCCGCCTGAGCGGACTCGCTGTGGGAAGCGCACGGAGGGGCAGAGGAGGCTGAATGCTCCGAGGTCAGACCCAGGAAGGTGGAAGCTGGGTGAGCTGTGTGTCCTGCAGACAGGCTGCTCACAGAAAGGCGACTGCCCCAGAGTCCTGACTGGCTTCATGGGGAGCAGTTCCAGAGCATCGCCCAGGGACTCCGTGACAGTGGCAAAATCTGCAGATGGTACAAAACTGCTCAAGATAGTGAAGTCCCAGGCAGACTGTGAAGAGCTACAAAGGGATCTCTCGAAACTGGGTGACAGGGCAACACAATGGCAGATGAAATTCAGTGTTGATCAATGCAAAGTGATGCCCATTGGAAAACATCATCCCAACTAGACATATACAACGATGGGTCTAAATTAGCTGTTACCACTCAAGGAAGGTCTTGGAGTCACTGTGGAGAGTTCGGTGAACACATCCGCTCAATGGGCAGCAGCAGCCAAAAAAGCGAACAGAATGTTAGGAACCATTAGAAAAGGGAGAGATAAGAAGACAGAAAATATCCTGTTGCCTCTCTATAAACCCCTGGTACGCCCACATCTTGAATACTGCGGGCAGATGTGGTCGCCCCATCTCAAAAAAGATATTTTGGAATTGGAAAAGGGCAAGAAAAATGATAGGGGTATTGTGACGAAGTGGGCCTGTTCTTAATGTTTCCTCCGAATATTGTGGGGGTGCCTCAGTTTCCCCTATGCAGTTCTTAAGTATCTAGGGGGTGGGGTAAGGGTGTATGATCATTGCAGAGCCCTAGAGGGCCGGTGTGTGCAGGAGTCTGGACACAGAGAATGGCCGACACCCTGTTTCCTGGCAACTGATGGCCTGGGCCCTTCCCCCCTGTGAGGTGAGAGCTAAAGGGTTGGAGAACAAAGGAATCAGGTGACCTCCTGGCCCGGGAAAGGAACAAAGCCCAGAGGAGGAGGGGCTGGAGGGAGTTTCAGTTTGGGGCTGGCTGGGACATGGAGTGAAGGGCAGACGTGGTTGTCTGGCTCACTGCCCCCCCAGAATGGACCCAGCTGAGGGGTCCCGTTCTCTGCACCTGCAAGCTCTGTTTTAGACCATGTTCCTGTCGTCTAATAAACCTTCTGTTTTACTGGCTGGCTGAGAGTCACGTCTGACTGCGAAGTTGGGGTGCAGGACCCTCTGGCTTCCCCGGGAGCCCTGCCTGAGCGGACTCGCTGGGGGGAAGCACACGGAGGGGCAGAGGATGCTGAATGCTCCGAGGTCAGACCCAGGAAGGTGGAGCCGGGGGAGCTGTGTGTCCTGAAGACAGGCTGCTCACAGAAAGGCGACTACCCCAGAGTCCTGACTGGCTTCATGGGGAGCAGTTCCAGAGCATCGCCCAGGGACTCCGTGACAACTGGTGGGAGCGGTGGGATGTACTGCACCCCGTGGATGGCGCTTCCTGCAGTAAGTGACTGGGGAGCAGTAACACGAAGGGGGATCGCTGAGGACCAGGCCTGCTGAAGGCTTAGAGAGGAGCGGTTTCGGGGGGCAGTTAACCCCTGGGAGTGTGTGACTAGCGAGAAGGACTGTGCAGTAATGGGGTCCCCCTAGGGACTGCAGCGAGCAGTCTCAGGGGCGGAGGAGCCTGCAGCTTGGCGCGGGGAGAGAGAAGGACTTTTGCAGTAACAGGGTTCCCCTGGGGATTGCAGCGAGCAGTCCAAGGGGCGGAGGAGTCTGCAGCTCGACCCTGGCAAAGAGGTGGTGACCTCGAGAAGGGCTGGCACACTAGGGGTTCTCCCTGGAAACCGTGGGGAGCTGAGAACACACGGGCCTGTGAGTCCACAACTTGGGAGGAGCGGAGTGATGGCCTGTCCCCGTCTCCTTAAGAAGGACATTGTAACCCTGTGCAGAAAGAGAGGGTTGAGCGTTGGAAAGTTCACCAAAGCAGAGTTAATTGTGCAGCTGGAGGAGGATGACCGCTCTAAGGAACAGATTCCTGACCCCAAATGGGGCTATAGCAGGATCTGGGAGCAGCGGGAGTGGGAGCCAGGCATCGCCAAAACTCCTGTCCCCAACCAGACGTTCCCCATCGGGGGATCGGAGATGGACGGGATTGGAGCTGAGTCTGAGGGAGCAAGAGGACTGTGGGAGACAGCGAGAGCCCGAGAAAGAGCTGCAGAAGCAGCAGCAGCATGAACTGGCGGTGGTGGGGTGGAGAGGCCTAGGGGACCTCCCCGGGGTGAGTGGGGATAGACCCCGGGGGGCCACTTCCGCAGGGAACCTCGAGACTAAATTGCTGCCCCTGGTTAAGGAGAGGGGGATGTGGATGCCACCTCACTGCCTTTGAGCAGGCTGGCGATTTGAACCAAGGGGACCCTGCGGAAAAGCCCCGGTGTCTAGCTCCCTTGCTGGGTCCCAAGGCCATAGACTCCGTCAGCCAGATGGGTGGGGAGGTGGACACGCTCCCACTCCTGACCCCAACCTATATGTCTGTGTGGAGTTTCCTGGGGCCAGGCCCCTCGGACCCCCAGTGGGAGCAGAAGGTGATGGTCAATGGGGAGACATTCCTGGGGTGGCGAGATCCTGGGACAGAGAGAACTGGTGTCAGGCCCTGGGTGGTGCAGCCTCAGATGCTGAGGGGCTGTGTGAGCTGGGTGAGGGTCCCAGGGACGAAGCCCCTCGCCCTGCCTATGGCCCAGATCCCTGTGCAGACCCAGGAGGAGTGGGGCTGGCTGGTCGTTGGGGTGCCCCAGGACACCAGCTGCGAGACCCTGTTGTGGGGTGACTGTGTCTCTTTGGGACAGGATCCAGGCCCTGTTCCTGTAACTGCCAAGGGTTTGAATTTGAATCCAGGGAACCAATCGGCAGAGAGGGAATGGTCAGTGAAAATGCAGATGACCTGGCTGGCAGCAGGGAGGAGCCACTAGGCTCAGGCTACCTGCCTGCCTGTAACCAGACCCCTGGGGCTGGGTGGGACAGAGAGATGCTCCCTGCCCCCTTGCACACCAGAGTGGGGACTCTCGCTGGCTCTGATGCATTGAGGAAAGCAGTGGTCTGCTCCCACTGGGACAGCAAGGGCAGTGCTGAGCACAGTGGGAGCTGAGACCCCAGCTGAGTGGGGGGAGACACAGGCAGGGCAGGGGATCTGTGGGGAGTGGCAAGGTGCTTGGTAAGGAAAGTTTGGATGAGCCTAGGCAGCCTTGTGATCTGATGGCTGTGTCTAGTCAGCAGGGTGGGAAGGCGAGGAGAGTGGAAGATGAGAGTCCCTGGACCTTACCTGTTAGCTGGGTGGAGAATTGGGACAGTGAAGGAAATGGGTCTCTGTCTGTCAGGGGTATTAACTTGCCTATGGAGGGAGCTACCCTGATCTCCAAGCAGTTGTCTGTGACCAGCCTTGTGTGCTGGGACAAAGGGAATGAGATCCCAAGCTGTGTGTCTGGGAAAGGAGAAAGTGTCTCCGGCTCTTCTTTGTCTGTGGAGCAGACAGAAGGGGCCTTTCAGCCTGTGATGGTTGAGGGTCGTGCAGTTGTCTCAGAGTTGGTTCTGGATTCAGCTAAAGCCCAGGAAGGGAAGGGTCCTAAGTTTCTGTCTGCTCGGGAGAATGGCCCTGTAACTAGGTCGCATCCAGTTAGGGTCTATGTAAAATCCCAGAGACCCGACAATTCTGGTGCTTGTATTTTGCCTGTTGCTAGTGTGTTGTTGGGAAAGGGTGTCGCAACTCTGTCTAATCAGGGTGAGATCCTAGCCAGGGCACAAGGAGAGCAGGAAGGTGTGTGATTGTGTTACCTACTGAGGGTGTGGAAACCTGTAGCAAGAAGGAAAAGATTCCTGAACTTGTGTGTGGCAAAGGGAAGGAGAATGCTTCTAACCTTTTATCTAGGAAGTCTGTAAGTTTGCCTCAAAGGGGATTATGTAGGAATCCACCGGATGGGCCAGAGGTGATTCTGGATGTAAGGGAGACCCAGAAAGAGTCTGTTGTTGCTCAGGAAAGTGTTCCCCTAGAGCAAGCCCTAGGTAAAGAGGGTAAGAGCAGAATTTCTGGGAGGGGTGAATTGTTGCATAGAAAAGCCCTTGGGAAAGGAATCCTCATGGAGTCTTTGCAAGCAGTTTACTGCAACTGAAGGGTGTGAAAATGATTTAATCAAGAAAGTTTCAGTTCCTAACAGCCAGAAATTTTCTGTTGTGAATGGATCCACTGACTTTCCTGTTGAAAGATCCAGTGTGGATAGCTTTGAGAAGGTCTCAGATGGAGTGAAAGCTGTTAAGAAAGGTACACCGTCCTATAACCAAGTGGCTGTGTTTGGCCAGCTTGTTGGGGAGACAAGGTTGTGGAGAAAGGGATGTCTCCATGCTAGTTCTGTAAGTGAACAGTATGTGGCCCAGGTCAAGATGGGGGCCCTTAACCAAGAGAGCCCAAATTGCAGCCCTCCAGACTGGAGCACTCGGAGAAAACCCAATCCCAGTTTGACCCCCTGGGGTTTTGGGGTGGCCAAAGGGCATGGGCTGCAGAAACCTTACCACATGCAGCCTGCTAGTGCTATCGACCACCCCCGACCTAAGGGAGGGCGTGAAACTGGAAGGGCCTGGTGTAACTCCTACCAAGGAATGGGAGAGATGCTGGGGCATCCATGGGAACATTGGTGGCTTCGAACTTCCCCAGGTCACCGGGTAAAGTGACCCCGCTCAGTTCGATCTCGAAGGGGGGAGAGATGTGACGAAGTGGGCCTGTTCTTAATGTTTCCTCCGAATATTGTGGGGGTGCCTCAGTTTCCCCTATGCAGTTCTTAAGTATCTAGGGGGTGGGGTAAGGGTGTATGATCATTGCAGAGCCCTAGAGGGCCGGTGTGTGCAGGAGTCTGGACACAGAGAATGGCCGACACCCTGTTTCCTGGCAACTGATGGCCTGGGCCCTTCCCCCCTGCGAGGTGAGAGCTAAAGGGTTGGAGAACAAAGGAATCAGGTGACCACCTGGCCTGGGAAAGGAACAAAGCCCAGAGGAGGAGGGGCTGGAGGGAGTTTCAGTTTGGGGCTGGCTGGGACATGGAGTGAAGGGCAGACGTGGTTGTCTGGCTCACTGCCCCCCCAGAATGGACCCAGCTGAGGGGTCCCGTTCTCTGCACCTGCAAGCTCTGTTTTAGACCATGTTCCTGTCGTCTAATAAACCTTCTGTTTTACTGGCTGGCTGAGAGTCACGTCTGACTGCGAAGTTGGGGTGCAGGACCCTCTGGCTTCCCCAGGAGCCCTGCCTGAGCGGACTCGCTGGGGGGAAGCGCACGGAGGGGCAGAGGATGCTGAATGCTCCGAGGTCAGACCCAGGAAGGTGGAAGCTGTGTGAGCTGTGTGTCCTGAAGACAGGCTGCTCACAGAAAGGCGACTACCCCAGAGTCCTGACTGGCTTCATGGGGAGCAGTTCCAGAGCATCGCCCGGGGACTCCGTGACAGGTATGGAACGGCTGCCGTGTGAGGAGAGATTAATAAGACTGGTTCTTTTCAGCTTGGAAAAGAGAGGACTAAGGGGGGATAGGATTGAGGTCTATAAAATCATGACGGGTGTGGAGAGAGTGAATAAGGACGTGTCATTTACTCCTCCTAACACACTAATTATGAAATTACAAAGCGGCTGGCCACGGGGCTGCAGTCTAGGGAAATCCCACATTCCAGGCCAGCCTCGGCAGAGTGGCCGGGGACTGCGTCTCCGCTGACCGGGCGCAGAGCGACTGGACCCGACCCGGCCGCCCCAGCTGCGAGACCAGCGACCTGCAGGGATGGGAGCTCCCCTCGCGGGAGAAGTACGCACCCGAGCCAGGGCGCTGGGCCACAGCCAGCCAGGCCTGCTCTTGAATGGCACCCGGCCGGGGCGTGACAGGCAGAGTGACAGGGCCGGGAGCCTCGCTGGATCCCCGCCGGAAGCTGCCAGGGCGCCTGCGAGACAGGGCGGCTCTCTGGCAGGGCTGGCTCGGGCAGGAGAGCAGCTGGCAGCGAGCTCTGGCCAAACCCAGCCAAGCGGGGAGCAAGCGGCGGATCCTCGGGGCGCTGAGCATGCCCAGGGCCGCTGGCCCCTGAAACAATCCCTTGGGTCCGGGGTCCCGCCCTCAGCTCCGGACCCCGCCGCACCGGAGACGCTGACAAATTCAGATTCAGAGCCGAGGAAGAGGAATCACAAACGGGGCTGGGGAGACAGGCGCTAACAAGCGGGGGCCCCGCAGAGCAGGTGTGCAAGGACCTGAGCGGGTGACCCCAAAGGGCGCAGCGAAGGGGAGGAGGCTGCGTGGCGGGGCCCTTGCCCTGGCACTGAGGTTGTCTGTGCCCAGAGAACAGCAGCCTCTGCCCCATGCAGCCTGGAGCCCAGGGGGCAATGTGGGAGCCGGGCAAGGAGGGGGGCAGGACAGGGCCACGCAGAGCAGTCGGGTGTGCCCCACGGTGCGCAGGGTGGGGTGCTCACCCCCGGGAGCTGGAGGGGTGTCGATCAGCTGGAATGGACCCGGCACTCCCTGAGACCAGGGGCAGCAGGGTCCTGGACAGAGGGACCAACTTGGAGATGGGGAGCGACCTGCGAGCCCCACGGAGCAGGCTGGGGAGTCAAGCCCTTCAGGGAGTGTCAGGAGCCCATCCCCATCCTTCTGCCCCATCCCTCGGCCTGGTCCCTCCCTTCCCGGAGGCTGCTGCCTCCGGCGTGTGCCCCCTCTGCCCCCTTCCCAGCACCAGAGGGGTCCCTGCCGGGGAAGCCCTGCTCCATCCCCGCCAGGGGCTGCAGTGGGGTCTCCCAGGAACCCACTCCCCCCTCACACACTGGAGGGCTCTGGCTCCAGGTCCCCTCCAGCCCAGGCCCGGGGACGGCCCGAGAGCAGCTCGCTCTACAGCCGGAGGGCTGGAGAAAGCCCCCGGCCCTGGTCAGTGACTGTGCGTTCGGCACGGCCGCCCGCTCCCCTGCCTGACGTGCCCAGCCCTGGCCGGGCGGCAGAGCCCCTTACCCGGGGGGCCTGGGCCCAGGAACGGGGAAGCCCTGTCGGGTTGGGACGCCGGCAAGTCGGCTGCTCAGAGCCCACACGACGCAGCCCGGGGCAGGGTCCTGCACCAGCCGGGTGGGGAATGGGCTGATCCGACCCCCAGCCCCAGCTGTCTCCGGCTCCCACAAGCCCGCGGGCGGCTCCCCCCACCCCCCGGCTCAGCATGGGGCCCGAGGCAGCGACCCGGCACAAGGCACTGAACGGTGGGTGATGGGGCAGGGCCTGCGGGCTGAGCAGGCAAAGGGCCTCTCCGCCAGGTGCTAGGCACCCGCAGTGTGGCCTGAGGGGGAGCCAGCAGGGAGCAGGGTCTGCCGTGGGGCAGGCCATGGGGGTTACCGACCCCCAGCTGCAGAGCCCGCAGGTCGACGCGCTGCAGGGACCTGGCGGGTATCGAAGCAGGCTACTGGTGACGGTGGTCACAGCGCCTGGGCCAGGGTCACCGCTCAGCGCCCTGCGCTGCCAACGGGCTGCCAGGGACGGACACCACAGGGCCACAGACTGCAGGGCCCCGGGGCAGTAACGGGGGGGGGACGCGGGGACAGGGCCCCAGGGCAGTAACGGGGGGGGGACGCGGGGACAGGGCCCCGGGGCAGTAACGGGGGGGAGATGGGGGGACAGGGCCCCGGGGCAGTAACGGGGGGGGACGCGGGGACAGGGCCCTGGGCAGTAACTGGAGGGGGGCAGGGCCCCAGGGCACTGACCTGGGCGGGGGGGAACGGGGCCCTGAACAGTAACTGGGGGGGGCAGGGCCCCAGGGCAGTGACCTGGCCGGGGGGGAACGGGGCCCTGGGCAGTAACTGGGGGGGTCGGGCAGGGCCCCAGGGCAGTAATGGGGGGGATGCGGGGACAGGGCCCTGGGCAGTAACCGGAGGGGTCGGGCAGGGCCCCAGGGCACTGACCTGGGCGGGGGGGAACAGGGCCCTGGGCAGTAACTGGGGGGGGGGCAGGGCCCCAGGGCAGTGACCTGGGCGGGGGGGAACGGGGCCCTGGGCAGTAACTGGGGGGGGGCAGGGCCCCAGGGCAGTGACCTGGGCGGGGGGGAACGGGGCCCTGGGCAGAAGGTGGTACTGAAGCCCCGGCACTCAGGCAATGTCTGGCCCGGCAGCTGGCCCACTCTAGAGCGGGGGGTGGGTGCTGGCCCAGGGCCTGACAGCCCTCTGGGGCGTGCGTCGCTGGGGCCAGGGCAGGCCCAGCGAGGAAAGGGCCAGGGCCGGGGGGCAGGTTCTGGAGCCTGGGGGGAGACGTGTATTCCACGTGTATCCTGCGTGGAATCCTGCCCCCCCAGGATTTACGCTGCAGCCCGGGAAGGGGGACGGGGAGAGGCAGACGTGGTAACTCGCCCTGTCCCTGGTCTAGGCACCCAGCGGCTGCCACTCGCTGAGCAGGACCTGCCAGCCTGGCCCACGCATCCCACACCGAGAGCCACGAGCTCTGCCCTGGAGCTGGGCACATCTACACCCACCCTTTCCAGGCAGCCCCCCCAAGTCAGCCCAGGGGAGAGCCGGGGGGTCCCATTCAGCCCAGACCGGGAGTGGATCGAAGGCACCAGGGCCAGCAAGGGCAGAACTCCCAGCTGGGAGTGCCAGACGCTCACGATGCCCACGGTGCCCATGGCACAGGGCCGGCAGAATCAGGCACCCCACTTCCCCAGGCCAGACCCAGCCCAGTCAGACACCGGCTGAGCTGTGCCCCACCCCGGCCGGAGAGGGGCACGTCTCCGGGCCTTTGCCCCGGCAGGGCATTTCCCTCCATCTCCCCCAGCTGCCACTCCCGCGGTGAATCCCTGCGGTCAGCCACCCTGCGGTCAGCCACCCAGCGGCTTCATCTCCGCCTCCATCAGCTGTGGGGCCCGCAGAACAAAGCGTGGGGCCAGAGGAGTCCCCCAATCCAGCACCAGCCTCCCCCCGCCCCCAGCTCTTCCAGTAAACAGCACCAGCATGGGCCTGGCTTCTGAGCCCTTCCTCCCCTCCCGCACCTCTGTCCCCACGGCCCACGGGCACCACGGCCCTCACACACACTGGCTATGGCAGCTTCCCTCTCCGCAGCCTCCCGCCCGGCACGGGAAGGCCACGGCTGCTGCTGCCTTCTCGCGCCCACGTCCCGCCGGCCCCTGCGCCCCTCAGGAGCTCGGTGTCCAAGCCCTCCAGGGATCCCACCAGCCCCACCCTGCCTGCTGCCACTCGCTAGCCCCTGGCCCTCGCCAACCCCCCCCGTGCGCCACGCAGCCCCGGGGCCCCCTGCCGAAGCAGCCACCTGCTGTAACGTGGCCAACCCGGGAGTCTCTGGAGTTAAAGATCAATCCTGAATTAAAGGTGACGTCAGGTGGTGAAGCCTGCGGGACTGTCCAGCCGGGATTGGCACCCCTCGCTGCTGCGGTGGGGGTTTGGTCGGTGCCAGCAGGCGCCCGGCAGGCCCAGTTCTCAGGGAGAGCGGCCAGGCAGGACGACTTTCAACGCCTGCGTCAGGGAGGGCGTCCCGGCTGCTCCGCTCCTCAGAGACGGGGCTCCACGGGGCCACCTCGCCGGGTCGCCAGCTCACAATCCTGAGCGAAGGCAACTGACCAGGCCAGCGGGACCGGTGTCAGGGGACACCCATAGCGTCGCCCGGAGCCGCGCAGGCGAGGGGGGAGCCCGGCGCACACAGCACCTCAGGGAGAGCCGTCGGCCTCCATGAAAGGTGCCCTCGCCCACGACAGACCGGGGGTCTCCTGCCCCCCGTGCACGGACAGAGCTCACAGCAACAAGCCCCCTCAGGGCCACGCACAGTCCCCCCACTCCCCAGCACTGCAGGCAGAGTCCCACCACGACACAGGGCCCCGCACGGTCCCCCCGCACCCCCCTCACTGCCAGCCATGGTCCCCCCACGACACAGGGCCCCACATGGTCCCCCCGCACTGCCAGGCAGAGTTCCCCCACGACACAGGGCCCCACACGGTCCCCCAGCACCCCCCGCACTGCCAGGCAGAGTCCCCCCACGACACAGGGCCCCACACGGTCCCCCAGCACCCCCCGCACTGCCAGACAGAGTCCCCCCATGACACAGGGCCTCGCACGGTCTCCCCACATCCCCTCACTGCCAGCCATGGTCCCCCCACGACACAGGGCCTCGCACGGTCCCCCCGCACCCCCCTCACTGCCAGCCATGGTCCCCCCACGACACAGGGCCCCACACGGTCCCCCCGCACCTCCCGCACTGCAAGGCACGGTCCCCCCACGACACAGGGCCCCACACAGTCCCCCCGCACCTCCCGCACTGCAAGGCACGGTCCCCCCCACAACACAGGGCCTCTCACGGTCCCCCCGCACCCCCCGCTCTGCAAGGCACGGTCCCCCCACGACACAGGGCCACGCACGGCCCCCCCCGCACCCACCCGCTCTGCAAGGCACGGTCCCCCCACGACACAGGGCCTCTCACGGTCCCCCCGCACTCCCCGCTCTGCAAGGCACGGTCCCCCCCACAACACAGGGCCTCTCACGGTCCCCCCGCACCCCCCGCTCTGCAAGGCACGGTCCCCCCCACAACACAGGGCCTCTCACGGTCCCCCCGCACCCCCCTCACTGCCAGGCATGGTCCCCCCACGACACAGGGCCCCACATGGTCCCCCCGCACCCCCCACACTGCCAGGCACAGACCCCCACAACACAGGGCCCCACACAGTCCCCCCGCACCTCCCGCACTGCAAGGCACGGTCCCCCCACGACACAGGGCCACACACGGTCCCCCAACACCGCAAGGCACGGTCCCCTGCAGTCCCACACACAGTCCCCCCAGTATAACACGCCCTCCCGTCAGACTCCCCAAGGCAATACAGTCATCCCCTCCCCTACTAGAGCCAGGCTAACTAGGGCCCTACCAAATTCATGGTCCATTTTGTTCAATTTCATGGTCATAAGGATTTAAAAAATCATAAATTTCACGATTTCAGCGATTTAAATCTGAAATGTCACAGTGTGATTGTGGGGTCCTGACCCAAATAGGAGTTGTGGGGGGGGGGGCATCACAAGGTCATTGTAGGGGGGTTTGCAGGGCTGCTACCCTCACTTCTGCGCTGCGGCTGGCGGGGCGCTGCCTTCAGAGCTGGGTGCCTGGCCAGCAGCTGCCGCTCTCCAGCTGCCCAGCTCTGAATTCAGCGCAGAAGTAAGGGTGGCAATACCATGACCCCCCCTAAAATAACCCGGAAACCCCCCCTCGCAACACGTTTTTGAGTCAGGCCCCCCACTTTGAGAACCGCTGGTCTCCCCCATGATCTCTGTATAGTAGAGGGTGAAAGCCCACAAAAGACCAGATGTCACAGTCCATGATGTGTTTTTCATGGCCGTGAATTTGGTAGGGCCCCAAGAACAACCCTGCAGCACGTGGTGCCCCCCATCCTCCCAGGGCCAGGCATGCTCCCCACCTTCTCCACAGGGTAACAGTGTGAAACAGTTTCCTTGTCGCCTCTCCGCTCGTACAATGCCCGTCCCACAGCCCGGCACCCCTGCAGCCCTGCCCCAGGTAGGCACTCCTCACCTATTTCCTCTGCCCGTCTTGGGGCGCAGCAGGCCTGCGATGGCTCGCTGCCAGCGTGGTATGTCCCTCCCGCAGGCCGACCCTCCTCAGGCCCCAGCCATCCGGAGGGAGTTTGGCACGCACAGCACCAGAGAACACGGCCCCCCACTGCCGCGCTCCGTGGGGCACGAGCTGAACCGCTTCCCCGCTGCAAACATCGACAACTAGCCCCCAGCTCCGGAGAAGGTCCCCAGGGCCCAGCGAGGGGAGGGGGCTGCCCAGCCAGCTGCAGAGCCAGGAATGCCCCTGGGGGTCCCAACCCCAGCGCCCTGCCGGACCAGGGTGTCTCCCTGCTCTGTGCGGCTGCCGGCTGTGCTAGGACCCTGCCCCGTTGCCCATCTCCTGAGGCCAGGCACTGGCTGCAGGGGCACCCCAGGCTGGCCCCCCTCGGGCTGGGGCTCCGAGCTCCTGCCCAGCAGGCCAGTGCAAGCCGCCACCCTAGGACCCGAATCCCCTGGGGTCCCCAGGCAGCGGGCACAGGGGTATTCCCCACATGCAGTCAGGGACCCTGCGGGGAGGGGCTGTGAGCCTGGGACAGGGACATGGGGGCATGAGGCAGTGCTGGGGCTGGGGGGCCTGGACCCTCCCCAATCCTGCCCCTTCACGTTGCCATGGTGCCAGCAGTGGGGCCAGTGAGGCAGAAGCTGCCCCCACCTGTCTCCACAGCAGCCCCCATCGCTGGAGGAGTCACCGGCGGGGGGGAGGGCGGCGTGAGAGCAGGGATCGGGGCACGAACCCTAACGCTGCCATGCCCCATTTGCTCACCAGGCTCCCAGCCGCTCAGCGGGTGGGTGGGACCCCCGTGCCAGGCCTACGTGTGCTCTGAGGTACACCAGGTTCCCGCCGCGGTGCCCGAGCCAGGCGGGAGGCAGGCCAGGGCCCCTCTCAGCCAGCCTCAACCCCTGCGAGCCCCAGACCGCCAGGGGCTGGGGGCCCCGGGATCTCACAGCATAGTGCCAAGCAGCCCCCGCTGCCTGCTTCCCTGACACCCGGGGGTGGCCCGTGCCATGGGCAGCCGGGAACATGGGGCACTGCGAGCAGCTGACCAGTGACCCCCCACACTGTAGCTGACCAGTGGGCACCGCCCACTCCAGTGACCCCCTCCCCCACTGTAACTGACCAATGGGCACCGCCCACTCCAGTGACCCCCCCTCCCCCACTGTAACTGATCAATGGGCACTGCCCACTCCAGTGACCCCCCCCACTGTAACTGACCAATGGGCACCGCCCACTCCAGTGACCCCCCCTCCCCCACTGTAACTGACCAGTGCGCACCACCCACTCCAGTGACCCCCTCCCCCACTGTAACTGACCAATGGGCACCACCCACTCCAGTGACCCCCTCCCCCACTGTAACTGACCAATGGGCACTGCCTACTCCAGTGACCTCCCCTCCCCCACTGTAACTGACCAATGGGCACCGGCCACTCCAGTGACCCCCCTCGCCCACTGTAACTGACCAGTGCGCACCACCCACTCCAGTGACCCCCTCCCCCACTGTAACTGACCAATGGGCACCGGCCACTCCAGTGACCCCCCTCGCCCACTGTAACTGACCAGTGGGCACTGCCCACTCCGGTGACCCCCTCGCCCACTGTAACTGACCAGTGGGCACCACCTACTCCAGTGACCCCCTCCCCCACTGTAACTGACCAATGGGCACCGGCCACTCCAGTGACCCCCCTCCCCCACTGTAACTGACCAATGGGCACCGCCCACTCCAGTGACCCCCCTCCCCCACTGTAACTGACCAATGGGCACGGCCCACTCTGGTGAAACCCCTCCCCCACTGTAACTGACCAATGGGCACTGCCCACTCCGGTGACACCCCTCCCCCACTGTAACTGACCAATGGGCACGGCCCACTCCAGTGACCTCCCTCCCCCACTGTAACTGACCAATGGGCACTGCCCACTCCGGTGACCCCCTCCCCCACTGTAACTGACCAGTGGGCAGGGCCCACTCCGGTGACCCCCTCCCCCACTGTAACTGACCAGTGGGCACGGCCCACTCCGGTGACCCCCTCCCCCACTGTAACTGACCAGTGGGCACGGCCCACTCCGGTGACCCCCTCCCCCACTGTAACTGACCAGTGGGCACGGCCCACTCCGGTGACCCCCTCCCCCACTGTAACTGACCAGTGGGCACGGCCCACTCCGGTGACCCCCTCCCCCACTGTAACTGACCAGTGGGCACGGCCCACTCCGGTGACCCCCTCCCCCACTGTAACTGACCAGTGGGCACGGCCCACTCCGGTGACCCCCTCCCCCACTGTAACTGACCAGTGGGCACGGCCCACTCCGGTGACCTCCCTCCCCCACTGTAACTGACCAGTGGGCACCGCCCCCCTCCCCCACTGTAACTGACCAGTGGGCACGGCCCATGCTGGTTCGGCCCAATGGGCTCTGCTGTCTGGCAGCTCGTCTCAGCCCCCGTGCGGGTGTTGGCCCCCAGGCTCAGAGTCGGGGGGCACCGTGAGGTGCAGCGACCTGGCTGGGACTCACAGATCAGGGTTTGGTGCTCAGGCGTTGGCCAGCAGCAGGGCGGGGGGGGGGGCTCTTTTTCCGGAAGGGCCCCCCCTCGGGCATTGCTGCTCTAAGTGGGGCCGCTCAGCTGGCCCCACCCTGCTCGCCGGGCCAGCTGGAAGGGGTGTCGGGGCTGCAGTGTCTGGCGGGCACCACTGGCTTCCCCCCGTACCCGCTGCACCGCCCGCTCTCTCCTTCTGCCCCAGCGCTCGGCTCTCCAGCTCCCTGGACCGGCCCCCCAGGGCCTGCTCCCCCACCCCTGGGCTCTCCCAGTCTCTAACCACAGCCAGCCCACACGGCTTCCCCCCGTCTCCATCCCCCTAGGGCCACATTCACCAGTGTGACAACAGGCCCCAGCCCTGCACCGGGGCGCCGGCTCCATCCCCACCACGCTAGGTGCTCAGAGCTCTCCCAGGGCATCGCCTGCCGCTTCGGGGCCTGTGGCTGCGGTGAAAATTCACATGGCAAAGTGCGACTCCGGCAGTGGATACCCAGCGTGGCCGTACGGCTGGTAAGCGGGTGTTGTGCCCCACCCCAGAGGCAGCTGTCCACACACGTCCCAGGGCCTTGGCCTCAGACCCTGCTCCCCTGGAGCAAGTGCCCGGGTGGCGCCTCGACCTTACCTTCCATATCCAGGATGGCCAACACGGCGCTGGTCATGGCCTCGCCCTGCTCGTTCTGGGCCACACAGGTGTAGATGCCGGCGTCCTCCAGCTTGCTGTCCCGGATCCACAGGGTGCCGTACTCCTCTCCCCGCGGGGGGATTTGCGCCTCGTTTTTGTACCAGCGCAGGCGGGGCTGGGGGCTCCCAACCACAGCCACTCGCAGCCGAATGTCACAGCCGGTGCCAATGGCTGCGTTCTTCAGCTTCCGCACAAAGACCGGGGCTGCTGGGCGAGCTGCCCCCGCTTCGGGCACCGCCGTGACCTTGGCGCGCTTCGGGGGGATGCCGGGACTTGGAGGGGCCGCTCCGGGCCTCCCCAGCGTGCGCGCCACCCCCCCGGCCTCCTCCCCAGATTTGCTCAGCTTGCTCTGCGCCTGGGCCCGGTGCATGGCTCGTGGCCGCTGAATTCAACCGTCACTGGGTTGCCAGTTGCAGCCCTGCTCCCTGCCGAGCCTGTACCCAGGGCCCCGGACTCAAGGCAGCTGCAGATGGACCCCCCGGGCAGCCCCCACGATCCGTTTCTCCCTCTTGCCGCACAGCTTGGTGCTGGGAGCTGCCCCCGGCTGCTGGGCATGTGCCAGGAGGCAAGAGGAGGAAAGGCCGCTGCCCCGTGCAGGTGGCGTTCAGTTCGGTGCCTGCCCAGCCGGACGAAGCCCCGAAGGTCGCAGCTCCGGGGCTGAGTGCAGGGTTATTTTTAGGCTGGGTCTCAGGTTGCTGCCTGCACAGTGGAGCCAGACGTGCGGAGGGGGCCCAGGCCGCACACCAAGCCGGGAGCTGCACCGTGCCGAGATCAAGCCGCAGCTCCGCTCCGTGACCCAGCACCTGCTCCTCTGCCTACCTGGGGCGCGGCTCCCTGCAGCCCCCCTCCGCTCCCGCAGGCTCCCTCTGGCCTCAGACCTCGGCGTCCCCCCGTCCCGCTCCCTGGAGCCCCGGCAGAACTGAGCCGTCTCTGCCCCCCTCCTGAAGTAACAGCTGCCCTCTGATGTGTCACATTCCTTGGCCTGGCTCCCCCACTCAGAGCCGAGTGCGCGGCTCCACTTGCAAAGATCGCCAGGGGGCCCGGGGCCTTTCCATATTAGCCGCAAGGCCGAGAGGGGGCCACCGCGGCCCAGCCCCTGGCCGGCTCTGAGAGGCAGCTGCAGCCCGGTGGTGGAGCCGCGGGAAGCATGCGAGGGGAACAGACACAGCATGCTCCCTGCAGAGCGAGAGCCCGGCTGGGGACACGGGCCAGTCCCGCCGCGGCTCAGGGCCGAGTGCCAGGCACCACACGCCCTCTGTGCAGACCCTCACTCCCCAACACCTACCGCACGGGCGGGGCTACGTGTGCACTTGGGGGCGGGGGCCCTGGCTGGGAAACTCAGCGCTCGTGGCAGCTTTCCCCCCCAAATCGGTCAGTTCCCCTGGCCAGGGGGCGTGTGACCCCCCAGCCTTGCCAACTACAAGAGATCACAAATCCTGAGTCAGACCCCCAGGAACCCTGAGATTAGCCCCAAAGTCCAGAGTTTTTAAAAACACCATCAAATGATCTAGTCGGGCTTGGCTTTTTCATTCCCCTCTATGTCTCTGCCAGTGCGTGTGCGAGCCTTTCACGTTGGAAAATCAACCGTTAACACACTCACAAATGCAGGCCCAATCAGCGACAAACTGTACGAGGGCTGGGAATTAAAGCTGGAAATTAGCACCCACGCTCCGCAGCCCCTCTCGAGCCTCCGCTCTTCCAATTAGTTTTCAATAGTCGTGTGAGCTGCGAACCTTTGTCCATGTAAGACTGGTGAAAGCCCCAGCACCTCTCTACCTGCTGCAAACACCCTCCCCCAAGCAGGGTTTATGGAAATAGGTCTTGTCAAACAAACCTTATTTCACTCTTCAATGAGCTTACAAGTCTGGCTGATAAAAGGTAACTGCACAGATGTAATGGACTTTGACTTTTGTAAGGCATTCGGCTTGGTTGGGCGTGACATTTTGATTAAAAAGCTAGAACGCTATAAAATTAACATGGCCCAGAGTAAATGGATTAAGAGCTGGCTAACACATAGGTCTCAAAATGTAATTATAACTGGAACATCATCACTCAACGTTTGCTTCTCGTGGGGTCCCACGGGATGGGTTCTTGGCCCTGCTCTATTTAACACTTTTATCAGTGCCCTGGAAGAAAACCCAAAGTCTTTGCTGCGAACTCCCCCAGTGGACACAGAAATCAGGGGCAGGTAAAGAATGCAGAGGCCGGTCCCTGAGACAGAGTGACCTGGATCGCTTGGGAAGGAGGCACATGTCGAGGTCTGCGTCTAGGAGCAGAGAATGCCGGCTGTGCACACAGGGCGGGGGACTCTCGCCTGGGAAGCGGGGACTGAAAAAGATTTTGAGGTCATGGTGGATAATCAGCTGAACATGAGCTCCCAGTGCGACTCAAAGGGCTAATGTGATCCTGGGCTGCGTAAACGGGAATCTCAAGTAGGAGCAGAGAGGTTCTTTTACCTCTGTCCTTGGCACTGGTGTGACGCTGCTGGAATCCTGTGTCCAGTTCTGGGGCCCATAATTCAGGAAGGATGTTGATAAACTGAAGAGGGTTCAAACAGAGAAGACAGATTCAAGGATTAGAAAACCTGCCTCTAGTGACAGACACCAGAACCCAATCGATTTAGTTTAACAGAGACGGTTAAGGGGTGACACGGTCACAGTCTGTAAGTACCCATATACAGGGAATGAATACTGGACACTGGGTTCTTCAATCCAGCAGTGGAAGGTCAAACACGATCCAAGGGCTGGAAGTTGAAGCTAGACAAATTCAGACTGGAAATAAGTGCACTTTTTGAGAGAGAGAGAGAGAGAGAGAGAGAGAGAACACCCCATGGTTTGGACACTGACAAAAGCAGCGGTGGTATTTGCCTTCAGAAGTTCATGCACGGTGACCAATGCAGTCTCTGTCAGAAGCCTTTTCTTTCCTTTACTTTGATGAGATAAGAAATGATACGTGTTCCTGTGATCAGTATAATGAATATTCAAGAATTATAAATTATTCAAAAATTCCGAAATATAAAAGTATCAATCTTACCCCGAATGTGCTGCGTAACAAAGACTGTTCATTGAACTGAAGATTACGTCTTCTTGGATAATAGCCTCTGAATTCTTGCACAAAGCCAACCAGGTTCAGTTCTGAAGTCCAACCATTTACACATGAGAGGAGAATTCGGTTTCTCTTTCTTTCCTGGCTCATGCTCATTGGTCACTGTGCTACAATTATTTTCAAACGAGAAAAGGAATTCTCACAAGCTGCCGTTGATGCTCCAGACAGCAAGACCAGTATAAACATGTCCAAAATACACGGGAAAGCCTCCGTTCATTGCTTGGCACCACCCACAACTTCTTCAAATTCTTTGCAATTTCTCTTATCAGGGGTTTAAATCCAGTTGTTTGAACTGTCCCCTTCCCAATGTCTAATCCAAGCGAGTCACTCAAAGCCTGCAGCGAGTCCGGTTCCAAGACGCCTGGAGAGCTGGTGGGGTAGATTGCTGATAACTTGGAGCTCTTCTCCCAAAATCGCCTTTGCAACTCACCGCTGGGTTCGTCAATCTGGGACCACTGGGGCTCATTTGCATTTGGGGATCCTGATAAGTGCCCAGTGACTAGGGCATCTGGAACATTTTGGGGCAAGACCTCAGTTTGTTTGGTGGCCTGGTCACAGTCCAGTCACGGTGCCATCCAGACCAGGAACGATGGGGGTGATGGGTTGGGTCACAGAAACCCCCTTGGGAACTGCCACCTGATGTGCCTAGACTATCTCTGAGCCCGTTTTCCCTGGCAGCCTGAGACTTCAGTCCCTTGCCTGGTTGGGGCCAGACCCGCCAGCCTGCTGCAAACACAGACCCAGGTCTGAACCACGTCCCACAAACTGCAGGCTTAACTGACAACAGCTTAAGAAGTGCTCCTGTCTCCTGCACTCAGATACCCAACTCCCAATGGGGTCCAAACCCCAAATAAATCCATTTTTCCCTGTAGAAAGCTTATACAGGATAAACTCATAAATTGTCCGCCCTCTATAACACTGCTAGAGAGAGATGCCCAGCTGTTTGCCCCCCCCCCGCAAGTATTAATACATACTCTGGGTTAATTAATAAGTAAAAAGTGATTTTATTAAATATAAAAAGTAGGATTTAAGTGGTTCCAAGTAATAACAGGCAGAACAAAGTGAATGATCAAGCAAAATAAAATAAAATATGCAAGTCTAAGCCTAATACAGTAAGAAAACTGAATACAGATAAAATCTCACCCTCAGAGATGGTCCAATAAGCTTCTTTCACAGACTGGACGCCTTCCTAGACTGGGCCCAATCCTTTCCCCGGTACAGCCCTTGTTCCAGCTCAGGTGGTAGCTAGGGGATTCCTCATGATTGCAGCCCCCTTTGTCCTGTTCCACCCCCTCACAGAGCTTTTGCACAAGGCGGGAACCCTTTGTCCCTCTCTGGGTTCCCACCCCTCCTTCTCAATGGAAAAGCACCAGGTTAAAGATGGATTCCAGGTCAGGTGACATGATCACAAGTCACTGTAAGACTTCATTACCCACTTGCCAGCCCACAGTAGACAGGAAGACTTACAAGTAAACAGAGGCATTTGCAGTCAATTGTCCTGGTTAATGGGAGCCATCAAGATTCCAAACCACCATTAATGGCCCACACTTTGCATCATTACAATAGGTCCTCAGAGTTATATTTCATATTTCCAGTCTCAGATACGAGAACGATACAGTCATACAAATGGGATGACCACACTCAGTAGATTACAAGCTTTGTAATGATACCTTACAAGCCACCTTTTGCATGAAGCATATTCCAGTTACGTCATATTCACACTCATTAGCATATTTTCATAAAATCATAGAGAGTGCAACGTCCCAGGGCATGTCACCGCCAGCCCTGTGACCCCGGCTGCCTCACAAGGCTTTGCTGTTGTAGCTCCCAGCCCGGGATGCTCACAACCAGGCTGCCAGCACGTGGGTCACACCCGGAGTGACTGTGTAGCTCCAGCCGTGGGCCAGCAGCCTGTCCTCAGCCCCGTTCTGGCTCCCGCCAGCCTGGGTTACTGCCAGCAGGGTGACCCCAACACACTCCCTGTCCCCAGCTTTCTCAAGCTGGGAGCTCTGCAATGTCCAGCCCCTCCCGGGCAGCTCAGAGAAATACCAGGGGTTCCTTGTTCCTTTAGAGACACAAAAGCACATCACAGCTCAGTAACTTCCCTGGGCTGAAAACACCTGGCCCTTCACAGACGGCACTGGGCTGGCTCACAGAAAAACAAAATAAATGTATTAACAAAGCAGACACAGGAGTAAGTTCAAGTTGTAAGGAGTGAAGCTAGACGGAGTTACAAGGAAAACAAAGCAAAGCAAACACTTCTGAAAGTTTAAAACGTCATCTAGCAAGAACAGGCTTTGTTCCCCATGGTTTCTCTCCCGAGTCGCTCTCCTGCCAACGCTGACTTTCCCTTAGTCCAGACCTTCCTCAACACACACACACACACACCACCCTTTGGCTGCAGGACCCAGTTTTCTCAGCTCACAAGAGCTCTGTGCCCTTATGTCTGTCTTGTGATGGGGGCAAGAGTTGGCTTCTCTCCTTGCTTGTATCGTCCAAAGTTCAATGACCTTCTTTCAAGAGGTGGGTGATCCCGGCCCGGGGGCTGCCCATCCCCTGGACAGTTTCTGTGTCAATGGGGATCCCTTTGGTTGATTCCACCATGTTTCTTTGCCCTAGGAGCCAGGTAGAGAGCTGTGCCGGCCCCCTGCCTGGGCAGCCGCGTATCAGCGAGGATCCGCAATGCCTCTCCGAGCGTTAATCCTGGTGTTTCATACCGTGTGTCGTTAGGATTCAGAAAAGACCTCACGCAATGCACTCGGATAGTACAGCAACGTTGGACACACTCCTTGGTTCAGCTGATTATCACTTGAGGTTCAGGCCCCATAGATGCGGGCACGAGGAGTGTGGGGGGTGCTGCAGCACCCCCAGGTTTTCTGCAGGACTCCGCTCCCAGCCCCGCTTGTGGGGGCCCAGCCCCATGCCTGGGGCTCTGCTTCTGGCCCCCAGCATGAGGTTCCAGCTGCTGGCCCCATGCCCACCCCCAGCCTTTGCCCCCTTACCCCTGTCTGGGTCCCCCCCTCCTGGAGACAGGGCCCTGTTCCCGGCCCCAGGTCTGGGGGGAGGGGTGCAGACAGGGTGGGAGGGGGCTGGCTTTCAGCACCCCCACTAGTAAATGTGTTCCAGTGGCACTGTCAGCCCCCCTGGCTTTATAGCCCAGCAAACCTTTGAAATGGATTAAGCAAAACCCAGACCAAACTTCTCTCCCCTTCTGGGTGGAAACACCAGGTTGCCTTCTCCCCCACTTGTCTGCCCCTCCCCCTTAGCTTGATGGATCTCGTTACTGCTTCTCTGTAAATTCAGGTGAACACACACTCCTTTGTTTGGGACAGGCCGGTTTAACTGCTCCCCAGGCACCCCTGGTTTACGCACAATAGTTATCATTCCAGCACATGTTCATCGCCCTTAATGCCAGTCACAAATGTTCCCAGGTGCCCGGGACGCGCCACACTGACAATGCCACGCTCAGGGCAGGCTGCACTAAGCAGGGCAGACACTCCCCGGAGCTGGTGGTTTGCTCTGTAACTAGATGCCCCAGGCCCGTAACGAAAGCGCTGCATCGAGCCCTCCCCGCCAGTCCCCTCTGCGCAGTCCAGCCCTTGGCTCCCAGCCAGACTACCCGGTCCCATGTAGCGAGGGGTGATTGAAAACCCATTTCCCCGTATGTGAGTTTCTACTAATCCCAAAGGGCCAGACACTTACCCCAGGTCAGTATGAATCTCAGATCTTACCCACGTATCACCCTGCCAGCCCATCCTTAGTGAGCTAACGAACGGTTTATTCAGGAAAGAAAAGCAGAGAGTTACAAATGGGTAACAGATCATATACGGACAAGTGATGGCAAAGTCCTTAGACAGGGCTGTAGCAGGGATGCAACAGACGGGTCGCTTGCAAAGTCTCTCTGGCACCTTCCCATAGATTGGCAGGTCTTCGGTCTACGTTCAAGATGCTCCTTTGAGTTGTAAATCCACAGTCCATAGAACTAGGGCAGGAAAGAGGCAACATGGAGATGTCTCAGGGGTCTTTTATATCCTTTGCCGTGTGCGTGGAAATGTCCTGTCCCAAACAAAGCCCACAGCCCTGATGCATGGAAAGTTACTGCCCAAGATGGAGTCCAGGGGCACATGGGCAGATCACATCCCTCACGTGGCTTGCTGACTCCCAGGGGCTGCCACTGCCCATCTTCTCTCTGAGGGGTCTTCAGGAAAGGCTTACGGGGCAGGATGTGTGTCTTCAACGGCCTGTTGTGAGCCGAGTGTCCTTGATGGGCCATGAACACACAGCTGTCTGGCCCTGCTGTAAACCCATCCGGAGGCATCACCCACGAACAAAACACCGGCTGGAGATATATGTACACAGCCAGAACTTCCGCCACATGGATTTCACCAGGATAATCCCCAGGAGGGATTGTAACGTTTCTCTTGACACTTTGTATACGATTGGTAGAAATCGTGTAGCAGTGCTAACAACCGGGATATAAACGGTCACAGCATCCCAGCGGGTAGCCATCACACACGGACACTGGTGATCAGGGAGTTGTTAGTTTCAAGCAATGCCCCACAAGGCACGTTGTGTACAAAGATCACTACCAGCCTGGGGAGGTGTGACTGTGGGGGTTAGTGACAACGGGCACGGCTTCATGCTGATGCTTCAGCACATGCATCTTTCAAAACAGCGGCTTGGATGAAACCTCAGAGAAAAATCTTCCAACATCTCTCTCTGGTCAGGAAGTTCTCCACAGACAACAGTCTTCCATTCACTCCATTAGCAAGGTGCATTAGTTCCTTGTGAAGGGAATTGTTCACAGGAGCAAAAACTTTCCGAAGCCTCCTCAGAAGGTCAGCGAAGAGCAAGAATTTGGATGAGTCTGTAACTTCCAACAGCCCTCTTGCTTCAACGGACAGGACGCCAGACCCATTCACAGAGCCCGACAGAATACCTGGAATCTCTTCCCAATTACTGCGGGTTATTTCCAGTCCCCCTGAGTCTTTGCAGGTGCTGGCCTTTGTACCACACAGTCACTTCATGCCTGCGCAAAAAGTTGTGTAGAGACTTACAATTTGAGAGCATACAGGCCTGGCACTGCCAACCTCTTCTCACACATGGGTAACCACCTGGCGATTCCAGCAGCGGGTGGAAGGTATTTGCTTGTTTCACTTCTTTGGTAGAAGCGTCTGTACCCCCCGCCCCCCTCCCTTAGCACCCTGGCAGAACTTTGGCATCAAAGCCAGAACACAAAGTATTTTGAGGGGCAAGACCCAGTTTGTGGAGGTCTTTCAGAATGAGTTGCGTAATATCTTCAGCAGGGAGGCCATGCCACTGGGCTACTCCGAAAGTCTCTCCTTGGCTTTGCCACCAACAGAGGAGAGGGAAACAGGGGACAAATTTAGTACAGTCTCAGCATCCCTTGGAGTGTCACGTTTCAGGCAGAAGAACTTGAATATCTTCAACTCTGTCTTTCCAAACCGCCTTCCTCCCAGCAGCGATTTCACTCTGAATTGCAGCAGGCGTGTGCGTTGCCATTTCTGGAACGGTTTGCAGAGCAGCCTTGGATTTTGGACCATGGCCTGCAGTTAACAGAAGTCGATTGATGAAAATTCCTATGAATTACTGGGAGTGAGAGCTAGGTCCTTGAAGCTTACGATCTCTCGAGCTTCGGGCAGATGCCACTCAGGGATCACAGCAAACAGGCGATTTTTGCCCAGGTTTGACATTGTTCCTGTTTCTTTCTGGCTGTGAGCATGACACCGAAGCAGCAGGTGCAGGACTCGGGCCAGGAAGTTATGATCAATAGATGTCAGACTCCCAGCTCAGGAACGTTATGAGCAACGAATGAACTGAAATCAGACAAGCTTTCGTTCGCTGGATCCACCACCTCGGGCTTTGGAGCGTTTCTCAAGACCCAGGCTTCCACGTCCAGAGGGGCTGATAAAGAAGGCGAAGGAAGGTCCAGGACGGGGTGTTGTGTGTGAGATTTTGTGTAGGGCGAGGGTCTCTAGACCCCCAAGCTGACATTATACGGCGAATCTCAACAGAATGACATGAAAATATAAATGTGAAACCTGGAAACAAAGTATTATCTCGAGCTTCTCTTCTTGCCACTGTTCTATCAGCCTCCCATCCAAGTGGACTAAGCAGTTCTCAGGTTTGAGTACCTTTGCCTGGAGAAAGTGCATTTTTCCAACTGCAAAATCCGGATTCGATACAAACCAGGTCCGCTCCCTCCCCACTGGCATTGCCAGGCTGCATCCGCCAAGGAAAACAGCGACAGCAGAGTATTCTATGGCCAGTTCACCCCTTTCCACCCACCAATGCAGCGCACCTCCCCGATCGGTTTCAGGATAGTTCATTTTCGGTCGAGCTGGTTTGGGAGTGCTGAGATCTGATGGTACCGAGGAATCACTCTTGTACATAAATAACCTGGCTGGGGCCTGTCTTACCCTTCAAAGCTGCTGGGGAGCTTGGTCGAGTTTCTACACAAGGTGGACGAATCACAAACGTGTCCCTTTTGAACCCTGTTTTGAAACTGCTCCCCCAGGTCGAAGAGGGCCCGGGACCGTGGGCAGCATGGTATGAGCCTGCTGCCGGGGAGATAAGCTGGTGGTTCTCTCAGTGAGCCCGGGGCCAGGCCCCAGGTCCGGAGGGCTGTCTGGGAGGAAGGAAACCTGTCCTACCGGGGACCAGCCAACAGGAGACCCCTGCAGGCAACACTGCCCCCCCGAACCGAGTCTGTGTGTAACAAACAAGGGAACCCAGCATCAGTCTGAGAAAACACCACAACCCCATTCAACAGCAGGCAGCCATGTGCAAACCTGATCCCCCTCCCCCACCGCCTTGGGCTGCATCCTCTGCCTCAGTTTCCTGCCGTGTGGTGGGAAAGTCAGATGAACGACTGTCCCCTTAACAAAGCCCTCCCCTCTCCCGCCACTCACAGCTGCTGTCAGTCAACGAGGACCCAGAGCCCTGTTCACAGGGGTTCACCTCCTACCCCGGTGGGGGGCCCTGCATCTGCAGCTGGCTCACAGCCTCCAGGGCCTCTCTGCCGCCCCACGTAACCCAGCGGTCAGCAGGGACCGAGACCCTCATGGCCAGCGGAGCTTCTCTCCGGCTTTTCACTGCACCGCTGACCCCGCTGCCTAAGGCTGAACCTAGACCCCTCGGAGGGATGCCAGCCTGGCAAATCACCCGGCAGGAAGAAGGACTCAGGTGAGCCTGATCAGCCGGAGAGGAGCCAGCCAAACTGCAGCTGGGATTCCTCAGCCAGCCTCATCCCCACACACCCACCTGTCCCCAGTCCCCATCTTCCCTGCCTTTGGCACCCCTACCCCCTGCTTAGCAAGTGAGGCTCAGGGAGGGTGGGCTAAGCACAGTTCTGCTGCCCTTTGCTCGGGCCCTCAGGATAACACCGCGTCCTGCCCCCTGCACTCAGTGATTTGACCCAGCCCCAGCCAGAGCAGGTCGCTTGGGCTCGCCGGGCGTGTCTGCAAACCTGGCCTGCTCCTTGGCCCAGCTCCTCACGCACTGCTAGGGGAGAGCCCCTGCCGGCCCTGCTTGCTGCCCTTTTGGGTGCTCAGGGCCACGGGGGAGACCTGAGCCAGGCTGGGCAGTGAGCGCATCACTCGCAGCAGCCTGTCTGCACGCCCGAGGAGCCGGCCCAGCTGTCCGACTGGGGGCACAGGCCCCATCTCTGGGCTCTGTCGCCTGGGTAACTGGGGGGGCTCCAGGAAGCTCAGCATGGCAGGGACTAGACCCCAGCATTGTTCAGAGCGGGGGCCACAGCCCTCAGGGGGCTGCGGGTCGAGACTGAGGGGAACTGGCAGAGCTCAAGGAGGTGTCACGGATTCACAGGTCCATGCTCTGGAACAGTCCCTGGGAAGAGCCTTTCAATGTCCCATGGGTCACTCCTGGGGTCAGGCCCTGGGCTTCCCCACCTCCTGGGACCGACGCGGGGAGCTGGGAACTCCCATCAGGTCTCTGAGTTGGACACTTGAGACTTGTCCCCCCAAAGGGAGCAACACCCCCCCCCCCAGCCTCTGCAGTGACTCTCAGCCGGGGGGGTGACAGCAGAGGGCTTATTGGACGTCTGGCATGGCACAGAAAGTCCTTGGTTAGCACAGAGAACAGCAAGTCACAGCCTGGGCCAGCTGGGGCAGTTCAGACAACTTGTCTTCCCAGACTCTCCCCAGACATGAGGCCCAGACCCCACACAGCCGTGCATTCAGCACATCTGTTGTGACAAAGTGGAACTGTTCTTAATGTTTCCTCTGAATACTGTAGGGGTGCCTCAGTTTCCCCTAGGCATTTCTTAAGTCTCTAGGGGGTGGGATAAGGGGGTGTGATTGTTGCAGGGCAAAGGGCCAGGGTACATAAATGGCCGACGCTCTGTCTCCTGGCAACTGATGGCCTGGGCCCTTCCCCCCTGCAAGGTGAGAGCTAAAGGGTTGGAGAACAAAGGAATCAGGTGACCTCCTGGCCCGGGAAAGGAAAAAAGCCCAGAGGAAGAGGGGCTGGAGGGAGTTTCAGTTTGGGGCTGGCTGGGACATGGAGTGAAGGGCAGACGTAGTTGTCTGGCTCACTGCCCCCAAAATGGACCCGGCTGAGGGGTCCTGTTCTCTGCACCTGCAAGCTCTGTGTTAGACCATGTTCCTGTCGTCTAATAAACCTTCTGTTTCCCCGGCTGGCTGAGAGTCACGTCTGACTGCGAAGTTGGGGGGCAGGACCCTCTGGCTTCCCCAGGATCCTGCCTGGGCGGACTTGCTGTGGGAAGCGCACGGAGGGGCAGAGGAGGCTGAATGCTCCGAGGTCAGACCCAGGAAGGTGGAGCCGGGGGAGCTGTGTGTCCTGCAGACAGGCTGCTCCCAGAGAGGAGACTTCCTCAGAGTCCTGACTGGCTTCATGGGGAGCAGTTCCAGAGCATCGCCCAGGGACTCCGTGACAACTGGTGGCAGCGGTGGGATGTACTGCACCCCATGGATGGCGCTTCCTGCAGTAAGTGACTGGGGAGCAGTAACACGAAGGGGGATTGCCGAGGACCAGGCATGCTGAAGGCTCAGAGAGGAGCGGTTTCGGGGGGCGGTTAACCCCTGGGAGTGTGTGACCAGCGAGAAGGACTGTGCAGTCATGGGGTCCCCCTGGGGACTGCGGGGAGCAGTCTCAGGGGCGGAGGAGCCTGCGGCTTGGCCCTGGGAGAGAGAAGGACTTTTGCAGTAACAGGGTTCCCCTGGGGATTGCAGTGAGCAGTCCAAGGAGCTGAGGAGTCTGCAGCTCGACCCTGGCAAAGAGGTGGTGACCTCGAGAAGGGCTGGCACACTAGGGGTTCTCCCTGGAAACCGTGGGGAGCTGAGAGCACACAGGCCTATGAGTCCACAACAACTTGGGAGGAGCGGAGTGATGGCCTGTCCCCGTCTCCTTAAGAAGGACATTGTAACCCTGTGCAGAAAGAGAGCGTTATTCATTGGAAAGTTCACCAAAGCACAGTTCATCGTGCAGCTGAAGAACAATGACCACTCTAAGGAGCAGATTCCTGACCCAAATGGGGCTACAGCAGGATCTGGGAGCAGCTGGAGTGGGAGCCAGGCATCGCCAAGACTCCTGTCCCCGACCAGACGGGGGTCTTCACGATCGGGTTCCCCATCGGGGGATCGAGACGGACGGGATTGGAGCTGAGTCCGAGAGAGCAAGAGGACTGTGAGAGACAGCGAGAGCCCGAGAAAGAGCTGCAGAAGCAGCAGCAGCATGAACTGGCGGTGGGGGAGCGGAGAGGCCTAGGGGACCTCCCCGGGGTGAGTGGGGATAGACCCCGGGGGGCCACTTCCGCAGGGAACCTCGAGACTAAATTGCTGCCCCTGGTTAAGGAGAGGGGGATGTGGATGCCACCTCACTGCCTTTGAGCAGGCTGGCGATTTGAACCAGGGGGACCCTGCGGAAAAGCCCCGGTGTCTAGCTCCCTTGCTGGGTCCCAAGGCCATAGACTCTGTCAGCCAGATGGGTGGGGAGGTGGACAGGCTCCCACTCCTGACCCCAACCTATATGTCTGTGTGGAGTTCCCTGGGGCCAGGCCCCTCGGACCCCCAGTGGGAGCAGAAGGTGATGGTCAATGGGGAGACATTCCTGGGGTGGCGAGATCCTGGGACAGAGAGAACTGGTGTCAGGCCCTGGGTGGTGCAGCCTCAGATGCTGAGGGGCTGTGTGAGCTGAGTGAGGGTCCCAGGGACGAAGCCCCTCGTTCTGTCTATGGCCCAGATCCCTGTGCAGACCCAGGAGGGGGGGGGCTGGCTGGTCGTTGGGGTTCTCCAGGATATCGGCTGCGAGACCCTGTTGTGGGGTGACTGTGTCTCTTTGGGACAGGATCCAGGCCGTGCTCCTGTAACTGCCAAGGGTTTGAATTTGAATCCAGGGAACCAATCGGTGGAGAGGGAAACGGTCAGTGAAAATGCAGATGACCTGGCTGGCAGCAGGGAGGAGCCACTAGGCTCAGGCTACCTGCCTGCCTGTAACCAGACCCCTGGGGCTGGGTGGGACAGAGAGATGCTCCCTGCCCCCTTGCACACTGGAGAAGGGGCTCAGGGGGCTCACACTGGCTCTGATGCAGTGAGGAAAGCAGCGAGCTCGCTGCCTACCCCCACTGGGACAGCCAGGGCAGCGCTGAGCAAGGGGGGAGATAAGACCCCAGCTGAGTGGGGGAGACACAGGCAGGGCAGGGGATCTGTGGGGAGTGGAAGGTGCTTGGTAAGGAAAGTCTGGATGAGCCTAGGCAGCCTTGTGAGCTGATGGCTGTGTCTAGGCAGCAGGGTGGGAAGGCGAGGAGAGTAGGAGATGAGAGTCCCTGGACCTTACCTGTTAGCTGGGTGGAGAATTGTGACAGTGAAGGAAACGTGCCTGTGTCTGTCAGGGGTATTGACTTGCCTCTGGAGGGAGCCACCCTGATCTCCAAGCAGTTGTCTGTGACCAGCCTTGTGTGCTGGGACCAGGGGAAAGAGATCCCAAGCTGCGTGTCTGGGAAAGGAGAAAGTGTCTCCGGCTCTTCTTGGTCTGTGGAGCAGACAGAAGGGGCCTTTCAGCCTGTGATGGTTGAGGGTCGTGCAGTTGTCTCAGAGCTGGTTCTGGATTCAGCTAAAGCCCAGGAAGGGAAGGGTCCTAAGTTTGTGTCTGCTCGGGAGAATGGCCCTGTAACTAGGTCGCATCCAGTTAGTGTCTATGTAAAATCCCAGAGCCCAGACAATTCTGGTGCTTGTATTTTGCCTGGTTTCAGAGTAGCAGCCGTGTTAGTCTGTATTCGCAAAAAGAAAAGGAGTACTTGTGGCACCTTAGAGACTAACCAATTTATTTGAACGTGAGCTTTATAAGCTTTTTGTTTTTATACACACAAACCATGAAAAAATGGGTGTT
This sequence comes from Lepidochelys kempii, assembly GCF_965140285.1. Classification (NCBI taxonomy): domain Eukaryota; kingdom Metazoa; phylum Chordata; order Testudines; family Cheloniidae; genus Lepidochelys; species Lepidochelys kempii. The sequence continues at coordinate 1,001,266 of NC_136390.1, forward strand.
TATCACTACAAAAGGTTTTCTCTCCCCCCACCCCACTCTCCTGCTGGTAATAGCTTATGTAAAGTGATCACTCTCCTTACAATGTGTATGATAATCAAGATGGGCCATTTCCAGCACAAATCCAGGTTTTTGTGCTGGAAATGGCCCAACTTGATGATCACTTTAGATAAGCTATTACCAGCAGGAGAGTGGGGTGGGAGGAGGTATTGTTTCATGGTCTCTGTGTATATAATGTCTTCTGCAGTTTCCACAGTATGCCTCCGATGAAGTGAGCTGTAGCTCACGAAAGCTCATGCTCAAATAAATTGGTTAGTCTCGAAGGTGCCACAACTCCTCCTTTTCTTTTTGCGAATACAGACTAACACGGCTGTTACTCTGAAACCCATCCTAAGTGCAGGACTCTGCCCTTGTCCTTGTTGAACCTCATCAGATTTCTTTTGGCCCAATCCTCCAATTTGTCTAGGTCCCTCTGTATCCTATCCCTCCCCTCCAGCGTATCCACCTCTTCTCCCAGTTTAGTGTCATCTGCAAACTTGCTGAGGGTGCAATCCACACCATCCTCCAGATCATTTATGAAGATATTGAACAAAACGGGCCCGAGTACCAACCCTTGGGAGCCCGGGGCTGGGCTAGCAGGGGGCTGCGGGTCAGGAGTGAGGGGCCCCGGCAAAGCTGGGGGGAGGCAGGGCTGGGCTAGCGGGGAGCTGCGGTTCGGGCGTGAGGGGCGCCGGCAGGGCTGTGGGGGGCAGGGCTGGGCTAGCAGGGGGCTGCGGGTTAGGCGTGTGGGGCGCCGGCAGAGCTGGGGGGAGGTAGGGCTGGGCTAGCGGGGAGCTGCGGATCGGGAGTGAGGGGCCCCGGCAGGGCTGTGGGGGAGCCCAGGGCTGGGCTAGCGGGGGGGCTGCGGGTCGGGAGTGAGGGGCCCCGGCAGGGCTGTGGTGGGGGCAGGGCTGGGATAGCAGGGGGCTGCGGGTCGGGAGTGAGGGGCCCCGGCAGGGCTGGGCTAGCGGGGGCAGGGCTGGGCTAGCGGGGGGCTGTGGGTCAGGCATGAGGGGCCCCAGCAGGGCTGGGCTAGCGGGGGGCTGCGGGTCGGGAGTGAGGGGCCCTGGCAGGGCTGGGGGGGCAGGGCTGGGCTAGCAGGGGGCTGCGGGTCGGGAGTGAGGGGCCCCGGCAGGGCTGTGGGGGGGGCAGGGCTGGGCTAGCGGTGGGCTGCAGGTGAGGTGTGAGGGGTGCTGGCAGAGCTGGGGGGGGCAGGGCTGGTCTAGCGCGGGGCTGCGGGTCGGGAGTGAGGGGCCCTGGCAGGGCTGGGGGGGCAGGGCTGGGCTAGCAGGGGGCTGCGGGTCGGGAGTGAGGGGCCCCGGCAGGGCTGTGGGGGGGGCAGGGCTGGGCTAGCGGTGGGCTGCAGGTGAGGTGTGAGGGGCGCCGGCAGAGCTGAGGGGGGCAGGGCTGGTCTAGCGCGGGGCTGCGGGTCGGGAGTGAGGGGCACTGGCAGAGCTGGGGGGGCAGGGCTGGTCTAGCAGGGGGCTGCGGGTCGGGAGTGAGGGGCACTGGCAGAGCTGGGGGGGCAGGGCTGGTCTAGCAGGGGGCTGCGGGTCGGGAGTGAGGGGTGCCGGCAGAGTTGGGGGGGCAGGGCTGGGGCTGTGGGTCGGGAGTTTGTTTCGTTTGTTGCAGCGTGCCGGACTGCCACCTGCTGGAGATGGGCAGCGCTGCCAGCTGCTGCCAGCCCCCCGGCCACCCCCCAAGCACTTGCCCCGTCAGTAACGCGGCCACGGGTAGCGGCCCGCGTCCGCTCGGTGGGAACACTTGGCCGCGTCACCGCGGGGTGAGTCCCTGTCGGGCCAGGGTCGAGCGTCTGGTCTTTGCTGTCACCCCACAGCTCCCCCTCCCCCGGCAGCTGGCCCCCATGGGTCCCCCGGGGGCTTGGTGCTGGAGCAGGCGCCTCCCCCAGGGCCCCGGCAGTGACGTCTCTGGGGATCCCCAGTCCTGCGCCAGGCGCCCCCCACGCATGGGCTAACACGCGGTGTTGGCACGGCCAGGCAGCTCGGCCGCGCAGGCCCCGTGGACAAGTCGCTGTCAGATCATCGGCTTCGAAAATAAACTCTGGCTGGTTCCCGGCATCTGTGCTACAGCCCAGCTCCTAAACAGTCCCTTGGAGGTACCCCGTCAGCATGCCAGACCCCCCAGGGCCGCCTCCGGGACATGCCCCGCAGCCTCAACGCCACCTGCGTTCCCGGCTCCTTCAGCCTCTGGGCAATTCCGCGGCAGCTGCATGGAGGTTTGGCCTGGCTCCCGGCTGGGCCTGGCTCCTGTTTCCTGCTCCCATGTATTCACCGTGCCCACAGTTTCAGTGTGGCACAGATTCCAGCACTGGGGTGTGGGTTGTCATCATTAGGATTCAGAGTTAACATGCACCACGAGGCGACTCAGAGCAATTGTTCCAGGCTGCTGGTGTGGAGGGGGGCAGAGGAAACAGCCTCAGCTCATCAGAGGGACGTGGCTGGGACACTGGAGTTCACACCTCCTGCCAACATCTCTGAGGGTCTCCAGCGAGCCCAGCGGCAGCATTGTGGGAGCCCAGGGCTGCACCTGGGGAGGGATGGATGCTGCCACAGTTGCAGTCTACAGCTTCTCCTCCCCTTTGCAGCCAGGCCAGGCGCAATGCTGGGCAGTGTTTGGGCCCGGGCTCCTTGATCCCTGGGCATTGGGCTGGCAGAGCAGGCCCCCTCATGCCCCCCATTTGGAGGCCTGGTCCCTCCAGCCAGCTCCTGGAGGGGCCCTTCCCCCACCCGCAGGCCAAGCACCTTGGTACCTGCGAGAGGGTGGGCACGAGCGTGGGGCCCTGGGCTGCGACTGCCAGCTGCTGGCTCACACCAGGCTGGGCTCCCTGGTGAGCAGCATCCCCGAGACTCGCAGCCCTGGCTCTGCCCCGTGGGCCCAGGCGCGGGGGGGCAGGAGCCCCCCTGGCCTGGCTGGTCCCTGGGGTGCTGCCAGCAGTGCAGGTGCCATGCCTGGCAGCACCCCTCTGCTCGCTCCCTGCCAGCTGCGTTTCTGTGCCACCCTCAGGCCGGCCCCGCAGGCGCTCGCTGCCCCCGCAGGGACCCCAGCCCCAGGGAGCTCCCGGCTGGGCCGGGCCTGGCTCTGCAGGGCCCAGTTCCACGTGCCTGGCTGGGGGCGCTGCGGGTCCAGGCACCAGTGGGCGTGCCCCCCCTTGCGACTCAGCTCCCCAGCCAGGGCATTCAGACCCGCCTCCTGGGGAACAAGGAATCGAAACAGAACCCAACGTCTGACGACCCAACCCCGGCCTCCAGGCCAGCCCGTGCCCCGCACTCCCACGCTCACGCTGCTGTCCCGCAGGAGCCGGCGGGGAACCCAGCACCTCGTGTTACACACGACTGGCCTGCACCTCTGTGACGACGTGCAGGAGTTTCTTCTTTTTCCTTGTTTCCTATGGGGGATTTTCTTGGTTTTCCTGTGGGTTGCATGCAGAGGGGGTGGGACTCAGTTTCCCTGGGTGTTATGGGTTTAAAGGAGGGATGGGAGAGGGAGTTTGTTGGGACACAGGACCGGCGAGGGAACTTGGGACCCCGGCCAATGGCCTGGAGAATGGAGACCCCAGCGACTGGGGACCGGGAGGCCCAGCTCAGGAGTCCCAGCCGGGTCTGGCCAGCGGGAGGACAATGGGCTGAGAAGAGGGGACCCCGGTGACCTGACCAGCCGGGTCCAGCCAGAGGGGCCAGAGCACAGATGAGGGGAGAGGGGGCCCAGGCGACCCGGTTTACCTGGAGAGAAGACAATGGACGGGGGGAGGGGTCGGGTCAGGGATCTCAGAGGCCCAGCTGGGAAGCAGGGGGGCTCTGGGCTGGAGGGAGGGGGCAGGCAGAGCCCCCCTGGGTGCAGGGGAGACTGGGATGTGCTGGGCTGGGGGAGGCCAGGCCTGAGGCCAGAGAGTTTCCTGTGCTGGGTTCAGACGCTCAATAAACCCTCCTGTGTTACGCCAGCTGAGAGTCACTCGGGGCTAGAGAACAGGGTGGGGGTGGGAGGTATTGGGGGGGTGTGATGAAGTGGGACTGTTCCTAATGGTTCCTCTGAATAGTGTGGGGGTGCCTCAATTTCCCCTAGGCAGTTCTTAAGTATCTAGGGGGTGGGATAGGGGTGTATGATCATTGCAGAGCCCTAGAGGGCCGGTGTGTGCAGGAGTCTGGAAACAGAGAATGGCCGACACCCTGTTTCCTGGGAACTGATGGCCTGGGCCCTTCCCCCCTGCAAGGTGAGAGCTGAAGGGTTGGAGAACAAAGGAATCCAGTGACCACCTGGCCCGGGAAAGGGACAAAGCCCAGAGGACGGGGGGCTGGAGGGAGTTTCAGTTTGGGGCTGGCTGGAGACATGGAGGGAAGTGCAGACGTGGTTGTCTGGCTCACTGGCCCCTAAAATGGACCCAGCTGAGGGGTCCTGTTCTCTGCACCTACAAGCTCTGTGTTCGACCGTGTTCCTGTCGTCTAATAAACCTTCTGTTTCCCCGGCTGGCGGAGAGTCCCGTCTGACTGCGGAGTTGGGGGGCAGGACCCTCTGGCCCCCCCAGGACCCCGCCTGAGCAGACTCGCTGTGGGAAGCGCCCGGAGGGGCAGAGGAGGCTGAATGCTCCGAGGTCAGACCCAGGAAGGTGGAGCCGGGGGAGCTGTGTGTCCTGCAGACAGGCTGCTCCCAGAGAGGAGACTTCCCCAGAGTCCTGCCTGGCTTCATGTGGAGCAGATCCAGAGCATCGCCCGGGGACTCTGTGACAGAGGGCATCATCCCCTTCGGGGGGTGGAGGCCCTGGGGGTCCAGAGTGAGGGGACTCCCTGAGGAGCCCAAGGCAGAGCCAGGCGTGCTAAGGCTCAGAGAGGTGCGGTTCCAGGAGGTGGAGGGGCTGGACCCCCGAGAAGGGCTCTCTCACTGAAAGGGGCACCCCCCGTGGACCGCACAGGGCCAAGAGTGGGCATGATCTGAGAGTCCGTGACAGCCTCACGATCCCTCATGGCATCCCTGGGCAGCTCCTACCTCAGTCTGTCTGCGGCCCCTGCCACAGCCGTGCGCTGCCCCTTCCATGCTGGAGCCCTACGGCCCACCCAGCCGCCTCTGCTCCTGTCAGACTTCACCCTGTCCCTGCCCCACTGCAGCCCTCTTGTTAACTAGCCACTGAGTCGCTTATGCTCAAATAAATTTGTTAGTCTCTAAGGTGCCACAAGTCCTCCTTTTCTTTTTGAGTCGCCACTGTAGAAGGATCTAAGCCTTCGGTTACTCTCTCATGAAGTGGGGATATTTTTGGAATTGTGTTTGTGCCTCAGTTTCCCCTATATGCTGCATTGTTACCCAGTGGGTAGAAGAGGGCTGTTTGCTCGCAGGGCAGGCTAAGAGACGTAGGTGTGGGTGTCACCGAGCTGCCGAGGGCTAGGTCCCCATAGCAATGGAGCATTTGAGGAGACAATGACAAATCCAATCAGTGTAGCGGCCTGGCACCCACCTCTCACAAGCGCCCCCTTCTGGTCAGGTGTGTCTGCAGTCTTCACACAGCCCCTGCCCTGGTATCAGGCTGTACGCTCAGGGCTTCCTCCCTGGAGGCAACGGTTTCACCCTCCTGGCCTATTCTGGCTTCAGCTGGGCCATAAGTAGCTCAGATCCCCTTCTGGGAGTCGGTTTAATCGCTGTCCAGTTGTAGGGCACTTCACTCAGTGGCCTATGGGGGGATCCAGGCCCACCCCCTTCTCTGGGTCCCACCCCCGGGACCCTAAGAATAGCAGCCACACGCCACAGTGTCCCTTTCAAAAAACCTGCTTTCAGTTCCCTGGGCCACTTCCTCGCAGCCGCAGCCTTGGCCGCTGCTCCACCCTTAGCCGGGGCTCTTCGGCCTTCAGGCCGCTCAGCCAGCCGGGGGCGGCGCCTCGCTGCCCCGGTCCCTGCTAGCACAGAGCCGCTGCAGCCCCCTTTGGCCAGCCAAGAGCCCTCCCCACGCTCCCCTAGCTCCACCACGCAGCTGCCTCTGGGCTTGGCCAGGCTGCCCTGCAGCTGCTTTTGTACTAGCCTGCAACCCCTGATTGGCCAGGCCCTTGTAGCCTCCCCCTGATTGGCTGCTTCCTGCACAGTCTCTCTAGGCTGCTGGAGGACTTAGCTCCACTGCTCCTTTTCTGGGACGGATGTGGCAGGACCCTGCGGCCTTCAGCAGGGAGCTTTCGGGCCTGGTCCACCCGGGTCACACCCTGACACTCACACCTAGCAGCCAGCGCCCGGGGGGGTGGGGGGGCGTTATTAATATGAACTGGGACCGTATAGAGCATTGTTGCAACCAAGGTCCTGTCGTGGCACCAGATCTTCTACAAAGGTTGTCGAGTGAGGTGTCTAAGACAAGGTCACGCTTTGCTGGCTAGGATTGTGCTGTCTGTCTGCGTGTATCAGTTTCGTATTTAAAGTTATGAATATTGGCTCTGTCCTGTCTGCAGTTCAAACTTGTGCTCTGCTTCTGGGGGACACCCCAGACAAGTTGGGGTCAGCTCTGCCCAGTCTGCTGGGTGGCCCATTAGGGACCATCAGCGAAACAACTGACCCACTGAGAGAAGGCAGACACGCCTGGGGACTCAGCCAGGTGTGCAAAAACCTGCCTAGGGACAGGACTCTGAGGTGTTTCCAGGCCATGGGATGGGCAGCTTGTCTTTGGGACACAGAAAGCAGAGACCACATGACAAGAGACTAAACAAAGCTCCTGCAGCTCCTCCATCTTGTCTTCAATCCTGCTTCTGACCTCTGGAGGGACTTGGCTACAAACTGAAGCTTTGAACCAAGGACTGAAGGACCCATCCCAGCTGGGGATGTTCTCCAGAGACTGGATTTGAACCTGCTGTTTATTCCATCCCTGCTACAAGCCTGAACCAAGGACTTGGCCATCACTGGATGTCATTGATTCCATTTCACCAATTCTAGCTCCCGTCTGTATCTTTTTCCTTTTCTGAATAAACCTTTAGATTTTAGATGCTAAAGGATTGGCAACAGCATGAGTTGTGGGTAAGATCTGACTTGTATATTGACCGGGGTCTGGGGCTTGGTCCTTTGGGATCGAGGGAACCTTTGTTCTTTTACTGGGGTATCGGTTTTCACAACCATCTGTCCCCATACCAAGTGGCGCTGGTGGGGATACTGGGAAACTGGGCTGTCTGAGGGAATTGCTTGTGTGACGTGTGGTTAGCCAGTGGGGCGAGACCAAAGTCCTCTCTGGCTGGCTAGTTTGGTTTGCCTGGGTGTGCAAAGGACCCCCAGCCTGGGGCTGTGACTGCCCTGCTCAAAGCAATTTGCCCTGAATTGATACTCTCAGTTGTGTCCCGCCAGAGGCCGCTTTGTTACAGGGGGGTTTCCCCACCTCTCTCCAAGGAGGCTAAGCAACGTCCCCCAGCTGAAGAACAAAGGCTGAGGGAGAAAGGAGGGATGGATGGGCTGGCTGCTGGAAGGAGTCGGGGCTCTCAGCTGAAGTCTGGCCAAGGAGGTCAGACCGAGACAGATGGAGCTTGAACTAAGAGGTCACTACAATTGGGCTGGGCTCTGGGTGACCAGCATAGACCCTACTTTAGCCTTCATTCCAGGGGGCTACCCAAGGCCTCCCTGTGCTGGGTCCAGGTAACGGCTGACCTGCCTGTTCTTCACGCGCCGTGTGAGTGTCCCTGCAGACGCCGGGCGAGGTGCATTAGGCCCTGAAGAATGGACAAGTCTCCAGCAGGGTCTGTTGCCGTGGGACTCGCTGCCTGGAGCTCACAGTGGGGAGCAGGGGGGCTGCAGGCCCAGGGGTCCAGCCCCAGGAGGCGATGAAGCCACATGGCTTCCCCTGGAGGAGCAGCAAGACCCTGGCCCACTGATGGGGCTGCCCAGAGCCTGTCCCCAAGCTGGGGTTGTGGCCCTAATCCTGTGGGTCTGTGACATATCCCTTTCTTGGCTGCTGTAGTGTGGGATCTTTAAATCCCCCCACAGTCCATTGGCAGGGACCCCAGCTTGGGGCAGCCACGTGCTCTGGGGACCTGCCGATTATCTGTGGGCTTGGAGAGATTGAATTTTCCTCGGGGAATGTCGGGAACTGTCGATTTCACCAGAGTCACCTGCTGAGGGGAAACTTTCCCATCGATAACACCTGCCGCACACAGCGAGGGGGAGGCAGAGATGCCGCTGAGACCGCACTCAAGCCGACTTTAAGGACAGTCCCTCTGGGTGTTTGACACTTTGTGTTTTAAAGCTTTAACTTTGTGAATATCGACAGCGACCGTCATTAAGGTACTGTCCGACCCGCCCTTGCCCGACTGCCCCCATTCCCCACAACTGTGAAACATAAATTGCAAGCTAAAACAATGCTTAAAAATAAACCCGGACATTATCCCTGGACCGTGTAAAGAGAACACCCCGATTCTGCCCGCCTGGACTCCGTTCGGACTAGTGCCTTTCCTTGCCCCCTGCCGGGGTTCACAGCAAGAGGCGCTGGGGAAGGGGCCTTACGGAACCAGGGAAGGCAGGACAATGGCCCCGATCAGCCCGCCTCTCCGCACCCAGCTTCCAAGGGGGGAAGAGAATAAGGGCTGGCTCCACGCAGGGGCCTTCCACACAGCCATGTCTGGGAGCAAAGGAGGCAAACCCCCAAGGGACCCTAGAAATGGGAGGGGGGTTGTGAGAGCCTGGCGGGCCCGGCTGAGCTCAGAGACGGGACAAGACAGCCCCCCCCGGGGCGTGCAGGGAGAAGCTCAGCTCAGATGCAGAGAGCCAAGTGCAGGCCAGTCCGGTGCTCCCATCCACCTCTGCGAGGGCTGGGCCCTTGGGTGCCACCCTGCTGGCTCCCCTGCCCTGGTCGCTGGGGCCTGGCTAGAGAGGGGCGAGTCGCAGGATTGCCCCAGGAGAGGGGGTGCGCCGGGAGACCCGCCGAGGGGCCGGCAGGCGGGCGACCCCGGCTCAGCAAGCAGGACTCAGAGGCGGGGTCGTGCTCCGTTGTTTATTTCAGCAGCCTGGGGGAGTCGCGTACACGCTGCGGGGCGGGGGCCGGGTGGGGGGGCAGTGCCCCCAGCCTGTTGGCCTCTGTCCATTTCTCTCTCCCTCTCTCTCCCTCTCCTGCTTCCTTCACTTACACGGATCCTCTCTAGGCTCCCGCGGGTCCCACTGCTCCCTGCCCGTGGGGAGCCTCCTGCAGACTCACCCAGCCTGTCCCTGGCACAAACTCCCGGGGGGCTGGTCCCCCCGATCCTCGCCATCCCACGGAGCCTGCAGCAGCCCCAGTTCCCCAGGCGATGGGCACTACCGGGAGCTCCATGGCTTTGGTCCAGGCTGGGGGACGACGGGGGCTGGCCGGTCTCCGTCTCCCCTCCCAGGCTGAGCAGGGTCTGCCCAGGAGAAACGCCAGCTCCGGGGCCCTGGGCCCAGGCGGAGGCGGGCCCCTGCCAGGCCCTGGGGGTGCGGGGGAGGTGCGCATGAGTACAGGGGGCATGGGGGTGGGATGCAGAATCTGCTGCTGGAAGCCTGCAATGGCCCCCCCTTCCCCCACCCCGTGAGCCAGGGCCCTGTGTCCCCTGCTCCCCACGCCCAGCCCCACTCCTGACTCCGGGGCCCCCGGGCAAGCTCCCAACACAGCACTTCAGAAGCAGGAGAGAGATGGGGGGGCGTGGGGGGAGACAGGCATGGGAAGTTCTGCCCAGGGGACAATGGAGGAAGGGCTGGGGCAGGAGGGGGGCAGGGCGGGGGCGTCGGCGGGGACGGAAGGTGCCAATCGTCTCTCTGCAGCCGCTCGGCCGGCGCCGTCTACAGCACCTCGTGCTTCTGCTCCGTGGCCTCGCTCACCACCTGCTCGGGGGAGAGCCCTGGTGAGACGGGGGCCCCAGGGCCTGGCATCCGGGCTGCCCCGGCGGCTGGCGCAAGGGGCAAACACCACCCTCCCTTCAGGCCGGGTCGCCCGAGATCTCCAGCCTGCACAGAGACCGGGGACAGTCTCGAGGCGACTGCTCTGCACCAGCCGGGCCCGGGCAGATGGGTGGCCGGGAGCCTGGATCCCAGCCGAGGAGTCTGCGTTAGGCACAGCCGGGAGCCACCCGGCTTGGGCCAGGACAGATCCGAGCACCCCACCCGGAGCCCAGGGAGCCCTCCCTCCTGGGGGGACCCTGGGAAGCAGGGGCTGCTGGCCCACCCCACTGCCATGGCTAGAGCCCTACCCAGCCACCTGCTCCTTGCTCACCTCCCCGTCACGGGTCTCAATGGTCTTGATCATCACGGTCTTCTTGGTGTGAACCTCTGAGCCTCGCTGCTCTGGGCTGGTCTCTGCAGGTGGGAGGAGAATCAGCCTGGGGCAGGGCAGGGGCGTGAGTGGCCAGGGTGGGGGCAGGGCTGGGCCCCAGGGGGTACAGGGTATGGGGCTGGGGCCTGGGCCATGGGGAGGATGGGGGCGGGGGCTGGACCATGAGGTACGGGGCAAGGGGCTGGCCATGGTGGGGATGGGGTGGGGGGCTGGGCCATGAGGGGTGCGGGTTGAGGGGGTGGGGGGCAGGCCCTGGGCCATGGGGGGTATGGGGCGAGGGGCTGGGGTGGGGCTGGGCCATGGGGAGGATGGGGGCTGGACCATGGGTGGCTGGGCCATGAGGTACGGGGTAAGGGGCTGGCCATGGTGGGGATGGGGTGGGGGGCTGGGCCATGAGGGGTGCGGGTTGAGGGGGTGGGGGGCAGGCCCTGGGCCATGGGGGGTATGGGGCGAGGGGCTGGGGTGGGGCTGGGCCATGGGGGGGGGCGAGGTGAGGGGCTGGCCACGGGGGGTGCAGGTTGAGGGGGTGGGGTGCAGGGCCTGGGCCATGGGGGATACGGGGTGAGGGGCTGGCCATGGCAGTTGAGAGGGCAGGGGCACAAGGCGATGGGCTGGGGGCAGGCGGGGGCTGGCAGGGAGCACAGACAGCAGCTATGGGGCCCGTCCCCCTGCCCCCATGGCTTATGCCAGGCATGCCCCACCGCAGTGGGATCAGGGAGCCCCCACATGCAACCCTGCTTGGGCCCTGCCCCGCACTCACCCCGGAAGTTGAGCGCCGAGAAGGTCTGGATGGGGAGAGTGATCCTGCAGCACATGGAGAAGGAAAAGGGGTTAGTGCCACGGCCACAGCTGAGAGAGGTCCCCTGGGCCCCAGAGACACCGGGGTGGGCTGGCCAGGAGCACCCTGCCCTGGGGCTCCCCACCCTGGGCTATAGGTCCTTGCTCCCTGTGACGAAGTGGGACTGTTCTTAATGTTTCCTCTGAATAGTGCGGGGGTGCCTCAGTTTCCCCATGGCAGTTCTTAAGCCTCTAGGGGGTGGGGTAAGGGTGTTTGATCTTTGCAGAGCCCTAGAGGGCAGGTGGGTGCAGGGGTCTGGACACAGAGAATGGCCGACACCCTGTTTCCTGGCCACTGATGGCCTGGGCCCTTCCCCCCCTGCAAGGTGAGAGCTAAAGGGTTGGAGAACAAAGGAATCCAGTGACCTCCTGGCCTGGGAAAGGGACAAAGCCCAGGGGGGGGGGGCTGGGGGGAGTTTCAGGTTGGGGCTGGCTGGGACATGGAGTGAAGGGCAGACGGGGTTGTCTGGCTCACTGCCCCCAAAATGGACCCAGCTGAGGGGTCCTGTTCTCTGCAGCTACAAGCTCTGTGTTAGACCATGTTCCTGTCATCTAATAAACCTTCTGTTTCACTGGCTGGCTGAGAGTCACGTCTGACTGTGGAGTTGGGGGGCAGGACCCTCTGGCCCCCCCAGGACCCCGCCTGGGCAGACTCGCTGTGGGAAGTGCACGGAGGGGCAGAGGAGGCTGAATGCTCCGAGGTCAGACCCAGGAAGGTGGAGCCGGGTGAGCTGTGTGTCCTGCAGACAGGCTGCTCCCCGAGAGGAGACTCCCCCAGAGCCCTGCCTGGCTTCATAGGGAGCCGTTCCAGAGCATCGCCCGGGGAGTCCGTGACACTCCCCCAGAAGCCAACACCCAGGGGCAGCAGGGGCCGGGGCCAGGGCCGGGGCCGGGCTGGGCAGACGCCCGCTCACCGGCTCTCCTCGCCCTCCAGCAGTTTGCGGTAGGTGGCGATCTCCACGTCCAGCGCCATCTTGACGTTGAGCAGGTCCTGGTACTCGCGCAGGTGCCGCGCCATCTCATCCTTCAGGTGCCGGATCTCCTCCTCCAGCCGCGCGATGGTGTCCTGGTAGCCGCTCGCCTCCCCGGCAAAGCGCTCCTCCAGCTCCCGCATCTGCCGCATCAGGGAGTCGTTCTGCAGGGACAGCCCATGTCAGAGCCGGCACCGCCAGCAGGGACAGTGGGAATTTTACGTCATCATTGTATGAAGCCTGTGTGTGCCTCAGTTTCCCCTCTGTGCTGCAGGGTCACCTGGGCAGGGGGAAGGGACCACTTGCACTCAGGCAGGGTGAGACACAGGGGGCTGCAGGCCCAGAGGTCCAGCCCCAGGAGGCGGTGAAGCCACTTGGCTTCCCCTGGAGGGAGAGCGAGACCCCTTGAGGGCCTGGACCACTGATGGGGCCTCCCAGAGCCTGTCCCCAAACTTGGGCCGTGACCCCAATCCTGTGGGTCTGTGACAGGGGGCAGAGCCAGGGGCAAGGAGACAGCCTACAAGGGGGTAACCCCATAGGGATGGGGCTGTGTATGGGGGGTCACCGCACCGCACTGGCCAAAGCCATCCCTTTGGGGCAGTCACTGTGGGGTTCGTCACTGTGACGAAACGGGACTGTTCTTAATGTTTCCTCTGAATAGTGTGGGGGTGCCTCAGTTTCCCCTAGGCAGTTCTTAGGTATCTAGGGGGAGGGATAACGGTGTATGATCATTGCAGAGCCCTAGAGGGCAGGTGGGTGCAGGGGTCTGGACACAGAGAATGGCCGACACCCTGTTTCCTGGCCACTGATGCCCTGGGCCCCTCCCCCCTGCAAGGTGAGAACTAAAGGGGTTGGAGAACAAAGGAATCAGGTGACCACCTGGCCCAGGAAAGGGACAAAGCCCAGAGGAGGGGGGGCTGGAGGGAGTTTCAGTTTGAGGCTGGCTGGAGACATGGAGTGAAGGGCAGACGTGGTTGTCTGGTTCACGGCCCCCCAAAATGGACCCAGCTGAGGGGTCCTGTTCTCTGCATCTACAAGCTCTGTGTTAGACCATGTTCCTGTCGTCTCCTAAACCTTCTGCTTTACTGGCTGGCTGAGAGTCACGTCTGACTGCGGAGTTGGGGGGCAGGACCCTCTGGCTTCCCCAGGACCCCGCCTGAGCGGACTCGCTGTGGGAAGCGCACGGAGGGGCAGAGGAGGCTGAATGCTCCGAGGTCAGACCCAGGAAGGTGGAGCCGGGTGAGCTGTGTGTCCTGCAGACAGGCTGCTCCCCGAGAGGAGACTTCCCCAGAGTCCTGCCTGGCTTCATGGGGAGCAGTCCCAAAGCATCGCCCGGGGATGCCCGGACACCCTGCACTTCACATCTCTGGGGGCCGTTTGCCTGGACAGCGGGTTCACGGGGCAGCTCTGCCAGCCAGTGAGTCCCAGCCGCTGCCCGCCCCCTCCCCGGCCGTGCCCCCTGCTCACCGTGCCCTTGAGGGCGTCGATCTCGCAGGTGTAGGACTGGATCTGGTGCCGATACTCCATCATCTCCTGCTTGGCCTGGCGCAGGGCGTCGTTGTTCTTGTTGGCGGCCTGGGTCAGATCGGACACCTGCGGGTCGGGGCCCAGAGAGGGCAGCTGAGCCGGCAGCCGGGGCACAGCTGGGGCTCACACGGGTGCTGGGCTGGCGCTGCTCTGAGCTCACCACAGGCCCCGAGGGCAGCAACTCAGCCCCAGAGCCCCACACCGTGACCTGACCTCAGCCGCCCTGCCCCGCATGGGGCCCTGCGGGGCCTGGGAGCAGCTGGCAGGCAGGAGCCAGCTCCGGGGGCACGGGGCAGTGGTGGGAACAGAGGTCCCCAGCCCAGCCCCCGCTCCTTGGCAGCAGAGCCCAGCCCCTGGCCCAGCGCAGCCCCCCAGTCACCCCCCGGCCCAGCGCAGCCTCCCCAGGCCCAGCACGGCCCCCCAGCCTAGAGCAGCCCCCCCAGTCACCCCCCAGCCCAGCGCAGCCTCCCCAGGCCCAGCACGGCCCCCCAGCCTAGAGCAGCCCCCCCAGTCACCCCCTGGCCCAGCGCAGCCTCCCCAGGCCCAGCACGGCCCCCCAGCCTAGAGCAGCCCCCCCAGTCACCCCCTGGCCCAGCACAGCCTCCCCTGGCCCAGCACGGCCCCCCAGCCCAGTGCAGCCCCCCCAGTCACCCCCCGGCCCAGCGCAGCCTCCCCAGGCCCAGCACGGCCCCCCAGCCCAGTGCAGCCCCCCCAGTCACCCCCCAGCCCAGTGCAGCCCCCCAGGCCCAGCACGGCCCCCCAGCCCAGTGCAGCCCCCCCAGTCACCTCCCCCGGCCCAGCGCAGCGTCCCCAGGCCCAGCACGGCCCCCCAGCCCAGTGCAGCCCCCCCAGTCACCTCCCCCGGCCCAGCGCAGCGTCCCCAGGCCCAGCACGGCCCCCCAGCCCAGTGCAGCCCCCCCAGTCACCCCCCGGCCCAACGCAGCCTCCCCAGGCCCAGCACGGCCCCCCAGCCCAGCGCAGCCCCCCCAGTCGCCCCCCGGCCCAGCGCAGCCTCCCCAGGCCCAGCACAGCCCCCCAGCCCAGCGCAGCCCCCCCAGTCGCCCCCCGGCCCAGCGCAGCCCCCTGACCTTGGACTTGTACCACTCCTCGGCCTCGGAGATGTTCTGGGCGGCGATGGTCTCGTACTGGGCGCGGATGTCGCGCAGGGCGGCCGTCAGGTCCGGCTTGGACACGTCCAGCTCCACCTGGACGTGCTGCTCCTGCAGCTGGGCCTGCAGGTCCCGGAGCTCCTGGGGCCGAGGGGCAGCGTCAGCGACCCCCGACCTGCCCCGCCCCAGCCCCAGTCCCCAACCTCAGCCCCAAGTCCCTGCCCCCAGCCACTCACACCCCAACACTGGCTAAACCCAGCCCTGATTTGGGGACCATCCCCACCAGGCAGGGCCTCAGGGCAGAAACCAGGGGGGTGGGGGCAGGGCCACAGGGCAGTAACTGGGGGGGGAACGTGGCCCTGGAGCAGTACCGGGGGGGGGGGGCAGGACAATAATGAGGGGGTGAGGTCCCAGGGCAGTAATTTGGGGGGGTTGACTCTAGGGCAGTGATCAGGAGGGCAGGGCCCTGGGGCGGTAATAAGGGGGCAGAGCTCTGGATCATTAATGGGGGGCGGGGCCCCAGGGCAGTAATGGGTGGGGCAGGGCATTGGGGCAGTAACCAGGGGGTGGGGTCTCAGGGCAGTAACTAGGGGGCGGAGCCCCAGGGTAGTAATTGGGGGGCGGAAGCCCGGGGCAGTAATCAGGGGGGCAGGGACCTGAGGCAGTAATCAGGGGGCAGAGCTCTGGAGCAGTTTTGTGTGGGGCAGGGCCTCAAGGCGGGTAATCAGGGGGGTGGGGCCCCAGGGCAGTAACAGGGGGCGCAGCCCCAGGGTGGTACCTGGGGGTATGGGGCCCTGGGGTAGTAATCGGGGGGGCGGGACCCTGGGGTAGTAATCAGGGGGGCAGGGCACCAGGGTACTAATTGGGGGGGCATGGGGCCCCGGGGTAGTAATCGGGGGGCAGAGCTCCAGGGCAGTAATGGGTGGGGGAGGGCCTCGAGGTGGTAATCGGAGGGGTGGGGCCCCAGGGCAGTAATCGGGGGGCAGAGCTCCGGGGCAGTAATGGGTGGGGCAGGGCCTCAAGGCGTTAATTGGGTGGGTGGGGCCGGGGGCAGTAATCGGGGGGTAGAGCTCCGGGGCAGTAATGGGTGGGGGAGGGCCTCGAGGTGGTAATCAGAGGGGTGGGGCCCCGGGGCAGTAATCGGGGGGCAGAGCTCCGGGGCAGTAATGGGTGGGGGAGGGCCTCAAGGCGTTAATTGGGTGGGTGGGGCCGGGGGCAGTAATCGGGGGGTAGAGCTCCGGGGCAGTAATGGGTGGGGGAGGGCCTCGAGGTGGTAATCAGAGGGGTGGGGCCCCGGGGCAGTAATCAGGGGGCAGAGCTCCAGGGCAGTTAGTGGGGGAGTGGGGCCCCGGGGCAGTAATTGGGGAGCGAGGCCCCAGGGCAGTAATCGGGGGTAGAGCTCCGGGGCAGTAATAGGGGGGTTGGGGCCCCGAGGCGGTAATGGGGGGCAGAGCCCCGGGGTGTTAACGAGGGGCGGGGCCCGGGGCAGTAATCGGGGAGCGGGGCCCTGAGGCGGTAATTGGGGGTAGAGCTCCAGGGCTGTAACGGGGGGCGGGGCCCCGGGGCAGTAATTGCGGGGCGGGGCCCCATGGTAGTAATCGGGGTAAGCTCCGGGGCAGTAATGGGGGGCGGGGCCCCGGGGCGGTAATGAGGGGGCAGGGCCCTGAGGCAGTAATAAGGGGTAGAGCCCCGGGGCGGGGCCCCGGAGCAGTAATCGGGGGGGCCCAGGACAGTACTGGGGGTGGGGCCCCGGGGCAGTAATCGGGGGCCCGGGGTAGTAATCAGGGGTAGAGCCCCGGGGCGGGAACGGGGGGCGAGGACCCTGGGGCAGTACTGGGGGGGGGGGCAAGGCAGTAATCGGGGGGGGGGGCCCGGGGTAGTAATCGGGGGTAGAGCTCAGGGGCAGTAATTGCAGGGCGGGGCCCCATGGTAGTAATCGGGGGTAGAGCCCCGGGGCGGGAACGGGGGCCGGGGCAGGGCTCTCCGCGGACCTACCTCCTCGTGCACCTTCTTGAGGAAGGCGATCTCCTCCTGCAGGGCCTCGATGCGTCGCTCCAGGTCGATGCGTGCCAGGGTGGCCGCGTCCACGTCCTGCCGGCCAAGAGGGAGCCGGGCTCAGAGCCGGGCAGCCGCAGGGCTGGGCCCAGAGCGTGGGCAGCGGGGCCCTGCCCTGCCCGCGCGGAGGGCCGCCGAGGTGCTGAGTGACACCGATGGCGCCGGCCGGGGGGCGCGCCGGGCCGGGGGGAGCCCCGCCGGGGGCCATGGGGGGCGCCTGGCTGCCGTGGTCACAGGTTTGGGGCGAGGGCGAGCTGTGCCCCGCAGACTAACCCTGCAGCCAGGGTGCTGCGTGCCCACGGGGCCCCTCCGGCTGGGGCTGGGGTTGCGGGCAGGGGCAGGAGCCCCACCTACCGCCAGTCGGAGCAGCTGAGCCCTGGGGTGCCGAGGGCGAGGAGGGTGGGTGCCCAGGCTGGGGGGCGAGGGAGGGTCTCTGGCCTGGGGAGGGGGCAGGGAGCCTGATTCTCTGGTCCGCACCCACAGCCCCAGGGGGCCCCCAGCCCGCCCCCCTCCCCGTGCCACGGCCCGGCAGGAGAGGCTGGAGACATGGCACTTACTGCTCGGAAGGCAGCCAGGTTATTCTCCGCTTCCTCCTTCAGCTGGATCTCCTCCTGCAGCCTGGGAGCAGAAGCGGGGGCGTCAGAGGGGGCTGGGGGGCAGGCAGGGCGAGCCGGGGCGGGGCCGCCCATGGGGGGTGGAAGGACAGCCCAAGGCCAGAGGGAAGAAGAGGGACAGACAGGCTGCCACAGGAGGGGGCTCCGTGCCCCGCGCGGGGTCCAGGCCGGCTCAGCCCCCAGGCGCTGGAGGCCCCTTGTCCCGCATTCCCGGCGGGCTGGCTGGGGGCCAGCGGCCTGGCCTCCTGTTCCCTATTATAGTCAAAACCAGAGCCCGGCACAAAGGCTGAGGTCACCCCGCACCGCGCCGCCTGCCCCTTCCTTATAGGGGAGCGGCCGAGGGGCTGGGGCCAAGCGCAGCATGGCTGGGGAGCCAGGGGGATCTGCAGGGGTAGGCTGCAGAGAGCTGGGGCTGTGATGCCAGGGGCAGGGAGATGAGATTCAGGGACACAGGGCTCCGATATGGGGGAGAG
Organism: Lepidochelys kempii; assembly: GCF_965140285.1. Taxonomy (NCBI): domain Eukaryota; kingdom Metazoa; phylum Chordata; order Testudines; family Cheloniidae; genus Lepidochelys; species Lepidochelys kempii. The sequence goes on from NC_136390.1 coordinate 1,019,128, forward strand.
GGGGGCACATGGGGCCCCAGCTTGTTAGACGGGGGGCTCACATGGGGCATGAGAACTCCAGACAGTGAGGGGGGGGCACATGGGGCACAGGGACCCCAGAGAATGAGACAAGGGCACATGGGGTGCAGGAACCCCAGCTTGTGAGATGGGAGTGCACATGGGGCAGTAATCGGGGGGCACAGAGACCCCAGACAGTGAGGGGGGCACATGGGGCTCAGGGACCCCACCTTGTCAGACTGGGGAGCACATGGGGGCTCAGGGACCCCATAGGGTGAGAAGGGAGGGCACATGGGGTGCAGGAACTCAGGATGGTGGGATGGAGGGTACATGGGGTGGGGGGACCCTGGCCAGTGAGATGGGGGGCACATGGGGCTCAGGGATCCCGGACAGCGATACGGGGGCTGAGGGTGCACGTGGCGCCAGGATTTCCCACACAGTCAGTGCAAAGGGGGCTGACCAGGCAGCCGTGGGTCCTGCCCGGGGATGCTGCGGCTCGGGCTCCTAGTGCAGGTTGCGGATTCGTGGTGGGGCGCCCATGCCAGCTGCTCCGGCCTGCGTTCAGTTTGGTGACGTTCAGCCGTGGCGGTGCCCAGAGACAAGCGCCCCCCCGGCCCAGCCCCCCCAGCGCGGCTCATGGCTCGGGGCCGGCCCTTGCCTACTGTGGGGGCCAGTCACCAGGGCTTTGGGTCTCTGCTCCGCTTCCTTTGGGAGGAGATGCAGCCGGCCCCTCAAGGGGCGAGGGGACGGGGAGGAGGCTGCCTGCACGGCCCCCCCCAGGCCCTGCTCTCTGGAATCACGGCCCCCTCTGTCCCTGCAGCCCCATGGTGCCAGCCCCAGGACACCCAGCGGTGGATGAGACCGGGGGTCTTGGCACACCAAGGCTGAGCGGGCGGGGGTGGCACGGACCGGTCGCTGGGTTGAACGTGGATCTTCCAGCCACGTGGGAGGGGTTCCCCCGCCCGGCCCAGACATTGCTGTGGTGCCCCCCGGGCATGGGCCTGACCCTGAAGACCCTGTCTGTGGGGTGGGCCCTACACAGTGCCACAGGGGGCAGGAAGCCGCCTAGTTTGCCAGTCCTACAAGATCTCCTCTTTGCTACCCCTTTCCAGATTCACCCCCTTAGTGCCAGGGCTGGCTCCCGCCCCTCTCCTGTGCGCTCAGCCGGTGCCCGCCCGACCCCACAGCCGGCCAGCCCAGCTGCTGCGTGGAAGCGGGCACTGGACTGGCCTGGCTCAGAATGTGCCCGGAGCACCAGCCATGGCACTGGGGGCCCGGGGCCCGCCCTGATCTCGCCCGAGGAGCTCCCCTGCCTGAGCCAGCCGCCCCCAGAGCATCAGCTGCCCCTGGTGGGGGTGTGGGATCAGCACTGGGACCGTGGGGAGCCCCTCTGAAAGCCAAGTCCTGCTCCCCCCCGCCGCAGCATGCAGGGCGGGGCTCCCCCCAGCTTGCAGCTCCCCCGCCCCCCAGCGTGCTCCCTCTGTGCCTCTGGCGGCGCTGGGACTGGCCCCCCCGAGAGCAGAGACATCCTGCCCCTTGCACGCCCCGGAACCAGCTCAGGGTTCCCACCATTCCAGCTGCGACCCCCCCCCACCCCGACCCATCGGGCCTGAGTTCGGTGGGGCGGGGCAGAGCCCCAGCAGCCCAGCCCGGGGCGGGCGGGGGGGGGAGCACTGCAGAGCTCGGTATGCCGAGGCCCCCACGGTGTGGCTGTGGGCGGGGAGGCTGGCCCAGGACCAGACAGGTTTCCAGCCCTGCATGAACCTGCTGGTGCCTGCTGGGACCCTCCCCTGGAGCCTGGGCCCCACGCCCGAGGGGGCTCGCTGCCCTCAGCGCCCAGGCACCGTGCCAACGCTCCTGCTATGGTGGCCGTGGCGGTCTGGCTGTGCGGGCCTGGCCCCGGGGCAGCTGGTGAGCTGCATCCCCCCAGGAGGGCCCAAGGCAGCCCAGTGTGGGGCCCGGGGAAAAGAGCGGTCCCCGCAGGCCGCGCAGCCGGGCCAGGCTCTCCCCTCAGGCCCAGGCTTGGCACAGGAAGGTGGGGGGGTCTCTGTCGGAAGTCACAGCAGCGCTTTGCGCAGCTGGAACGAGCCAGCCCCCCTCTTGGCATGGCCCCAGGGCGAGAGGCTGCAATGGGGCAGCCCTGTGCCAGCTAGGGAGCCCCCCGATGGCTGGGGCCGACCCCACGGCGCTGCACTCCTGCACCGCATAACGGGACCGCTACGGGGATGGGGGGGCCCAAAACGCCCAGGGTGCGGAGGACCAGAGAGCAAACAGGGGCCCGGGGGGCCCACGGGCTGCCCCAGGGATCACGCTGCACTGCTCGGGTTCCTGCGCTTTCGGGTGGGCAGCGCCGGGCACCGCCACAATCTCCACCGTGGGCACCGGCTCCTCCCTCCCCACGGCACTGCAGCCCTGGGCTGAGGGCAGCTGAGTGCCACGGAGCTCTGGGTCTGGGTAGGGGGCTCCCAGGTACCCCCCCTTTTCCTGTAACCCCTGGGGCCCCTGGCTTCCCGGGACAAGATTTCAGAGGGTGACCCCCCCGCACAGCCAGGCCCCGGCACCCTGGGAAAGCGGTGAGCTTGGAGAGCGAGGGCCAGTGGGGCCAAGCCACGCCACGGCCCCATGGAGCAAGGGGCCGCGGGGCTCCTGGGTGCAGGGGGATCCCACAACAGGATGTGCCCCCTTGTCCCCTGCGTCCCCCGCTAGGGAGCGGGAGGGGTGGGTCGGACAGCGGAGACAGACAGAGGCAGGTGGGAGGGGAGGCTGCTAGGAAGGGCCCTGGGCATTAGAAACAGGATGGTGCTGAGCGCTGGGGGCGGGGGCTGGGTGCTGGGGAGGGGGCTGGGTGCTGGGGAGGGGGCTGGGTGCTGAGCGCTGGGGGCGGGGGCTGGGTGCTGGGGAGGGGCCTGGGTGCTGAGCGCTGGGGGCGGGTGCTGGGTGCTGGGGACGGGTGCTGAGCGCTGGGCGCACATCGACCTCTGGCCTGGTTAGCCCGAGAGCTTATGGCAGTGGGTTACAATGGCTGCGGGAAGGGGGGCTGGCGAACGGGGCTGGGGGCTCTGGCCCCATCTGTCTGCACTGCCCAGAGCCAGCCGAGCTGGCCCAGACTGTGGGGCTGGGCCGAGCCGCCCGCGCCGTGGGGCCAGGTCTGCAGCGCGGCTGCTGCAGGGCCTGACCCCCGGGTACCTGCCCCCTGGCTGGGTGGGGCGACCGAGACCGCCGAGGCAGGAGCTGCCCTACTGCAGCCAGCCCCAGCGTCGCTACTGGTGGGGTGTTCCCGGCTCCCCACAGAGGCTGCACCGACCCCCAGGGGTGCCTGGGGCCTGGGACTCCCAGGGAGAGACCTGCCCCGTCGCTGGGTGGAGGGGACAGAACGGCTGGGAACGGAGCCGGAAAGAGGAGGGGGCTGGGGCTGGGGCAGGACCACTGAAGTTGGGCCATGTGAGGGGTGGTGATCGGGGTGTGGGGCTCAGGGACGGGGTGTGAGGTGCAGGGAGGGGGCGCAGGGATGGGGTGTGGGGGGGGCACAGTGACGGGGCATGGTGACAGGGTGTGGGGGATGCAGGGCTGGGGTGTGTGTGGGGCGCAGGGATGGAGCCTAGGGACGGGGCGTGTGTGGGGCGCAGGGATGGGGATACGGGGCGCAGGGATAAGCTGTGTGGGGCGCAGGGATGGAGCCTAGGGACGGGGTGTGTGGGGCGCAGGGACGGGGGCGTGGGGCGCAGGGCTCAGGAACGGGGGGGCTGAGGGCCCCGCCCGGCCCCCCCGCCCGGCGCCCCCCCGCCCGGCGCCCCGCCCTCACCTCTGCTTCAGCTTCTGCAGGTCGTCGAGCAGGTTGTCGCGCTCCACGTCGGCGCGGGCCCGCTGGCTGGTGAGCGTGTCGACCTGCAGCCGCAGGGCCCGCAGCTCCTCCTCGAAGAGGTGGGCCACGTGCGTGGGCTCCTTGCCCTTGAGCCGGTTGAGCTCGGCCACCAGCAGGGCGTTCTGCTGCTCCAGGTAGCGCACCTTCTCGATGTAGCTGGCGAAGCGGTCGTTCAGCTCCTGCAGCTCCACCTTCTCGTTGGTGCGGGTCTGCAGGAACTCCTGGTTCAGGGCGTCGGCCAGGCTGAAGTCCAGCAGCTCCCCGCCGCCCTGGTAGGCGCGCAGAGGGGCCACGCGGGTGACCCGCAGGCTGGACAGGCTGGGCACGGCCGCGCCGCGCGACACCTGGTAGACCCGGGAGGAGACGGAGCTGGCCAGGCCCTTGCTGCCCAGGGAGGCGCGGGAGAAGGCCGGGGAGCCCCCGCCGAAGGTGCGGCGGTAGGAGGAGACCCGCTGCTGGCTGGAGGAGTACGACTGGCTCATGCTGGCAGCTGGACGGAGCCCGGGCGCAGGCTGAGGCTGGGGTGGCTGCAGAGCGAGCGGGAGCCGAGCGAGAGGAGTCGGGGAGGGACCCAGGCTCCGGCTATTTGTATCCCTCTGACATCAGCCGGCCCAGCCCCGCCGGGCCAGAGTGACAGCGCAGACAGCTGGGGCTTCCGGGGGGCAGGGCGGGCCAGCGGGCAGGGGCAAGGACTGGCCGGACAGCACTGGGACTACGGCTGGGCCCCACTGGCCCCTCACGGCTTGGGGTCCCCGGCCCCCCGCAGCCCAGTGTCCTCTGGCCCCCTGCAGCCCAGAGCCCCCAGCCCCCCGCAACCCAGAGCCCCCAGCAGCCCAGTGTCCCCGGCCCCCCGCAGCCCAGAGCCCCAGCCCCCTGCAACCCAGAGCCCCCAGCCCCCGGCAGCCCAGTGTCCTCTGGCCCCCCGTAGACCAGAGTCCGCAGCACCCCGTAGCGCAGAGCCCCCGGCAGCCCAGTGTCCCCGGTCCCCCGCAGCCCAGAGCCCCCAGCCCCCCGCAGTCCAGTGTCCTCTGGCCCCTGACAGCCCAGAGCCCCCAGCAGCCCACTGTCCCTGGCTCCCCACAGCCCAGAGCCCCCAGCAGCCCAGTGTCCCCGGCCCCCCGCAGCCCAGTGTCCTCTGGCCCCCCACAGCCCAGTGTCCCCAGCCCCCAGCAGCCCAGTGTCCCCGGCCCCCCGCAGCCCAGTGTCCTCTGGCCCCTGACAGCCCAGAGCCCCCGGCAGCCCACTGTCCCTGGCTCCCCACAGCCCAGAGCCCCCAGCAGCCCAGTGTCCCCGGCCCCCCGCAGCCCAGTGTCCTCTGGCCCCCCACAGCCCAGTGTCCCCAGCCCCCAGCAGCCCAGTGTCCCCGGCCCCCCACAGCCCAGTGTCCCCTGGCCCCCCGCAGCCCAGTGTCCCCGGCCCCCCGCAGCCCAGTGTCCCCTGGCCCCCCGCAGCCCAGTGTCCTCTGGCCCCCCACAGCCCAGAGTCCCCAGCAGCCCAGTGTCCCCGGCCCCCCACAGCCCAGTGTCCCCTGGCCCCCCGCAGCCCAGTGTCCCCGGCCCCCCGCAGCCCAGTGTCCTCTGGCCCCCCGCAGCCCAGAGCCCCCGGCAAGCCCAGTGTCCCCGGCCCCCCGCAGCCCAGCATGTCCAGGGGGCTGCCTGGGTCTCCCCACCCATGGGTGCTCTTGTCTGGAACATGTGGCACGTGCTGGGTGCCAACTGCCCCGCCTCGGCAGGGCTCATCCTCTGCCCCAGCCGCCCTGCCGGGGGGAGCCGGGACAAGGCACCTGCAGGAGGCAAGGGTCTGGCGACTGGACGGTGCTGCTGGGGGAGGGGGTTGCTGCCAGGGCCCCCAAAGTGCTGCGTACACCGAGCGAGGGGCTCCCCGGGGTGATCGCCTGCCCCAGCCGGGCCAGGGGAGTGGGACACTCCCAGCACCGCAGGTTGCCTGGGCCTTGGGCAGGCGCTGGGGGTAATGCAGCCCCACGGGGGAGAGTCGCTGGACAGGACCCCCCGGACCAGGCCGGGGAGGTGTGATGGGGGGCCTCGCTCTCAGCTTCCATCACGCCCCTCACTGGGTGGCCCCTCGGGACACGGGCAGGGCAGCTCAGTGCCACGGGCACCAACTGCAGCCCCGGCCGAGAGGCCTGGGTCTCCCTGCCCCCTGAGGGGCCCTGCTGCCCCAGCCCGGGGCTCTTCTGCCCGTTGTGGCCCAGCCATTCCCCGCCCCGCCCCATGACCCTGGCTCCCCGTCCCAGGCCCGGAGGCCCCCGGGAGGCCCCCGGGCGCGTGGGGCTCTCCATACACAGCCATCTGCCCAGCTGGGGCAGGGGCCTGGGCCAGCCCCACACCGGGGGGGCGGAGACCCACCTGCTCCCCCGCACCGGGCTGAGTCACTCTGGGAGGGGTGACAGGAGCCCTGATGCCGTCCCCAGGGCTGCCCCCTCCCCCTGCAGCCCCTGTGCGGGTGGGCCGGGGCCGGAGGGGGCCGGTGACATCAGGGGCCGCTCCCCAGCCAGCACATTCCCAGGGCAGACGGCTCGGGACCGAAATAGCCGAGTGGCTCAGACCAGCCCCACGCTCGGTATTTATAGCCCAGGAAACTGATGGGCAGGGGGCCAGTTAACCCCTCCTGCTCCCCGGGCCTGAGCGCCGGGGGCCAAGTGCTGGGGCTTGTTCTGCGGCCCCCAGGGACGCTGCCACGACTTGCTGGGTGCGGGGTGAACCCCCAGCGCACACACACCCGGACCCTCAGAGTTCGCTCTCACAGGGGGCTGAAGCCAGGAGCTTTGCGGCCGGACGATGCCGCGGCTGGGGCAGGCCAGGCGCCCTCGGAAACGGCTCAGGCCGGCCCGGGTGGCAGCATACCAGGGCTCGGTGCCCGGCTGCGGGAGCTCTGCCCACGGCCCCTGGCTCGGTGCCAGACACGCCCCCCCCCCCATCTGGAGCAGGGCTCCCGGGCCACGGGCACATTGGCCGTCCCCCACTTCGGCCACATCCCGGCCGTCCCCCGAGGGGTCCCGCCCGGCCCGGCCTTAGGGGCCGCCCAGGGGTCAAGGGGGTGCCATGCAGCAGTGCAGGGGTCTCCGCCCGGCGTAGGGTCAGCAACCGCCCCCTGGGAGCGCCCCATCGGGGGAGCAGATTTCTTCCGGCTTCCTCCTGGCGGCAGAACATGGGGGGCGAGCGGGGACACACAGATACTGCTGCCCCCAACCTTCCTCTGTGCCCCCCTAGGGGCTGTGAGGGGGGAGCGAGGAGCAACCAAGGGCTTCGTGCATCCAGGTCACTATCCCCACCTGGGCTGAGCGGCGAGACGTCCGGAGCTGCTGCTCTCTGCCCCCCCTTACGCAGAGGAAAAGTGATCTGGCTGCAGGGAGCCCTGATGTTGCTCCTCGCTCCCCCTCCCCAGCCCCCTCACTCTCCCCCCCAGCCCCCGAGGGGAGCGAGGAGCAGCAGCTTTCGAGGGGGGAGCGAGCAGCTCTATGGTGGCTTCCACAGACAAGGAGGCAGGGGGCCCAATCCTGCCCCCGGGGAGCGTCTGGAGCCCACCCCACACCCAGCCCAGATTCCCCCTTTCCAGGGGAGCTCAGACAGCAAAGCCCTGCCCCAGGGCGATGCTCCGCAACCCCCCCCCCCCGGCTGGAGACAAGAGGCCCTGACCACTTGGCATCATTGTGGGCACAGGGCGACTCAGCCCTAGCCAGGATCCGGGAACCTGCCAGCCAGCTACAGGGGACACTGAGGCACAGAGCGGTCACGGGACTAACTTCAGGTCACACGCTGAGTCAGCGGCAGCCCCAGGAAGAGGACCCAGGAGTTCGGGCGCAGAGTCTGTGCCTCAATTGTGCCTCCCCGTGGGGGAGGGGTGACTGCTTCTAAACAGCCTGATCTCACCCACCCCCACCCCGGGGATCCTTCCCCCCGGACCCTCCCTGCAGGGGCAGCCCAAGGGGCCAGTTGGAGCCCCCTGGGCAGCCAGGCCCTCCCGAGCTGACGCCCCTCCAGGCGGGGAGCAGATGGTGTAATGCTGCAGCTCCCAGCACGGCCTGGCCCTGCCCGAGGGATGGAGCCGGCCTTTAAAGGGAAGGTATGTCCAGATGGGGGGCGGGGGGGAGGAAAAACAGCGAACTGTCTGACGGTCTGAGGGAGAGAATCCGTCCTGCCCGCCCCACGCCCAGCCTGCCTGCCCCCTGCCCCATGATCCAACCGCCTGCCCCTGCCTGCCTGCCCCCAATCCAACCCCCACCCCCATGCCTGCCTCCTGCCTGCCTGCCCCAATCCAACCCCCCTGCCCCCATGCCTTCTCCCCAATCTAACCCCCTACCTCCACGCTTGCCCCACCATCCAACCCCCCTGCCTGCCCCCAATCCAATCCCTCTTTCCCCCACTCCTGCCCCACCATCCAACCCCCCTGCCTGCCCCCAATCCAATCCCCCTTTCCCCCACTCCTGCCCCACCATCCAACCCCCCTGCTCCCCACTTCTGCCCCATGATCCAACCCCCTGCCTCCCCACCTGGCCTAGCTCCTTCTCCCCACAGGGCATTGGGGGGCAAGCAGGGTCACCCCCATGGGGGAAGCAGGGCCCTGCACAAGGGCCTTGCCCTGCGGGGGTCACTGTAATCTCTGGGAGGTGAGGGTGGGGTGTCAGCATCACCCCAAGCCCTCTGCTCTGCCAGCCACGGGCCAGGGGAGCCAATTCCCACCCCGGCAGGCTGGCATCTCCGCGCCCGCGAAGAAGCAGCTGCCAGGAAGCAGGCCCCAAAGCGCAAAGGACCATCGCAGCCCTGTGTCACGGGGGCGGGGACACTGCTGGGCAGGCATGGCTGGCAGCGGTGGGTGCCAGGGGCTGGGCCCTGGGGTGGCCTGGCAGGAGCAGGGAGCCGGCAGGCTGCAGACCTCGTCAACTGGGGTGGGCAAACCCCGCAGCGATGGGCAGCGTCCCGTCCATACCTGCCCCAAGCTTCCTCGAGCTGAGTCCCAGGCTCACCCCTTTGGTTAGGCTGGAGCCACCCAGAGGCGGATTGGACCCAGGGAGAGCTGAGGCACCAGGTCCGGCCCTCGCAGCGTAGCTCGCTGGAGGGCTCTGCCGGGGTCTGGTCACTGGTCCAAGGGCGAGGGCAGCCTGGAAAGGAATCGGAGAAGCGGGGAGGCAGCTGGCAGGGCGGAGGGAGCCCCAGTCGCGGCAGGCAGGGGCTGCAGATACTGATCGGCGCTCCGGGGTCCACCTGCAGCGAGAAGGGAACCTTGTGAGAACAGCATTCAATGGAGCAGCCAGCCTGACCCCATCAGTGGGGCTGGCCAGCCCTGGCCCAGCACAGCCTGGGGATCAGCCAACATGCCCCCCATGTCCCACAGGGATTGCGTGGAAGGCACCAGGGGTCAGTGAAATCACAGAAGGGAGGAGGGATCCCGGTGTCTCAGACACCCAGGATTGGGGCCACGGCCCCAGCGTGGGATAGGCTCTGGGAGGCCCTGTCAGTGGGCCAGGCCCCCGAGGGGTCTCGCTCTCCCTCCAGGGGAAGCCAAGTGGCTTCACCGCCTCCTGGGGCTGGACCTCTGGGCCTGCAGCCCCCCTGTTCCCCCCCGTGAGCTCAGGGCAGCGAGTCCCACAGAGACAGACCCCGATGGAGACTGTGACAGAGTAGGAAGTAGGGAGTTGTGACGATGTGACTCAGCAGGGAGGGGGGAGTGTTGACCTGGGAATGTGCCCTGGGGATGGGAGACCTGAGAGCCTGTCACCTGAGCCAGGAGGGGGAGGGGGAGGTGACACCTCCGCCCAGGAATGTGAACAGAGGCTGCAGCAGGGAACCTGCTGGGGGGGTTTAGTTTCAGTTTGGGGGCTGGAGAGGAACACAGGGAACCCCAGGGCTGGGGTCTAAGCTCCCTGCTCCCCCAGAAGGACTTGACTGAGGGGTCCTGGTTGTACCCACAAGCTCTGTTTTGGACTGTGTTCCTGTTGTCCAATAAACCTTCTGTTTTACTGGCTGGCTGAGAGTCTCAGTGGATCCCAGGAAGAGGGGTGCAGGGCCTGGACTCCCCCACACTCCGTGACAACTGGTGGCAGCGGTGGGATGTACTGCACCCCGTGAACGGCGCTTCCTGCAGTAAGTGACTGGGGAGCAGTAAAACGAAGGGGAATTGACGGGGACCAGGCGTGCTGAAGATTCAGAGAGAGACGGTTTCGGGGGGCGGTTAACCCCTGGGAATGTGTGACCAGAGAGAAAGACTTTTGCAGTAACAGGGTCCCCCAGGGGATTGCAGCGAGCGGTCCCAGGGGCGGAGGAGTCTGCAGCTCGACCCTGGCAAAGAGTCGGTGACCTCAAGAAGGACGGGCACACGAGGGGCTTTTCCTGGAAACCGTGGGAAGCTGCCCGGCCTGCGAGTGGCCAGCAGGGAGATGTACGCTAAACGCCTGAAGAGCGACCTGGTGGAGCTGTGCAGGCAGAGGGGGCTGCGCATCGGGAGGTCCACCAAGGAACAGCTGATTGCCCAGCTGGAGGAGAGGGATCGCTTGGATGACCCGATCCCTGTCCCTGAGGGAAGCTGCCCGGGGGACGCAGCGTGGGCCCTGGGGCCTGACCGGGCTGGGAGGGGTCAGACTGCTGCTGAGGACATCCCGAGACCCTTCCTACCTATGTCCGGGGGAGGGGTTGGGGGAAGCCCAGCGAATACCGAGGGCACCCTGACCCCGGCACCCAGCAGGGGATCCTCCCGGCGGAGCTCCCCATCCCTGGAGCGGAGGCGGCTGGAATGGGAGAGGGAGATGAAAATGAGGGAGCTGGAGGATCATGAAAAACAACGTCAACATGAGCAGGAGGAGAAGGAGAAACAACGTCAACATGAGCGTCAGGAGAAGGAGAAACAACGTCAACATGAGCAGGAGGAGAAGGAGAGGGAGCGTCAGGAGAAGGAGAGGGAGCGTCAGGAGAAGGAGAGGGAGCGTCAGGAGAAGGAGAAACAAAGGCAGCATGAACTGGAGCTGGCCAGGCTGAGGAGCAGTGGGGCCCCGGCTGCGGCTGCGGTGAGTGTGGGGGGACCCAAGACGGCAAGGAACTTTGATAAGTGCTTCCTGGCCCAGAGGAAGGAGGGGGAGGACATAGATAGCTTCCTGACGGCCTTTGAGAATGCCTGTGAGCTGCACAGGGTTGACCCTGCAGACAGGCTCCAGTTTCTCACCCCCTTACTGGACCCCAAAGCCGTGGAGGTGTACAGCCGAATGACAGGGCCGGAGGCAGGGGACTATGAACTGTTCAAGCAGGCCCTGCTCCGTGAGTTTGGGCTGACCCCCGAGATGTACCGGAGAAGGTTCCGGAGTCAGCGTAAAACGCCTGAGGTCACCTACCTACAACTGGCCAACCGGATGCAGGGGTATGCCCGCAAGTGGACAGCTGGGGCCCGAGCTAAAGAGGACCTGCTGGACCTAATCGTACTGGAGCAGCTGTATGAACAGTGCCCTTCCGACCTGAGGCTGTGGTTGGTGGACAAAAAGCTCGAGAACCCCCAGCACGCAGGGCAGCTGGCCGACGAGTTTGTGAACAGTCGGTCAGGGGGTAGCCGGGAGGAGCCCCAAAAGAACAGGCCCCCCCCGATGCAGAGAGAGAGTCACCAGGGGGCCTCCCAGCGGGGAAATAGGGAGAACCCCCTCCCAAGGGGAACGCCTGGCGTCGGGCCCCTCCGACCTGCTCGAGGGGACCAACGTGACCTGAGCTGCTATCACTGTGGCCAGAGAGGCCACGTACGGTCCCAGTGCCCCGGGCTCAGGGACAGACTGAGCAGACCCAACCTACCCAGGGTTAACTGGGTAGGGACCCAGCTGGACGAGGGGCAGACGACCCAGGAAAGGGGGCCTACCAGTTTACCACCTGCCCCGGAGGGAAGAGTACCCCAGGCCAGCTCCACCAGAGGGCTGGAGGCTCTGGACTCAGGGTGCTCAGTTTACAGGGTGGGCGCGGGGCTGTCCCTCCGGAGAGAGTGCCTTGTTCCCCTGGAGGTGGATGGGAGGAAGGTCAATGGATACTGGGATACGGGCGCGGAGGTGACGCTGGCCCGGCCCGAGGTGGTGGCCCCAGATCGGGTGGTGCCCAACACCTATCTGACCCTGACAGGGGTGGGCGGGACCCCATTTAAGGTGCCCGTGGCAAGGGTACACCTGAAATGGGGGGCCAAGGAGGGCCCCAAGGATGTGGGGGTACACCACCATTTGCCCACTGAAGTTTTGATGGGGGGAGACCTAGAGGACTGGCCAAGCAAGCCCCAGGCCGCCCTGGTTGTGACGCGTAGCCAGAGCCGGCGAGGGGCACTGCGCCCTGACCTCGGGGAGGGTATCACACCGGAGGCGCAGGACCCTACCCTGGTGGGGAGGGAGGGCCGAGGGGCACGGCTTAGAGAGGCGGAGGCCTCAGACCTGGCCAGCGAGAGGGAACCGGGCCCCGTCCCTGCCCCAGCTGCTGAGTTCCAGGCCGAGTTGAGGAAAGACCCCTCCTTGCGGAAGCTCAGGGACCTGGCCGACCTCAGGGTGGTACGGACCATGAGGAGAGGCTGCCAGGAGAGGTTCCTGTGGGAGAAGGGGTTCCTGTACCGAGAATGGGCTCCCACAAGGGAAGTAGAGTCCTGTGGGATCAGGAGGCAGCTGGTGGTCCCCCAGAAGTATCGCCGCAAGCTCCTGCACCTGGCCCATGACATCCCCCTCGCAGGGCACCAGGGAATCCGGCGCACCCGGCAGAGGTTGCTACAGAACTTTTACTGGCCCGGGGTCTTTACCACGGTCCGGCAGTATTGCCGATCCTGTGACCCCTGTCAGAGGGTGGGGAAGGCCCGGGACAAGGGGAAAGCGGCTTTGAGACCTTTGCCCATCATAGAGGAGCCTTTCCAGAAGGTGGCCATGGACATCGTGGGGCCTCTCAGCAAGACGACCCGGTCGGGGAAGAAATACATTCTGGTGGTGGTAGATTTTGCCACCCGCTACCCCGAGGCAGTGCCCTTAGCTTCCATTGAAGCAGACACTGTGGCCGATGCGCTCCTGACCATTTTCAGCCGAGTGGGGTTCCCCAAGGAAGTCTTGACAGACCAAGGCTCCAACTTCATGTCGGCCCTGCTCCGGTGCTTGTGGGAGAAATGTGGGGTCCGGCACGACTGGGCCTCAGCGTATCACCCCCAGTCCAATGGGCTGGTGGAGAGGTTTAACGGGACGCTAAAGATGATGCTGAAAACCTTTATGAACCAGCACCCGCAGGACTGGGACAAGTACTTACCGCACCTGCTGTTCGCGTACAGGGAGGTGCCCCAGGAGTCTACCGGATTTTCGCCTTTCGAACTGTTATATGGCAGGAGGGTGAGGGGCCCCCTGGACCTGATGAGAGACGAATGGGAGGGGAAGGCCACTCCCGATGGAGAGTCAGTGGTGGAGTATGTCCTGATCTTCCGAGAGAGACTGGCTGAACTCATGGGCCTGGCCAGGGAGAATCTGGCCAGAGCCCAGAGGAAGCAGAAGGTCTGGTATGACCGCACGGCACGGGCCCGTGCCTACGCCACCGGGGATCAGGTGATGGTTCTCATCCCAGTGAGAAAGAACAAACTACAGGCCGCCTGGGAGGGCCCTTTCAAGGTCGTCAAGCAGCTCAATGAGGTAAACTATGTGGTGGAGCTGTCGAACCGGGCGCACCACCGCCGGGTGTACCATGTGAATATGATGAAGCCATATTATGCCAGGGGGAATGTGGTGTTGGCCGTGTGTGGACAGTGGGAAGAGCAGGGAGATGACCCTTTAGTAGATCTATTCCCTGGGACCAGAGCTGGTTTCCCCCTGGAAACAATTCCCCTCTCGGATCAGCTAACCCCTGCCCAGCAAGCTGAGGTCAGGGAGGTGCTGCATCCGTACCGACAGCTGTTTTCCAACCAGCCTGGACGCACTAATCTGACTGTCCACCGGGTGCAGACAGGGTCACACCCGCCGATAAGATGCTCCCCCTTCCGAGTCACAGGGAAAACTGCTCAGGACCTGGAAAGAGAGGTCCGGGACATGCTGGCTTTGGGGGTGATCCAGCCATCTGCCAGCCCTTGGGCCTCGCCGGTGGTGCTGGTCCCCAAAAAGGACGGGTCGGTCCGGTTCTGTGTGGACTATCGGAAGCTCAATGCCATCACTGTATCTGATGCCTACCCCATGCCCAGGCCGGACGAGCTCCTAGACAAGCTGGGAGGAGCTCGGTACCTCACCACCATGGACCTTACAAAGGGCTACTGGCAAGTGCCGCTGGATGCAGATGCCCGACTGAAATCGGCCTTTATCACCCCTCTGGGGCTCTATGAGTTCCTGACCCTGCCTTTCGGCCTCAAGGGAGCGCCGGCCACCTTCCAGCGCCTAGTGGACCAGCTCCTGAGGGGGATGGAGAGTTTTGCCGTGGCGTATATTGATGACATCTGTGTCTTTAGCCAGACCTGGGAGGACCACGTGTCCCAGGTTAGACAAGTGCTGGACCGACTCCAGGGGGCTGGGCTGACTGTAAAAGCGGAGAAGTGCAAGGTGGGGATGGCGGAAGTATCTTACCTGGGCCATCGGGTGGGGAGCGGCCGCCTAAAGCCGGAACCAGCCAAGGTGGAGGTGATCAGAGACTGGCCCGCTCCCCACACCAAAAAGCAGGTCCAAGCCTTTATTGGGATGGCAGGATACTACCGAAGATTTGTGCCCCACTTTAGCGCCATCGCCACCCCCATCACGGAGCTATGCAAGAAGGGGAAGCCAGACAAGGTGGTCTGGACCGAGCAGTGCCAGGAGGCTTTCCGGGCGCTGAAGGAGGCTCTGGTCAGTGGCCCAGTTCTGGCAAACCCAGACTTTGACAAGCCCTTTGTGGTGTTCACCGACGCCTCAGACACGGGACTGGGGGCGGTGTTAATGCAGGAGGATGAAAAGGGGGAGAGACACCCCATCGTGTACCTGAGCAAGAAGTTGCTACCCCGGGAGCAACACTACGCGGCCATCGAGAAGGAGTGCCTGGCCATGGTGTGGGCCCTCAAGAAACTAGAGCCCTATCTCTTCGGGCGACACTTCACTGTCTACACCGACCACTCTCCCCTGACCTGGCTGCACCAGATGAAAGGAGCCAACGCCAAGCTCCTGAGATGGAGCCTGCTCCTGCAGGATTACGACATGGACGTGGTCCACGTGAAGGGAAGTGCCAACCTGATAGCGGATGCGCTGTCCCGGAGAGGGGGCCCCGAACTTCCCCAGGTCACTGGTCAGCGTGACCCCGCTCAGTTCAGTCTCGAAGGGGGGAGAGATGTGACGATGTGACTCAGCAGGGAGGGGGGAGTGTTGACCTGGGAATGTGCCCTGGGGATGGGAGACCTGAGAGCCTGTCACCTGAGCCAGGAGGGGGAGGGGGAGGTGACACCTCCGCCCAGGAATGTGAACAGAGGCTGCAGCAGGGAACCTGCTGGGTGGGTTTAGTTTCAGTTTGGGGGCTGGGGAGAGGAACACAGGGAACCCCAGGGCTGGGGTCTAAGCTCCCTGCTCCCCCAGAAGGACTTGACTGAGGGGTCCTGGTTGTACCCACAAGCTCTGTTTGGGACTGTTCCTGTTGTCCAATAAACCTTCTGTTTTACTGGCTGGCTGAGAGTCTCAGTGGATCCCAGGAAGAGGGGTGCAGGGCCTGGACTCCCCCACACTCCGTGACAGGAGTATTAACCTGGTAATGTGGCATGGGAGTTTTACTAGTTTACTCAAGACAGTTCAGACCAAAGCAGACTGTGAAGAACTTCAAAAAGATCTCACCAAACTAAGTGATTGGGCAACAAAATGGCAAATGAAATGTAATGTGGAGAAATGTCAAGTAACATTGGAAAAAATAACTCCAACGATACATACAACATGATGGGGGCTAATTTAGCTACAACTAATCAGGAGAAAGATCTTGGCGTCATCGTGGATAGTTCTCTGAAGACGTCCATGCAGTGTGCAGCGGCAGTCAAAAAAGGAAACGGGATGTTAGGAATCATTAAAAAAGGGACACAGAATAAGACGGAGAATATCTTCTTGCCCTTATATAAATCCATGAATACTGCATACAGATGTGGTCCCCTCATCTCAGAAAAGCTATGCTGGCATTAGAAAAGGTTCAGAGAAGGGCAACTAAAATGATGAAAGGTTTGGAACGGGTCCCATAGGAGGAGAGATTAAAGAGCCTAGGACTTTTCAGCTTGGAAAAGAGGAGACTAAGGGGGATGTGACAGAGTCTATAAACTCATGAGTGGTGTGGAGAAAGTGAATAAGGAAAAGTTATTTACTTGTTCCCATAATATAAGAACTAGGGGCCACCAAATGAAATTAATGGGCAGCAGGTTTAAAACAAGGAAGTTCTTCACTCGGTGCACAGTTAACCTGTGGAACTCCTTGCCTCAGGAGGTTGTGAAGGCTAGGACTATAACAGGGTTTAAAAGAGAACTGGATAAATTCGTGGAGGTTAAGTCCATTCATGGCTATTAGCCAGGACGGGTAAGGAATGGTGTCCTGAGCCTCTGTTTGTCAGAGGGTGGAGATGGATGGCAGGAGAGAGATCACTAGATCATTACCTGTTGGGTTCGCTCCCTCTGGGGCACCTGGCCCTGGCCACTGCCGGCAGACAGGACACGGGGCTGGATGGACCTTTGGTCTGACCCAGTCTGGCCACTCTTATGTTCTTACTGTCTGCACTGATACCTCGCTGAGGGATGATACCTGACGGCAAGCACCTTAGAGGTTTTTAAGGTCAGGCTTGACAAAGCCCTGGCTGGGATGATTTAACTGGGAATTGGTCCTGCTTTGAGCAGGGGGTTGGACTAGATGACCTTCTGGGGTCCCTTCCAACCCTGATATTCTATGATTCTATGATTCTAAGTGCAGGGTCCTGCACTTAGGACGGAAGAATCCAATGCACCGCTACAGACTAGGGACCGAATGGCTCGGCAGCAGTTCTGCAGAAAAGGACCTAGGGGTTACAGTGGATGAGAAGCTGGATATGAGTCAACAGTGTGCCCTTGTTGCCAAGAAGGCCAATGGCATTTTGGGATGTATAGAATCATAGAATATCAGGGTTGGAAGGGACCCCAGAAGGTCATCTAGTCCAACCCCCTGCTCAAAGCAGGACCAATTCCCAGTTAAATCATCCCAGCCAGGGCTTTGTCAAGCCTGACCTTAAAAACCTCTAAGGAAGGAGATTCTACCACCTCCCTAGGTAACGCATTCCAGTTTTTCACCACCCTCTTAGTGAAAAAGTTTTTCCTAATATCCAATCTAAACCTTCCCCACTGCAACTTGAGACCATTACTCCTCGTTCTGTCATCTGCTACCATTGAGAACAGTCTAGAGCCATCCTCTTTGGAACCCCCTTTCAGGTAGTTGAAAGCAGCTATCAAATCCCCCCTCATTCTTCTCTTCTGCAGACTAAACAACCCCAGTTTCTTCAGCCTCTCCTCATAACTCATGTGTTCCAGACCCCTAATCATTTTTGTTGCCCTTCGCTGGACTCTCTCCAATTTATCCACATCCTTCTTGAAGTGTGGGGCCCAAAACTGGACACAGTACTCCAGATGAGGCCTCACCAATGTCGAATAGAGGGGGACGATCATGTCCCTTGATCTGCTCGCTATGCCCCTACTTATACATCCCAAAATGCCATTGGCCTTCTTGGCAACAAGGGCACACTGCTGACTCATATCCAGCTTCTCGTCCACTGTCACCACTAGGTCCTTTTCCGCAGAACTGCTGCCTAGCCATTCGGTCCCTAGTCTGTAGCGGTGCATTGGGTTCTTCCGTCCTAAGTGCAGGACCCTGCACTTATCCTTATTGAACCTCATCAGATTTCTTTTGGCCCAATCCTCCAATTTGTCTAGGTCTTTCTGTATCCTATCCCTCCCCTCCAGCGTATCTACCACTCCTCCCAGTTTAGTATCATCCGCAAATTTGCTGAGAGTGCAATCCACACCATCCTCCAGATCATTTATGAAGATATTGAACAAAACCGGCCCCAGGACCGACCCTTGGGGTACTCCACTTGATACCGGCTGCCAACTAGACATGGAGCCATTGATCACTACCCGTTGAGCCCGACAATCTAGCCAGCTTTCTACCCACCTTATAGTCCATTCATCCAGCCCATACTTCCTTAACTTGCTGACAAGAATACTGTGGGAGACCATGTCAAAAGCTTTGCTAAAGTCAAGAAACAACACGTCCACTGCTTTCCCTTCATCCACAGAACCAGTAATCTCATCATAAAAGGCGATTAGATTAGTCAGGCATGACCTTCCCTTGGTGAATCCATGCTGGCTGTTCCTGATCACTTTCCTCTCATGTAAGTGCTTCAGGATTGATTCTTTGAGGACCTGCTCCATGATTTTTCCGGGGACTGAGGTGAGGCTGACTGGCCTGTAGTTCCCAGGATCCTCCTTCTTCCCTTTTTTAAAGATGGGCACTACATTAGCCTTTTTCCAGTCATCCGGGACTTCCCCGGTTCGCCACGAGTTTTCAAAGATAATGGCCAATGGCTCTGCAATCACAGCCGCCAATTCCTTCAGCACTCTCGGATGCAACTCGTCCGGCCCCATGGACTTGTGCACGTCCAGCTTTTCTAAATAGTCCCTAACCACCTCTATCTCCACAGAGGGCTGGCCATCTCTTCCCCATGTTGTGATGCCCAGCGCAGCAGTCTGGGAGCTGACCTTGTTAGTGAAAACAGAGGCAAAAAAAGCATTGAGTACATTGGCTTTTTCCACATCCTCTGTCACTAGGTTGCCTCCCTCATTCAGTAAGGGGCCCACACATTCCTTGGCTTTCTTCTTGTTGCCAACATACCTGAAGAAACCCTTCTTGTTACTCTTGACATCTCTTGCTAGCTGCAGCTCCAGGTGCGATTTGGCCCTCCTGATAACATTCCTACATGCCCGAGCAATCATAGAATCATAGAATCATAGAATCTCAGGGTTGGAAGGGACCCCAGAAGGTCATCTAGTCCAACCCCCTGCTCAAAGCAGGACCAATTCCCAGTTAAATCATCCCAGCCAGGGCTTTGTCAAGCCTGACCTTAAAAACCTCTAAGGAAGGAGATTCTACCACCTCCCTAGGTAACGCATTCCAGTGTTTCACCACCCTCTTAGTGAAAAAGTTTTTCCTAATATCCAATCTAAACCTCCCCCACTGCAACTTGAGACCATTACTCCTCGTTCTGTCATCTGCTACCATTGAGAACAGTCTAGAGCCATCCTCTTTGGAACCCCCTTTCAGGTAGTTGAAAGCAGCTATCAAATCCCCCCTCATTCTTCTCTTCTGCAGGCTAAACAATCCCAGCTCCCTCAGCCTCTCCTCATAACTCATGTGTTCCAGTCCCCTAATCATTTTTGTTGCCCTTCGCTGGACTCTCTCCAATTTATCCACATCCTTCTTGAAGTGTGGGGCCCAAAACTGGACACAGTACTCCAGATGAGGCCTCACCAATGTCGAATAGAGGGGAACGATCACGTCCCTCGATCTGCTCGCTATGCCCCTACTTATACATCCCAAAATGCCATTGGCCTTCTTGGCAACAAGGGCACACTGCTGACTCATATCCAGCTTCTCGTCCACTGTCACCCCTAGGTCCTTTTCCGCAGAACTGCTGCCTAGCCATTCGGTCCCTAGTCTGTAGCTGTGCAATATTTTTATACTCTTCCCTGGTCATATGTCCAACCTTCTACTTCTTGTAAGCTTCTTTTTTATGTTTAAGATCCGCTAGGATTTCACCATTAAGCCAAGCTGGTCGCCTGCCATATTTACTATTCTTTCGTATAGTAGGGGCATTGCCAGCAGATCGAGGGATGTGATCGTTCCCCTCTATTCGACATTGGTGAGGCCTCATCTGGAGTACTGTGTCCAGTTTTGGGCCCCCCACTACAAGAAGGATGTGGATAAACTAGAGAGAGTCCAGCGAAGGGCAACAAAAATGATTAGGGGTCTGGAACACATGACTTACGAGGAGAGGCTGAGGGAACTGGGATTGTTTAGTCTGCGGAAGAGAAGAATGAGGGGGGATTTGATAGCTGCTTTTAACTACCTGAAAGGTGGATCCAAAGATGATGGATCTAGACTATTCTCAAAGATAGCAGATGACAGAACGAGGAGTAATGGTCTCAAGTTGCAGTGGGGGAGGTTTAGGTTGGATATTAGGAGAAACTTTTTCACTAGGAGGGTGGTGAAGCACTGGAATGCGTTACCTAGGGAGGTGGTGGAATCTCCTTCCTTAGAAGTTTTTAAGGTCAAGCTTGACAAATCCCTGGCGGGGATGATTTAGTTGGGGATTGGTCCTGCTCTGGGCAGGGGGTTGGACTAGATACCTCCTGAGGTCCCTTCCAACTCTGATATTATATGATTCTATGATAAGGAGGGAAGCCCAGACCGGGGTCTGGGCTCCCTGGCCCCCAAAATGGACCCAGCTGAGAGGTCCGGTTCTCTGCACCTGCAAGCTCTGTGTTAGACCATGTTCCTGTCGTCTAATAAACCTTCTGTTTTACTGGTTGGCTGAGAGTCACGTCTGACTGCGGAGTTGGGGGGCAGGACCCTCTGGCTTCCCCAGGACCCCACCTGGGCAGACTTGCTGTGGGAAGCGCACGGAGGGGCAGAGGAGGCTGAAGGCTCCGAGGTCGGACCCAGGAAGGTGGAGCCGGGGGAGCTGTGTGTCCTGCAGAGAGGCTGCTCCCCGAGAGGAGATTTCCCCAGAGCCCTGACTGGCTTCATGGGGACCAGGTCCAGAGCATCGCCCGGGGATGCCGTGACACCCACCGCCAGCCCATTGGAGGGTGGCTGAGCCGAGCGGGGAGAGAGACCCCTGTAGCCAGGGCAGGCTCAGCCTCTCTGACAGCTGCTCAAGCAGCAGTTGTGGATCTCAGTCCGGGGCCAGGAAGGCTGGAGCACGGCCGTGGGGCATGCACTGAGTTCCTGCCGTCCTGCCAGGGGACTGGGCCCTGTTGTGCACAGACAGAGGGAGAGGGGGCTCTGCCCCGAAGAACAACAGGGCCAGAGGGCAGGGTCTGGTTGGGACTAGCCCGTAAGGCCCATCTCACTGGCCCCGCTCTGCCAGAGGCAGCCCCCAGCCTGGGAGTGAGGTTTCCAGAGGGGAATGCGGGGAGCCGGGGTCCCTGCGAGCGTGGAGCACTGGTCCTAATGGCCCCGGGGAGCCAGGACCTGGGCAAAATTGGGATCTTCCACGAACGATGAGAGGTGACAGCCGGGGCAACCCAAGGCGGCCCACGTCACTGTACCCGGGAATCCTGCCCCAGTGATTTGGCATGCACAGGCCACGCTGAGACAGGCCGGGGCGCCGGGGAGCTGCCTGAGTCCGACTCAGCTCACAGGGACAGGGAATGGGGGGGTAGCAGGCACAGCCATGTGGGGGGAGCCCCAAGGGGTGGCATCGCTGGGCATGATGGGGCAGGGCCTGGCAGGGAGGGGGGCCATCTCCTTAGGGAGTCGGGGGGAGGACACACATGGCTGATGCCCCAGCAAGGCTCCCTCTCCCTGGCCCTCTCCCACTCCCCCTCTGACCCACTGCGGAGCTGTACATGCCTGGGGCACAGCTGGGAGGGGGCTGGAGGCCTGGGATGTGGCGCCAGAGGCTGGATTTCCGAGGGGTCAGGCCACGACTTAGACATGAGTGAAACCAGCTGCAGGCAGGCAACCTCCCCTCCCCTCTCCCCTTCCCTCCCCCAGCCCGCCTGACCACCATCCCCTCCCCTCCCCACATCCCTCTGGCCACCAGCACCCCCCCCCCCGCCCCTGCACAGAGCCCCCCATGGCTGGGGAGTCAGAGACAGGGCTGCTCAGCTCACAAAGGTTCAACTGCCAAATCCCGTCGCTGCTCGAGAGGCCGCGTATGTGGGGTGCAGGCAGCAGAGCTATTCCCGGTGCCCCCTACCCCATTCCCTGCAGCACCCCCCGCTTGGGGGGCAGAGACTGGCCTCTCGCGAGGCAGCCCTGCCCCCATTCCGTCCCTCCCGCATTCTTGCTCCGGCCCAAGGATCCATCATTGTGTTATGAACACAGAGGCTGGGAACGTGGCACCCCACTGCCCCCCCGGCCCGTCTGCTCCAGAGCGCCCGGCTCCCCGCTCCTTTTACAGCCATGCAGCACCAAGGAGCCTTTCTCCTAAGTAGGAAGAACCCGCCGGCCCGTTGCCTCGGCTCCGTGCGTCTTATTGTCTAAATAGGAGATTGTTCTGTCTTAGCTGGCGCCCGGCCCGCCGGCCTCTGGGCCCTGGCCAGGGGCACCCAGAGAGCGCCTCTAGGCCCAGGCTGGGCACCTGAATCGGCTGGACCCACGTGGGTCCAGGGGGCCCCAGGGGAAAAGGGGCTCATGGCTTCTTGATCCACCACCTCCGACAGGGGCCTGGTGCCCCCATCCCATCCCACAGGGCTTTCTGCTGGCCCTGGCTAGCGAGCTGGGCCGAGAGCCCGGCCGTGTGGGCTGAGAAGGGCCCGGCCTGCTGTGACCCATGGCCCCCCTGGGTGTGGCTGGGGGCACTGCTGGGGACCCATGGGAGAGGCCAGGTGCCGGCCCACTGGCCGGCTCCAGTCTAACCACTGGCCACGCCCCAGCAGGACGGGACATTTCAGGCATCCTGGCAGCTGGCCCAGCCCAGCGTCAGCGCATGGGAATCCGCTTTGCCCTGCTGCAGCGCTTGGCTGGGAGAGCTGGTCCGTCCCCTCCCCGTCCCCATCCCCCCGGACACCCTCTTCCTCCCAGCTCCAGCTCTGCAGCCTCGGGGCGCCCAGCCGGATGTGCTCCAATCTTGGCCCCGCTCCCCTGGCCCGGCTCCACCACGGGCTAGTTTGTGGAATCTCTCCTTGGACGGCTTGTGCAGTTAACCCCTGCGGGGCCGGTCCCCTTCCCCTAGCCCCGAGCCCGTAATCCTCGCAGGGCCGGTCCCCTTCCCCTAGCCCCGAGCCCGTAACCCCTGCGGGGCCGGTTCCCTTCCCCTAGCCCCGAGCCCGTAATCCTCGCAGGGCCGGTTCCCTTCCCCTAGCCCCGAGCCCGTAATCCTCGCAGGGCCGGTTCCCTTCCCCTAGCCCGGGGCCCGTAACCCCTGCGGGGCCGGTCCCCTTCCCCTAGCCCCGAGCCCGTAACCCCTGCGGGGCCGGTCCCCTTCCCCTAGCCCCGAGCCCGTAACCCCTGCGGGGCCGGTCCCCTTCCCCTAGCCCCGAGCCCATAACCCCTGCGGGGCCGGTTCCCTTCCCCTAGCCCCAAGCCCGTAACCCCTGCGGGGCCAGTTCCCTTCCCCTAGCCCAGGGCCCATAACCCCTGCGGGGCCGGTCCCCTTCCCCTAGCCCCGAGCCCATAACCCCTGCGGGGCCGGTTCCCTTCCCCTAGCCCCAAGCCCGTAACCCCCGCAAGGCCGGTTCCCTTCCCCTAGCCCCGAGCCCGTAACCCCTGCGGGGCCAGTTCCCTTCCCCTAGCCCCGAGCCCGTAACCCCTGCGGGGCCAGTTCCCTTCCCCTAGCCCCGAGCCCGTAATCCTCGCAAGGCCGGTTCCCTTCCCCTAGCCCGGGGCCCATAACCCCTGCGGGGCCGGTCCCCTTCCCCTAGCCCCGAGCCCATAACCCCTGCGGGGCCGGTTCCCTTCCCCTAGCCCCAAGCCCGTAACCCCCGCAAGGCCGGTTCCCTTCCCCTAGCCCCGAGCCCGTAACCCCTGCGGGGCCAGTTCCCTTCCCCTAGCCCCGAGCCCGTAATCCTCGCAGGGCCGGTTCCCTTCCCCTAGCCCGGGGCCCATAACCCCTGCGGGGCCGGTCCCCTTCCCCTAGCCCCGAGCCCGTAACCCCTGCGGGGCCGGTTCCCTTCCCCTAGCCCCGAGCCCATAACCCCTGCGGGGCCGGTCCCCTTCCCCTAGCCCTGAGCCCGTAACCCCTGCGGGGCCAGTTCCCTTCCCCTAGCCCCGAGCCCGTAAACCCCGCAGGGCCGGTTCCCTTCCCCTAGCCCCGAGCCCGTAACCCCTGCAGGGCTGGTCCCCTTCCCCTAGCCCCGAGCCCGTAACCCCCGCAAGGCCGGTCCCCTTCCCCTAGCCCCGAGCCCGTAACCCCCGCAGGGCTGGTCCCCTTCCCCTAGCCCCGAGCCCGTAACCCCTGCACGGCCGGTCCCCTTCCCCTAGCCCCGAGCCTGTAACCCCTGCGGGGCCGGTTCCCTTCCCCTAGCCCCGAGCCCGTAAACCCTGCGGGGCCAGTTCCCTTCCCCTAGCCCCGAGCCCGTAATCCTCGCAGGGCCGGTTCCCTTCCCCTAGCCCAGGGCCCATAACCCCTGCGGGGCCGGTCCCCTTCCCCTAGCCCCGAGCCCGTAACCCCTGCGGGGCCGGTTCCCTTCCCCTAGCCCCGAGCCCATAACCCCTGCGGGGCCGGTTCCCTTCCCCTAGCCCCGAGCCCATAACCCCTGCGGGGCCGGTTCCCTTCCCCTAGCCCCGAGCCCGTAACCCCCGCAGGGCCGGTTCCCTTCCCCTAGCCCCGAGCCCGTAACCCCTGCGGGGCCGATCCCCTTCCCCTAGCCCCGAGCCCGTAACCCCCGCAAGGCCGGTCCCCTTCCCCTAGCCCCGAGCCCGTAACCCCTGCGGGGCCGGTTCCTTTCCCCTAGCCCCGAGCCCGTAACCCCTGCGGGGCCGGTTCCCTTCCCCTAGCCCCGAGCCCATAACCCCTGCGGGGCCGGTTCCCTTCCCCTAGCCCCGAGCCCGTAACCCCCGCAAGGCCGGTCCCCTTCCCCTAGCCCCGAGCCCGTAACCCCTGCGGGGCCGGTTCCTTTCCCCTAGCCCCGAGCCCGTAACCCCTGCGGGGCCGGTCCCCTTCCCCTAGCCCCGAGCCTGTAACCCCTGCGGGGCCGGTTCCCTTCCCCTAGCCCCGAGCCCGTAAACCCTGCGGGGCCAGTTCCCTTCCCCTAGCCCCGAGCCCGTAATCCTCGCAGGGCCGGTTCCCTTCCCCTAGCCCAGGGCCCATAACCCCTGCGGGGCCGGTCCCCTTCCCCTAGCCCCGAGCCCGTAACCCCTGCGGGGCCGGTTCCCTTCCCCTAGCCCCGAGCCCATAACCCCTGCGGGGCCGGTTCCCTTCCCCTAGCCCCGAGCCCATAACCCCTGCGGGGCCGGTTCCCTTCCCCTAGCCCCGAGCCCGTAACCCCCGCAGGGCCGGTTCCCTTCCCCTAGCCCCGAGCCCGTAACCCCTGCGGGGCCGATCCCCTTCCCCTAGCCCCGAGCCCGTAACCCCCGCAAGGCCGGTCCCCTTCCCCTAGCCCCGAGCCCGTAACCCCTGCGGGGCCGGTTCCTTTCCCCTAGCCCCGAGCCCGTAACCCCTGCGGGGCCGGTTCCCTTCCCCTAGCCCCGAGCCCATAACCCCTGCGGGGCCGGTTCCCTTCCCCTAGCCCCGAGCCCGTAACCCCCGCAAGGCCGGTCCCCTTCCCCTAGCCCCGAGCCCGTAACCCCTGCGGGGCCGGTTCCTTTCCCCTAGCCCCGAGCCCGTAACCCCTGCGGGGCCGGTCGCCCTTCCTGTTACCCGTCCTGGGGCCTGTTACTCCCCCCAGCCCAGAGCCCATAACCCCAGGAGGTATTGTTTCATGGTCTCTGTGTGTATATAATGTCTTCTGCAGTTTCCACGGTATGCATCCGATGAAGTGAGCCGTAGCTCACGAAAGCTCATGCTCAAATAAATTGGTTCGTCTCTAAGGTGCCACAACTCCTCCTTTTCTGTTTGCGGATACAGACTAACACGGCTGTTACTCTGAAACCCCTCTGGGGTTGTTACCCCCCTGGGGCCGGTAGCCCCGCTGGCTGGCACTATCAGGCCTGCCCCAGAGCCTCTGTCCTGTCCCGGGCTGGCAGCCCCCGCTGGTGCCTGACTCTCCAGCCCCCCGGGAACCCCCTGGCCCCGACAGTGACCCTCTGCTGCCATTAGCCCTGCCAGCTGCAAGGGCCCCTGCCTCCAACCGGGCCCCCAGCTCAGCAGAGGTTTTCCATGGGGCGTCCCCCAGCCCTGGGGGGTTCGACAAGGGGGGGGTGCCTGATGGGGGGAGCAGCCTGTGGGGCACAGAGAGAGGCAGAGGCTGGCGGGTGGGTGGGGAGCAGCCCATGGGGCACAGAGAGGGGGGCGGGCAGGGAGCAACCTGTGGGGCGCAGAGAGGGGAACAGCCACGGGAGCTTGTTCTGGAAGCTCCTGCCCTGCCCCCCATCTCAGAATAGCCCCTGGCGTGGGGCCGGCCCATGCCCGGCCTGGGGCGTGGGGCGAAGGGGGGGCGGGGGTGCACCCGCTGCTGCCACTCAGCCGGGGCAGCTGGAAATAGACTGTCCCGGGGGTGCTGGAAAACAGCTGAGCTGATTGTGTCCGGCCCTGGGGCCGCCACACCCTTTCCCAGGGTCCCATGGGGCTCAACCTCCCCAGCCCCCCCCCGGGGACCCCCCCAGCCCCCTTCCAGCCCCCTCCCAGGGACCCAGGGGGACCAAGCCCCCTTCCAGCCCCTTCCCAGGGACCCAGGGGGACCAAGCCCCCTTCCAGCCCCCTCCCAGGGACCCAGGGGGACCAAGCCCCCTTCCAGCCCCTTCCCAGGGCCCCACGGGGCACCCAGAGTCTCGGCAGGGTCCCCATGACAGCAGTGGAAGGGGACGTGCTGCCTGAGCTGGGGGACGGACAGGCATTGCAGGTTACATGTGGGGGGCACGGGGGAGAGGGGCTGCTCCCATCACACCCTGGCCATTAAGCGGGGCTGTGCGGGGTGAGTGCAGGGGTGGGAGATGTCCAGGGATCCCACCGTGCTGCGGGAAACCTGCGTTGGTGGCTCTTGTCCTTGTGGCACGAGGGGGCGCTGGGCTTCAGGGGGGTTCGGTGGGAGGCTGTTCTCTCGCCGTCAGCGCTGACCCCAATGCCCCATAGCGCTAGGGGCACTGGGCTGCAGGGGGGTTCGGTGGGGGGCTGTTCTCTCGCAGTCAGCGCTGACCCCAATGCCCCATAGGGTTAGGGGCGCTGGGCTGCAGGGGGGTTCGGTGGGGGCTGTTCTCTCGCCGTCAGCGCTGACCCCAATGCCCCATAGGGCTAGGGGCGCTGGGCTGCAGGGGGGCTCGGTGGGGGGCTGTTCTCTCGCCGTCAGCGCTGACCCCAATGCCCCATAGGGCTAGGGGCGCTGGGCTGCAGGGGGGCTCGGTGGGGGGCTGTTCTCTCGCCGTCAGCGCTGACCCCAATGCCCCATAGAGCTAGGGGCGCTGGGCTACAGGGGGGCTCGGTGGGGGGCTGTTCTCTCGCCGTCAGCGCTGACCCCAATGCCCCATAGCGCTAGGGGCGCTGGGCTGCAGGGGGGCTCTGTGGGGGGCTGTTTTCTCGCCGTCAGCGCTGACCCCAATGCCCCATAGCGCTAGGGGCGCTGGGCTACAGGGGGGGCTCGGTGGGGGGCTGTTCTCTCGCCGTCAGCGCTGACCCCAACGCCCCATAGGGTTAGGGGCGCTGGGCTGCAGGGGGGTTCGGTGGGGGGCTCTCCCCTCGCCGTCAGCGCTGACCCCAATGCCCCATAGAGCTAGGGGCGCTGGGCTACAGGGGGGCTCTGTGGGGGGCTGTTCTCTCGCCGTCAGCGCTGACCCCAATGCCCCATAGCGCTAGGGGCGCTGGGCTGCAGGGGGGTTCGGTGGGGGGCTGTTCTCTCGCAGTCAGCGCTGACCCCAATGCCCCATAGGGTTATGGGCGCTGGGCTGCAGGGGGGTTCGGTGGGAGGCTGTTCTCTCGCAGTCAGCGCTGACCCCAATGCCCCATAGGGTTAGGGGCGCTGGGCTGCAGGGGGGTTCGGTGGGGGCTGTTCTCTCGCCATCAGCGCTGACCCCAATGCCCCATAGGGCTAGGGGCGCTGGGCTGCAGGGGGGTTCGGTGGGGGGCTGTTCTCTCGCAGTCAGCGCTGACCCCAATGCCCCATAGCGCTAGGGGTGCTGGGCTGCAGGGGGCTGTTCTCTTGCCGTCAGCGCTGACCCCAATGCCCCATAGGGCTAGGGGCGCTGGGCTGCAGGGGGGTTCGGTGGGGGGCTCTCCCCTCGCAGTCAGTGCTGACCCCAATGCCCCATAGCGCTAGGGGCGCTGGGCTGCAGGGGGGTTCGGTGGGAGGCTGTTCTCTCGCCGTCAGCGCTGACCCCAATGCCCCATAGGGCTAGGGGCGCTGGGCTGCAGGGGGGTTCGGTGGGGGCTGTTCTCTCGCCGTCAGCGCTGACCCCAATGCCCCATAGGGCTAGGGGCGCTGGGCTACAGGGGGGCTCTGTAGGGGGCTGTTCTCTCGCCGTCAGCGCTGACCCCAATGCCCCATAGCGCTAGGGGTGCTGGGCTGCAGGGGGGCTCGGTGGGGGGCTGTTCTCTCGCCGTCAGCGCTGACCCCAATGCCCCATAGCCCTGGGGCCTCCCCGCAGCTGTTGGGCTGGGCCCTGGCTCCTGGGGGCCGTGAGTGCCGTGCCAGCTGTTGCTGGGACCGTGTCGCTCGGGGCCTCTGCTCGGCCTATTCCCGGCCCCGGCCAGGGGCCAGAGACCGGCGTTTTCCTGCCCTGGCCCATGGGGGAGCTGGAGCCCCCGGCAGCTGTTTGTCTGCGTGGCAGCCGGGGGTTCCTCGGGGCCAGGAGCTGGTGCGAGCTCCCAGCACAGACAGCCCCAGCTTTTGTCGTTCTCCTGGAATCCCAGCGGGGGCGCCGCTGCACGCCACCTGGGGGTCGGGGGGCTGTAGGTGGGGCGCCCCCAGCTCCATGGGGCTCTGACAACCTGGTGTCACGGAGTGTGGGGGAGTCCGGGGCCTGCACCCCTCTTCCTGGGATTCACCGAGACTCTCAGCCAGCCAGTAAAGAGGAAGGTTTATTGGACACCAGGAACACAGTCCACAACAGAGCTTGTGGGTACCCCCAGGACCCCTCAGTCACGTCCTTCTGGGGGAGCAGGGAGCTTAGACCCCAGCCTTGGGGTTCCCTGCGTTCCACCACCCAGCCCCAAACTGAAACTAAACCCCCCCAGCAGGCCCCCTCCTGCAGCCTTTATCCAGTTTCCCGGGCAGAGGTGTCACCGGATTCCTTTGTTCTCCAACCCTTTAGCTCTCACCTGGCAGGGGGGAAGGGCCCAGGCCATCAGTGGCCAGGAAACAGGGTGTCGGCCATTCTCTGTGTCCAGACCCCTGCACACACCTGCCCTCTAGGGCTCTGCAATGATCACACACCCTTACCCCACCCCCTAGATACTTAAGAACTGACTAGGGGAAACTGAGGCACCCCCACACTATTCAGAGGAAACATTAAGGACAGTCCTGCTTCGTCACACTGTCTGACTGTGACCCGTGAGAACTCCTCTCTGGGAACGGCTTTCTGACCAGTCATGACTCGGGGCTGGGCTGAACCACCTCCAGGCCTGGCCACGGCCTGGAGCTCCCAGAGCATTTCTAGCTGTGAGGAGGGGTCCCCTGGCACGGATTCCCAGGGCTCGGGCTCTCTCGGCCCCGTGCGGTCCCCGGGGGTGCCCCCTTCAGCGCAACAGCCCTTCTCGGGGGTCCTCTCTCTCGGGGGTCCAGCCCCTCCACCTCCTGGAGCCGCACCTCTCTGAGCCGCCAGCAGCTTGTCTCTGCCGTGGGCCCCACGGGGAGTCCCCTCACTCTGGGACCCCGGGACCTCCACCCCCAGAGGGAGCAAAGCCCCCCCGATGTCTAACCTGCCGCGACTCTCATCCAGCGCAAAACAGGAGGTTTATTGAGCGTCTGACCCCAGCACAGGAAGCTCTCCGGGCCCACGGGCCTGGCCTGTCTCAGCCCAGCATATCTAGGCTGTCCCGCACCCAGGGGGGCTCTGGCCGCCCCCCCCTTCCAGCCGATCATCCGAAATCGTCTCCCCCAACAGCTCCTCCCCTGTCCTTTGTCTGCGGTCCCAGGCAAACAGGTCACCTGGGCTCCTCTCTCCTCAGCCCTTTGTCCTCCTGCGGGCCAGTACCGGCTGGCTGCCAAGCTGGGCTGGGCCTCCCAGTCACCAGCCCCCGGCTCCCCCATCTCCAGGCCGGTGCCCAGGGTCCAGGCTGCTGGGCGAAGTCACACCTGGTCCTCTGAAATGACAACCCCCCCTCCTACCCCTCATTACACACACAGAACACAGGGAAACTGAGGCACACACAGGGTTCATTCAAAAGACTAAGAAAATCCCCCACTTCGTCACATCTCTCCCGCCTTCAAGTCTGAACTGAGCGGGGTCACTCCAGCCCTGGAGCACCCACGGAGTCGGCACCTATGCTCGGTGACATCCCCAGTAGTGAGGTAATACCCCCCCAACTTGTCTATGATCTCATCAGCCGTAGGCATGGTGACAGCACTGATATTCCGACGTCCACACCGGGTCTGATCAACCCAGCCTTCTTGGGGAGCAGCACCACGGGAGAGGCCCAGGGCTGGTGGGCGGCTGGACCACCCCTAAAGCCAGCAGGTTTCTGAGCTCTCTCTCCAGGGCCTGGACTGTGTTCCCCATGACTCTGAACTGGGAACACCTGGTGGGAGGGTTATTTTCTTCTCCCCCCCGCCTCCCCTCAGCTAGATTAGTCAGCCCAGGCTGGCAGGAGAGCAGCTGCGGAGAAGAACTCAGCCCCTCTGCTTCCTGCCTGCAGGGCAGAGGTGAGCGGGGCAGAGCGGGGAATTGATTGCAGCAAGGGGCGGGCTCCTGTCTCAGGGGAAAGACCGACTAGCGAATCTTCCCCCTTCTCCCCCTGGCCACACACACAGCGCAGCACCAGGTCTCTCCCTGTCAAAGTAGGATTCATCGTGTCCACGTGGGACACTCGCCCTGCCCCACAGCTCCAGCACAGGACTCACCTTCCTGGCTGGTTCATGATTTCACAGGGCCCCTTCGCACTGAGCTGAGACCCCTCTCCTAGTCCTTGGTGCCAGAGGAGCCGGCACACAGTCATGCCAGCCCTTCTGCTTCCCTTGGCCCCTGGCTCAGTGTCACATTATTGACTTGAACTGGGACCATATAGAACATGGTTGCAACCAAGGTCCTGTCGTGGCACCAAATCTTGTATAAAGGGGGTCAAATGAGGTGTCTCAGACGAGGTGATGGTTGGCTGATTGTGATGATGCTGGCTGTATGCGGGTATCATTTTGTAGTTGAAGTTATGAATATTGGCTCTGTACTGTCTGTAGTTCAAACTTCTGCTCTGCTTCTGGGGGACACCCCAGACAAGTTGGGGTCAGCTCTGCCTAGCCTGCTGGATGGCCCATTAGGGACCATCAGCGAAACAACTGACCCACTGAGAGAAGGCAGACACGCCTGGGGACTCAGCCAGGTGTTCAGGGACCTGCCTAGG
Source organism: Lepidochelys kempii (assembly GCF_965140285.1). Lineage (NCBI taxonomy): Eukaryota > Metazoa > Chordata > Testudines > Cheloniidae > Lepidochelys > Lepidochelys kempii. The sequence goes on from NC_136390.1 coordinate 1,050,286, forward strand.
GACAGGACTCTGAGGTGTTTCCAGGCCATGGGATGGGCAGCTTGTCCTTGGGACACAGAAAGCAGAGACCACATGGCAAGAGACTATACAAAGCTGCTGCGGCTCCTCCATCTTGTCTTCAATCCTGCTTCCGACCTCTGGAGGGACTTGGCTACAAACTGAAGCTTTGAACCAAGGACTGAAGGACCCATCCCAGCTGGGGATGTTCTCCAGGGACTTGATTTGAACCTGCCATTTATTCCATCCCTGCTACAGGCCTGAACCAAGGACTTGGCCATCACTGGATGTCATTGATTCCATTTCACCAATTCTAGCTCCCGTCTGTATCTTTTTCCTTTTCTGAATAAACCTTTAGATTTTAGATTCTAAAGGATTGGCAACAGCGTGATTTGTGGGTAAGAGCTGACTTGTATATTGACCTGGGTCTGGGGCTTCGTCCTTTGGGATCGAGAGAACCTTTGTTCTTTTACTGGGGTGTTGGTTTTCACAACCACCTGTCCGCATAACGAGTGGCCCTGGTGGGGATACTGGGAAACTGGGGTGTCTAAGGGAATTGCTTGTGTGACTTGTGGTTAGCCAGGGGGGTGCGACTGAAGTCCTCTCTGGCTGGCTAGTTTGGTTTGCCTGGGTGGGCACAGAAACTCCAGCCTTGGGCGGTAACTGCCCTGCTCGAAGCAATTTGTCCTGAAGTGACACTCACCGTTGGGTCCCGCCAGAACCAGCCTCGTTACACTAGGTTCTTCTTGGCCAAGCCCACGGGCTCAGTGAGCTTTCCCTGGAATGATAGTTCATACTCCAACCTCGTTTATCCCATTTATCTTCTCCCATTCGTCTCTCATCAGATCCAGGGGTCCCCTCACTCTCCTTCCATACACCTGCAAGGATGGACCCTTGTGAATTTCTGGGGCAATAAAAGTTCTGCAGGCCCTCGCCCGGCATGCCGGACCCGCTCACGTTCAGAGAGAGGGACACTCCACTGGGGGTACGTCTGGGGAACCGCCAGCTGCCCCCTGACCCTGCCAGGTTCAGCTTTCCCTCAGGGAGCCCTTTCCTGGTACCGGATCCTTTTTCTTACAGGGCTCTTGCCTGGAGCCAGGGCCCTCAGCTTCTTCAAGGAGGGATCCTTCTGTGGCTCGGTCTGGAATTCAACCTCTGGGTTTCAGCCCAGCCCTCACTGGCTGTGGTCCGGGGTGCCACCCAGCCAGTTCTCCAATCCATCCCCCATCAGCACCTCCATAGGCAGCTAACTCTGCACCCAAATCTCTTTGGGGCCCCCTTTGGCCCCCCATTTCAGATGTTACCTTGCTACAGGACCTTAACCAGGGGTCTGACCACCCCCCTCAGGCCTAGGTATGCATTGGGCCCTACTTGAGCTGGGCCGAGAGGAGTAAGTGGTGGGTGGGGTTGGGGGGGGAAGCCAGTGGGCTGGGGGGGGTCTCGGGGCACAGTGCAAGGGGAGCAGGCCGGGGCCCCTTCTGAGCATGGGCCCGGCTCCATGGCACCACTGGGACCATTGTAAACCGGCACTGCTGCCCCCCCATGCTTCCTGTGTCTGCACAGGGATCTGAGCCGGGGCAGGGCGAATGGCTGTATATTAGGGACCCTCACCCAAGTCATATAGCCCCTCAGCATCTGGTGGGGTTGCATCACACTGACAAGAGTCTCTTGGTCCCAGGACCTCTCCACTCTGTGAATGTTTCCCCATTGAGTACCCCTGTCCACTCCCCTTGGGGGTCAGAGCAGCCTGATCCCAGGGGGCACAAGCAGACCTGCAGGGCTTGGGGTGGAAGCCTGTCTGCCTCCACCCCTTCCCTGGCCGGCTCTGCCCCAGAAGCTGGCTGGGTGACTGATTCCTCCAAAGCGACAGGCACACGGCTTCCCAAAGCTACCGTAACCCTTTGAGGGTTCTCTTCAGCCAAGATTTCCTTTACTCTGGGGCATTGCACCACCTGGTGTCCTTTTGCGCACAGTAATTACATCGCAGGTCCCGCAGGTCCCATGGAGGGGTCTGACTACTCCAGCATTCACAGGCATAGGTCCCAACTTCTGCTCCCACCGGTGGGTGCTCGACCCACCTCTGACCCCGGCCCTGCCCCGACTCCACCCCTCCCCCACCCCCATTCCAACCCCTTAGAATCATAGAATCATAGAATATCAGGGTTGGAAGGGACCCCAGAAGGTCATCTAGTCCAACCCCCTGCTCAAAGCAGGACCAATTCCCAGTTAAATCATCCCAGCCAGGGCTTTGTCAAGCCTGACCTTAAAAACCTCTAAGGAAGGAGATTCTACCACCTCCCTAGGTAACGCATTCCAGTGTTTCACCACCCTCTTAGTGAAAAAGTTTTTCCTAATATCCAGTCTAAACCTCCCCCACTGCAACTTGAGACCATTACTCCTCGTTCTGTCATCTGCTACCATTGAGAACAGTCTAGAGCCATCCTCTTTGGAACCCCCTTTCAGGTAGTTGAAAGCAGCTATCAAATCCCCCCTCATTCTTCTCTTCTGCAGGCTAAACAATCCCAGCTCCCTCAGCCTCTCCTCATAACTCATGTGTTCCAGTCCCCTAATCATTTTTGTTGCCCTTCGCTGGACTCTCTCCAATTTATCCACATCCTTCTTGAAGTGTGGGGCCCAAAACTGGACACAGTACTCCAGATGAGGCCTCACCAATGTCGAATAGAGGGGAACGATCACGTCCCTCGATCTGCTCGCTATGCCCCTACTTATACATCCCAAAATGCCATTGGCCTTCTTGGCAACAAGGGCACACTGCTGACTCATATCCAGCTTCTCGTCCACTGTCACCCCTAGGTCCTTTTCCGCAGAACTGCTGCCTAGCCATTCGGTCCCTAGTCTGTAGCTGTGCATTGGGTTCTTCCGTCCTAAGTGCAGGACCCTGCACTTATCCTTATTGAACCTCATCAGATTTCTTTTGGCCCAATCCTCCAATTTGTCTAGGTCCCTCTGTATCCTATCCCTCCCCTCCAGCGTATCTACCACTCCTCCCAGTTTAGTATCATCCGCAAATTTGCTGAGAGTGCAATCCACACCATCCTCCAGATCATTTATGAAGATATTGAATAAAACCGGCCCCAGGACCGACCCTTGGGGCACTCCACTTGATACCGGCTGCCAACTAGACATGGAGCCATTGATCACTACCCATTGAGCCCGACAATCTAACCAGCTTTCTACCCACCTTATAGTGCATTCATCCAGCCCATACGTCCTTAACTTGGTGACAAGAATACTATGGGAGACCGTGTCAAAAGCTTTGCTAAAGTCAAGATACAATACATCCACTGCTTTCCCTTCATCCACAGAACCAGTAATCTCATCATAAAAGGTGATTAGATTAGTCAGGCATGACCTTCCCTTGGTGAATCCATGCTGGCTGTTCCTGATCACTTTCCTCTCATGCAAGTGCTTCAGGATTGATTCTTTGAGGACCTGCTCCATGATTTTTCCAGGAACTGAGGTGAGGCTGACTGGCCTGTAGTTCCCAGGATCCTCCTTCTTCCCTTTTTTAAAGATTGGCACTACATTAGCCTTTTTCCAGTCATCCGGGACTTCCCCGGTTCGCCACGAGTTTTCAAAGATAATGGCCAGTGGCTCTGCAATCACAGCCGCCAATTCCTTCAGCACTCTCGGATGCAACTCGTCCGGCCCCATGGACTTGTGCATGTCCAGCTTTTCTAAATAGTCCCTAACCGCCTCTATCTCCACAGAGGGCTGGCCATCTCTTCCGCATTTTGTGATGCCCAGCGCAGCAGTCTGAGAGCTGACCTTGTTAGTGAAAACAGAGGCAAAAAAAGCATTGAGTACATTAGCTTTTTCCACATCCTCTGTCCAAAGTCTCTGCCCCAACTCCGCCCCCTCCCTGTCCCTATTCCGACTCCTTCCCCAAATCCCTGCCCCAGCCCCACCTCTTCCCCACCTCCTCCCCTGAGCATGCTACGATCCCCCCCACCCCCTGGAGCTGCCAAACAGCTGTTTGGTGGCAGCCGGGCGGGAAGCACTGGGAAGACGGTGGAGAAGCGGGGACACAGCGTGCTCAGGGGAGGAGGTGGGGCTGGGGGGGAGGGGAGCTTGGCTCCTGCTGGGTGCAGAGCAGCCCCAGAGCACCCATGGAGTCAGTGCCTATGTTCATGGGCACCCCTAGATCGGGGTTCCTAGAGTCCCCACTCCTGGGGACTCCCCTTCTGAGTCCCCGACGTGGGTCTCCCCCCATTCAGATCTGCTGTTCATAAACTCGTTTGCCAGCATACCTGCTCTTCACGGGTCTTTAGGCTTCTGGTCCACTAACCACATTTTAAGGTCTGGAGGACAGATGTTCTACAGCCAATCCAGCCCCACCAGGTGATACACGTCCTCCGCGGAAGTGGCCCCCGCGCTCTTTCCCCACTTGCAGAGACATTCTCCCAGCAGGGTGGTGACTCCCGCTTGCAGCCAACTGTCGACAGGGTGCATCCACCAACCATCCTCTTGTCACGGAGTGTGGGGGAGTCCAGGCCCTGCACCCCTCTTCCTGGGATCCACTGAGACTCTCAGCCAGCCAGTAAAACAGAAGGTTTATTGGACAACAGGAACACAGTCCAAAACAGAGCTTGTGGGTACAACCAGGACCCCTCCTTCACGTCCTTCTGGGGGAGCAGGGAGCTTAGACCCCAGCCCTGGGGTTCCCTGTGTTCCTCCACCCAGCCCCAAACTGAAACTAAACCCCCCCAGCAGGTTCCCTGCTGCAGCCTCTGTTCACATTCCTGGGCAGAGGTGTTACCTCCCCCTCCCCCTCCTGGCTCAGGTGACAGGCTCTCAGGTCTCCCATCCCCAGGGCACATTCCCAGGTCAACACTCCCCCCTCCCTGCTGAGTCACATCGTCACATCTCTCCCCCCTTCGAGACTGAACTGAGCGGGGTCACGCTGACCAGTGACCTGGGGAAGTTCGGGGCCCCCTCTCCGGGACAGCGCATCCGCTATCAGGTTGGCACTTCCCTTCACGTGGACCACGTCCATGTCGTAATCCTGCAGGAGCAGGCTCCATCTCAGGAGCTTGGCGTTGGCTCCTTTCATCTGGTGCAGCCAGGTCAGGGGAGAGTGGTCGGTGTAGACAGTGAAGTGTCGCCCGAAGAGATAGGGCTCTAGTTTCTTGAGGGCCCACACCATGGCCAGGCACTCCTTCTCGATGGCCGCGTAGTGTTGCTCCCGGGGTAGCAACTTCTTGCTCAGGTACACGATGGGGTGTCTCTCCCCCTTTTCATCCTCCTGCATTAACACCGCCCCCAGTCCCGTGTCTGAGGCGTCGGTGAACACCACAAAGGGCTTGTCAAAGTCTGGGTTTGCCAGAACTGGGCCACTGACCAGAGCCTCCTTCAGCGCCCGGAAAGCCTCCTGGCACTGCTCGGTCCAGACCACCTTGTCTGGCTTCCCCTTCTTGCATAGCTCCGTGATGGGGGTGGCGATGGCGCTAAAGTGGGGCACAAATCTTCGGTACTATCCTGCCATCCCAATAAAGGCTTGGACCTGCTTTTTGGTGTGGGGAGCGGGCCAGTCTCTGATCACCTCCACCTTGGCTGGTTCCGGCTTTAGGCGGCCGCTCCCCACCCGATGGTCCAGGTAAGATACTTCCGCCATCCCCACCTTGCACTTCTCCGCTTTTACAGTCAGCCCAGCCCCCTGGAGTCGGTCCAGCACTTGTCTAACCTGGGACACGTGGTCCTCCCAGGTCTGGCTAAAGACACAGATGTCATCAATATACGCCACGGCAAAACTCTCCATCCCCCTCAGGAGCTGGTCCACTAGGCGCTGGAAGGTGGCCGGCGCTCCCTTGAGGCCGAAAGGCAGGGTCAGGAACTCATAGAGCCCCAGAGGGGTGATAAAGGCCGATTTCAGTCGGGCATCTGCATCCAGCGGCACTTGCCAGTAGCCCTTTGTAAGGTCCATGGTGGTGAGGTACCGAGCTCCTCCCAGCTTGTCTAGGAGCTCGTCCGGCCTGGGCATGGGGTAGGCATCAGATACAGTGATGGCATTGAGCTTCCGATAGTCCACACAGAACCGGACCGACCCGTCCTTTTTGGGGACCAGCACCACCGGCGAGGCCCAAGGGCTGGCAGATGGCTGGATCACCCCCAAAGCCAGCATGTCCCGGACCTCTCTTTCCAGGTCCTGAGCAGTTTTCCCTGTGACTCGGAAGGGGGAGCATCTTATCGGCGGGTGTGACCCTGTCTGCACCCGGTGGACAGTCAGATTAGTGCGTCCAGGCTGGTTGGAAAACAGCTGTCGGTACGGATGCAGCACCTCCCTGACCTCAGCTTGCTGGGCAGGGGTTAGCTGATCCGAGAGGGGAATTGTTTCCAGGGGGAAACCAGCTCTGGTCCCAGGGAATAGATCTACTAAAGGGTCATCTCCCTGCTCCTCCCACTGTCCACACACGGCCAACACCACATTCCCCCTGGCATAATATGGCTTCATCATATTCACATGGTACACCCGGCGGTGGTGCGCCCGGTTCGACAGCTCCACCACATAGTTTACCTCATTGAGCTGCTTGACGACCTTGAAAGGGCCCTCCCAGGCGGCCTGTAGTTTGTTCTTTCTCACTGGGATGAGAACCATCACCTGATCCCCGGTGGCGTAGGCACGGGCCCGTGCCGTGCGGTCATACCAGACCTTCTGCTTCCTCTGGGCTCTGGCCAGATTCTCCCTGGCCAGGCCCATGAGTTCAGCCAGTCTCTCTCGGAAGATCAGGACATACTCCACCACTGACTCTCCATCGGGAGTGGCCTTCCCCTCCCATTCGTCTCTCATCAGGTCCAGGGGGCCCCTCACCCTCCTGCCATATAACAGTTCGAAAGGCGAAAATCCGGTCGACTCCTGGGGCACCTCCCTGTATGCGAACAGCAGGTGAGGTAAGTACTTGTCCCAATCCTGCGGGTGCTGATTCATAAAGGTTTTCAGCATCATCTTTAGCGTCCCGTTAAACCTCTCCACCAGCCCATTGGACTGGGGGTGATACGCTGAGGCCCAGTCGTGCCGGACCCCACATTTCTCCCACAAGCACCGGAGCAGGGCCGACATGAAGTTGGAGCCTTGGTCTGTCAAGACTTCCTTGGGGAACCCCACTCGGCTGAAAATGGTCAGGAGCGCATCGGCCACGGTGTCTGCTTCAATGGAAGCTAAGGGCACTGCCTCGGGGTAGCGGGTGGCAAAATCTACCACCACCAGAATGTATTTCTTCCCCGACCGGGTCGTCTTGCTGAGAGGCCCCACGATGTCCATGGCCACCTTCTGGAAAGGCTCCTCTATGATGGGCAAAGGTCTCAAAGCCGCTTTCCCCTTGTCCCGGGCCTTCCCCACCCTCTGACAGGGGTCACAGGATCGGCAATACTGCCGGACCGTGGTAAAGACCCCGGGCCAGTAAAAGTTCTGTAGCAACCTCTGCCGGGTGCGCCGGATTCCCTGGTGCCCTGCGAGGGGGATGTCATGGGCCAGGTACAGGAGCCTGCGGCGATACTTCTGGGGGACCCCCAGCTGCCTCCTGATCCCACAGGACTCTACTTCCCCTGGGGGAGCCCATTCTCGGTACAGGAACCCCTTCTCCCACAGGAACCTCTCCTGGCAGCCTCTCCTCATGGTCCGTACCACCCTGAGGTCGGCCAGGTCCCTGAGCTTCCGCAAGGAGGGATCTTTCCTCAACTCGGCCTGGAACTCAGCAGCTGGGGCAGGGACGGGGCCCGGTTCCCTCTCGCTGGCCAGGTCTGAGGCCTCCGCCTCTCTAAGCCGTGCCCCTCGGCCCTCCCTCCCCACCAGGGTAGGGTCCTGCGCCTCCGGTGTGATACCCTCCCCGAGGTCAGGGCGCAGTGCCCCTCGCCGGCTCTGGCTACGCGTCACAACCAGGGCGGCCTGGGGCTTGCTTGGCCAGTCCTCTAGGTCTCCCCCCATCAAAACTTCAGTGGGCAAATGGTGGTGTACCCCCACATCCTTGGGGCCCTCCTTGGCCCCCCATTTCAGGTGTACCCTTGCCACGGGCACCTTAAATGGGGTCCCGCCCACCCCTGTCAGGGTCAGATAGGTGTTGGGCACCACCCGATCTGGGGCCACCACCTCGGGCCGGGCCAGCGTCACCTCCGCGCCCGTATCCCAGTATCCATTGACCTTCCTCCCATCCACCTCCAGGGGAACAAGGCACTCTCTCCGGAGGGACAGCCCCGCGCCCACCCTGTAAACTGAGCACCCTGAGTCCAGAGCCTCCAGCCCTCTGGTGGAGCTGGCCTGGGGTACTCTTCCCTCCTGAGCAGGTGGTAAACTGGCAGCCCCCCTTTCCTGGGTCGTCTGCCCCTCGTCCAGCTGGGTCCCTACCCAGTTAACCCTGGGTAGGTTGGGTCTGCTCAGTCTGTCCCTGAGCCCGGGGCACTGGGACCGTACGTGGCCTCTCTGGCCACAGTGATAGCAGCTCAGGTCACGTTGGTCCCCTCGAGCAGGTCGGAGGGGCCCGACGCCAGGCGTTCCCCTTGGGAGGGGGTTCTCCCTATTTCCCCGCTGGGAGGCCCCCTGGTGACTCTCTCTCTGCATCGGGGGGGGCCTGTTCTTTTGGGGCTCCTCCCGGCTACCCCCTGACCGACTGTTCACAAACTCGTCGGCCAGCTGCCCTGCGTGCTGGGGGTTCTCGAGCTTTTTGTCCACCAGCCACAGCCTCAGGTCGGAAGGGCACTGTTCATACAGCTGCTCCAGTACGATTAGGTCCAGCAGGTCCTCTTTAGCTCGGGCCCCAGCTGTCCACTTGCGGGCATACCCCTGCATCCGGTTGGCCAGTTGTAGGTAGGTGACCTCAGGCGTTTTACGCTGACTCCGGAACCTTCTCCGGTACATCTCGGGGGTCAGCCCAAACTCACGGAGCAGGGCCTGCTTGAACAGTTCATAGTCCCCTGCCTCCGGCCCTGTCATTCGGCTGTACACCTCCACGGCTTTGGGGTCCAGTAAGGGGGTGAGGAACTGGAGCCTGTCTGCAGGGTCAACCCTGTGCAGCTCACAGGCATTCTCAAAGGCCGTCAGGAAGCTATCTATGTCCTCCCCCTCCTTCCGCTGGGCCAGGAAGCACTTATCAAAGTTCCTTGCCGTCTTGGGTCCCCCCACACTCACCGCAGCCGCAGCCAGGGCCCCACTGCTCCTCAGCCTGGCCAGCTCCAGTTCATGCTGTCTTTGTTTCTCCTTCTCCTGACGCTCCCTCTCCTTCTCCTGACGCTCCCTCTCCTTCTCCTGACGCTCCCTCTCCTTCTCCTCCTGCTCATGTTGACGTTGTTTCTCCTTCTCCTGACGCTCATGTTGACGTTGTTTCTCCTTCTCCTCCTGCTCATGTTGACGTTGTTTTTCATGATCCTCCAGCTCCCTCATTTTCATCTCCCTCTCCCATTCCAGCCGCCTCCGCTCCAGGGATGGGGAGCTCCGCCGGGAGGATCCCCTGCTGGGTGCCGGGGTCAGGGTGCCCTCGGTATTCGCTGGGCTTCCCCCAACCCCTCCCCCGGACATAGGTAGGAAGGGTCTCGGGATGTCCTCAGCAGCAGTCTGACCCCTCCCAGCCCGGTCAGGCCCCAGGGCCCACGCTGCGTCCCCCGGGCAGCTTCCCTCAGGGACAGGGATCGGGTCATCCAAGCGATCCCTCTCCTCCAGCTGGGCAATCAGCTGTTCCTTGGTGGACCTCCCGATGTGCAGCCCCCTCTGCCTGCACAGCTCCACCAGGTCGCTCTTCAGGCGTTTAGCGTACATCTCCCTGCTGGCCACTCGCAGGCCGGGCAGCTTCCCACGGTTTCCAGGAAAAGCCCCTCGTGTGCCCGTCCTTCTTGAGGTCACCGACTCTTTGCCAGGGTCGAGCTGCAGACTCCTCCGCCCCTGGGACCGCTCGCTGCAATCCCCTGGGGGACCCTGTTACTGCAAAAGTCTTTCTCTCTGGTCACACATTCCCAGGGGTTAACCGCCCCCCGAAACCGTCTCTCTCTGAATCTTCAGCACGCCTGGTCCCCGTCAATTCCCCTTCGTTTTACTGCTCCCCAGTCACTTACTGCAGGAAGCACCGTTCACGGGGTGCAGTACATCCCACCGCTGCCACCAGTTGTCACGGAGTGTGGGGGAGTCCAGGCCCTGCACCCCTCTTCCTGGGATCCACTGAGACTCTCAGCCAGCCAGTAAAACAGAAGGTTTATTGGACAACAGGAACACAGTCCAAAACAGAGCTTGTGGGTACAACCAGGACCCCTCCTTCACGTCCTTCTGGGGGAGCAGGGAGCTTAGACCCCAGCCCTGGGGTTCCCTGTGTTCCTCCCCCCAGCCCCAAACTGAAACTAAACCCACCCAGCAGGTTCCCTGCTGCAGCCTCTGTTCACATTCCTGGGCAGAGGTGTTACCTCCCCCTCCCCCTCCTGGCTCAGGTGACAGGCTCTCAGGTCTCCCATCCCCAGGGCACATTCCCAGGTCAACACTCCCCCCTCCCTGCTGCGTCACATCGTCACACCTCTGCTACCACGTTGTCACGGACCCCCAGGACCCAGGCTCTCTCTGTTCCGTAGGGCCCCTGGGAGGAACCAAAGAGCAGACAGACTGGGCCAGACCAAAGGTCCACCTAGCCCAGTGTCCTGTCCTCTGACAGCGGCCAGGGCCAGGTGCCCCAGAGGGAATGGACAGAACAGGGAAACACCCAGTGATCCATCCTGTCGCCCATTCCCAGCTCCTGGCAAACAGAGGCTAGGGACACCATCCCTGCCCATCCCAGCTGTTGGGAACACTGGGGCATGGCCACTAGGTAACTCGAGGGGATGGAAGACCACGAGTGTCGATGAAGCCCCCTCGCACTAGGCCCCTGTGTCCTTGCCCCCCCCCCCCGCCTGGAGGCACTCGCAGCAGCTCTGCGTGCTAGGCCCAAGTGTCCTTGGCCCCCCCGCCTGGAGGCACACACAGCAGTTATGCTGAGAATCTGCAACAGTATGTTGCAGAGTCAGACTGCCTGAAACTAAGCAAGGCCAAACAGGGGAGATATGGAAGAACAATGCTGAATCAAGCAGCTTTATGTATAGTTTAACAAATGATACAGAGAATCAGGGAACTAGCTGGGAACTGGATTGGCTGGCTATATGGATACTTGGAGCAGCTTGCTATTGGATAAGTATGCTGGGAAAAAGGATGTATAAAAGCCTGTGTAACTTCCTGCTCTGTTGTACAGGATTTGAGATTCAAATCTCCCTGTACCTTTTTGAAGCTTCAAATAAACTTTTCTGCTTCTCCACCCCGTTGTGATTATTGGGTGTAGCACACCGGGTAACGAACCAACTCAAGCTGTTGTTCAGCCTCTCGGCACTGGGTGCCGGCAACAGCTTTTGGCGTCCCTGGGTGGGCTCGAGGCTGCAATTTAGCCTTGCCCGGACCCCTCCTGGAGGTCGAGGATTGCAGCGAGAACCGACGCCCAGCGCGCACCGGTGAGTTCATCGGGGGCCTCGGAGGAGACGCGATTTGATCGACCCCAGAGGGCACAACGGTGCAACGCACTCATATAGTGGAGAAGCTGTTGTGGACTACGGTGAAGAACCGGTCCCTTGGACGTGGGGGAGGAGCAGCTGCAGGCCACGGTGAAGAACCGGTTCCTTGGATCAGGTAGGATCCTTTTAAAATCCGGATTATATGCTCTGTTGGAACCTGGGGACGCCCAGAGTTACCCTGTAGGTATGGGACAGGGACAGAGCTCAGAGGTTAGGGCACGGTGTACGCCCCTAGAGTGCATTCTAGCAAACTGGAAGGTATTTGGTGCGGATCCGATGACTAAGAGCCAATTAAAACGATTCTGTACAGTTGACTGGCCTCAATATCAACTCGAGGACCAGGAGTGGTGGCCACCAGGAGGGTCAATTAATTACAACACGATCCTTCAGTTACTCCTGTTCTGTCAGAGAACAAGGAAATGGAATGAACATATGTATGCGCATTTGTTTCTGACTTTATGTACTCGACCAGATATTTTACAGCGCTGTAATCTGACTCCAACTGGTTTGGTAGCAGCTAATGTTAGTCCCCAGACCCCCACCCCCACTGTAATGGCAGAGCCGGTGTCCCCTTCGGCCCCTACACCCACACCTTGTAAGTCCCCAATGGTTGGCCTATACCCCTTAATCACTGAAACTAAAGTCGCCCGGTCTGGATCAGACAGGCGTCCTGCCACAACTATGCAGGTTTATACTCATGTGCCCTTTAATCCTGTGGATTTGGCTGCTTTCAAAGCACAGGCAGGAGAGTTTTCCACCAACCCAAGCAGGTTTATATCAGTCTTTGAGGGGTGCCTCAGTAGTCACAAGCCGGACTGGGATGATTGTAACGTCCTCCTGCGAACCCTATTGTCTGAGGTTGAAAGACAACAGGTTGTGTCCAAGGCAAGGGAGGAGGCACAGAGACGGTACGACCGGGATCGTATTAATGTCCCTGACCCGGATGCACAAGTCCCCCGAGCAGACCCCAGGTGGGATCCAAATGATCATGGGGATATGACCCGCCTTACCTCCTATAAGGAGTTGCTTTTGCATGGACTCCGTCACTCGGCTGTCCGACATAATAATTGGGCAAAGCCATATGAAGTAATGCAGGATTTAAAAGAAAGCCCAGGGGCCTTTCTACAGCGTATTCGGGACACCATTCGACAGAACACTAATGCAGACCCCGATGATCAGGCAACTGAGTCAATTATTAAGGGAATTTTTACGAGCAGAGCAGCCCCTGATATTAAGAGAAAGTTACAGAAAAAGGAGGATTTAATGGGTATGACCATGGCACAAATTTTAGAGACTGCAAACCGAGCTTATAGTCTGAGAGAGACAGAGAAGGAGAGAAAGCAAGTGAGATTGATGGTAACAGCGGTACAGGCCGGCACTAAGAGAAGTGGCCGGGGAGGAAGGGGCCGTGGACGCGACCGTCCGGGCCTGCAGGAGAGACGACTGGGTCGCAACCAGTGTGCCCTGTGTCGACAGGAGGGACACTGGAAAAATGAGTGCCCAAAGAGGAAAGAAAAGGGGGGTGCCCCTATGATGGCGATGGTGGAGCAGGAATAGGGGTGTCAGGGGAGACGGACCACCCTACCCCCGGAACCCCGAGTAAAGATGCGGGTGGGAAGCTCAGAAATAGATTTTTTAGTGGACTCTGGAGCGGCCCGAACTGCCGTAAATCAGCCTCTTCAGTTGCCAGTAGCAGATTCCCTTACTGTGGTGGGAGCCACAGGCAGGGACACCAAGTGCCCAGTGTATGCCCCAGCGGAATGTGCTTTGGGAGACAGGACTATATCCCACAAGCTGGTATACCTCCCTGAGTGTCCAACCCCTCTGCTGGGACGGGATCTACTTTGTCGCCTCGGTGCCACCCTGCATTTTACTGAGGACGAAATAACCCTTACCTTACCCCCTGAGAATGCCTGGATCATGACCCTTGCAGTTGAGCCCTCAGCCATGCAAGCCCCAGAATGGAGCCCGTGGGAAGACCAGGTGTACCCCCTCGTGTGGGCATCAGGGATTCCAGGAAAGGCCACCCACCAGACCCCTATTACTATTCAGCTCATACCAGGGAAAGGCCCAGTGCAAGTAAAACAGTATCCAATCAAGAGGGAAGCCAGAGAAGGTTTACAGGAAACTATAAATCAATTCCTAATGTATGGTATTCTCCGGGAATGTCAGTCAGCCTGGAACACTCCCATTCTACCCGTACAGAAGCCTGATGGCACGTATCGGCTGGTACAGGACCTAAGGGCAGTCAATGTACGGGTTAAGACTCTGCACCCTCTTGTCCCTAACCCGTACACCTTATTGGCTTCTATAGGGGGACAGTATACCCATTTTTCAGTCCTTGATCTGAAAGATGCTTTCTTTACCATCCCAGTTGCCACCCCATCACAGGAGATCTTCTCCTTCGAGTGGGAGGACCGAAAAAGGGTTAAAAAGCAACTTTGCTGGACAGTGTTGGCCCAGGGATTTAAAAACTCTCCCACCCTTTTTGGCCAGGCTCTGGCCAGGGACCTACAGGAGTGGGATAATGAGGAGGCTCTCCTTCTGCAGTATGTAGATGATTTGTTAATTGCCACTGTGGGCCAAAAACCCTGTCTTAAAGCCACCGTGAGCCTCCTGAATTTTATTGGACTTCGGGGATATCGTGTAGCACGGAGTAAGGCTCAAATTGCCCTCCCAGAGGTACGGTACCTCGGGTTTCACATACGGCAAGGGGAGCGTCAGCTTTCAAGCGAAAGAAAGGAAGCTATCTGTCAAGTTCCTACCCCAAGTAACCGTAAGCGGCTCAGGGCATTTCTGGGTATGGCAGGCTTTTGCAGGATATGGATCCCAGAGTTTGGACTGTGGGCTACACCCCTGTACGACTGTGTAAAAGGAGCAGATCATGACCCCTTCTATTGGACCCCAGAGGCTGACAGGGCATTTAAAATCCTGAAAAGAAAATTGATGGAAGCCCCGGCTCTGGGCCTGCCAGATCTCTCTAAGCCATTTCAGTTGTATGTACATGAACGAAGGGGGGTGGTCCTAGGAGTGCTCACACAGCTGTTAGGAGCATGGACGCGTCCTGTGGCTTATTTTTCTAAGCAATTGGATCAGGTTGCAAAGGGTTGGCCGGCATGTTTACGGGCGGTCGCAGCTACTGCCCTATTGCTTGAGGAAGCGAGAAGCTAACATTGGGAGGGGTTATGCAAATCTATACTCCCCATATGGTCCGAGCCTTATTGGATGCAAAGGGAGGGCTTTGGCTCACCCAGGCTCGGATTGCTCGGTACCAGGCTAAGCTGTTAGAGAACTCTGAAGTCACCTTACAGCCTTGCCCCTCCCTTAACCCAGCCACCCTCTTGCCAGAAACAGAGGAACAGGAACATGACTGTTTAGAGATCATAGATGTCCAGTACTCCAGCCGTCCGGATTTAAAGGATGTACCCCTCCCAAATGCAGATTATGAGTGGTACACTGATGGTAGCAGTACTGTAATAGATGGGCAAAGGAGGGCGGGTTATGCTGTTGTGACCTTCATGACACTGTGGAAGCTGAAGGTTTGCCTGCTGGGACCTGTGCCCAGCTTGCCGAACTAATAGCCCTGACCCGTGCACTTGAACTGTCAAAAGGAAAGCGGGTCAACATTTTTACTGATTCAAAGTATGCTTTTGGGGTGCTGCATGCTCATGCTGGCCTATGGAAGCAAAGGGGAATGCTGACAGCCCAAGGCTCCCCAGTCAAGTACGGGCCCCAAATCCTCCGGCTCCTAGAAGCCGTACAACTCCCCTCGGAAGTGGCGGTGGTACACTGTAAAGCCCATCAAAGGGAAGATCAAGATGTGGCCAGAGGTAATGCCCGGGCAGATAGAGAGGCTAAGCATGCTGCCACCCTGCCATCCCCTCAGGCTGAGAACGCCCATATGCATGCCCTTATCCCATCAGGAGGGGAGCTTCCAACCCCTCAGTACTCTGGGGAGGAGAGACAGCTAACCGACAAACTCAGTCTCCGGGAAAAGGAGGGATGGCTCCATTCCAGCAGCCCCCTCCCTCCCGCCGAGCCCCCTAAATCCCCTCCCCCAACAGCCCCCCTCTGTCCCGTGTCCTCGGTCCAGGCAAACAGGCCGCCTGGCCCCCTCTCTCCTCAGCCCTTTGTCCTCCCACTGCCCAGACCCGGCTGCTCCCAAGCTGGGCTGGGCCTCCCGGTCACCAGACCCCGGGTCCCCCATCTCCAGGCCGGTGTCGGGGAACATGGGGTGGCCCTGGGTGGTCTGTGGGGCAGGCCAGGGGGCCTATGTGGTGTGGACATGGGAGGCAGCCCGGGGGGGGTCGATAGGGTGGTGGGAAGATATGGGGCAGGCTGGGGGGTATATAGGGCAGTGTGGGGACATGGGGCAGGCTGGGGTGGGGTCTATGGGGTAGTGGGGGGACATGGGGGGCAGCCCGGGGGGCTCGATAGGGCGGGGGAGAGACATGGGGCAGGCTGGAGGGGGGGTGTGGGGCAGGCTGGGGGGTATATAGGGCAGTGTGGGGACATAGGCCAGGCTGGGGTGGGGTCTATGGGGTTGTGGGGGGACATGGGGGGCAGCCCGGGGGGCTCGATAGGGCGGGGGAGAGACATGGGGCAGGCTGGAGGGGGGGTGTGGGGCAGGCTGGGGGGTATATAGGGCAGTGTGGGGACATAGGCCAGGCTGGGGTGGGGTCTATGGGGTTGTGGGGGGACATGGGGGGCAGCCCGGGGGGCTCGATAGGGCGGGGGAGAGACATGGGGCAGGCTGGAGGGGGGGTGTGGGGCAGGCTGGGGGGTATATAGGGCAGTGTGGGGACAAGGGGCAGGCTGGGGTGGGGTCTATGGGGCTGTGGGGGGACATGGGCAGCCCAGGGGTGGGGGGCAGGCTGGGGGCCCCATCTGGCAATGGGGAGACATGGGGCAGGTCCGTGGGGCGAGGGGGGCCGGGGGGGCTCCACGGGGCGGGGGGGGGCTCCGGGGGGGGCGATGGGGGCGGTCCATGGGGCGGATCTATGGGGCCCGGGGCTGTGTTTGCTCCTCCCGGCCCGCAGGGGGCCCCGGAGCCCGCCCCGCTCGGCGCCGGTGTCCGGGGCGGAGCCGGGGCCGGGATCATGCAGGTGCCGGGGACGGAGCCGACCCTTGGGGACCCCCTGGCGCGGCCCCGGGGGGTCCCACGGGGGGTTCGGGCTGGGCGCGGTCCGGGCGCGGCCCCGGGGGGTCCCACGGGGGGTTCGGGCTGGGCGCGGTCCGGGCGCGGCCCCGGGGGGTCCCACGGGGGGTTCGGGCTGGGCGCGGTCCGGGCGCGGCCCCGGGGGGTCCCACGGGGGGTTCGGGCTGGGCGCGGGCTGGGTGTGGCCCCCGGGAGGGTCCCACGGGGGGTTCAGGCTGGGTGTGGCCCCCGGGGGGGTTCGGGCTGGGCACGGTCCGGGCACGGCTCCCTGGGGGTTTACACGGGGGGGTTGGGCTGGGCGCGGGCTGGGTGTGGCCCCCAGGGGGGTTCCACGGTGGGTTCGGGCTGGGCGCGGTCCGGGCATGGTCCCTGGGGGGTCCCACGGGGGGTTCAGGCTGGGCGCGGGTTGGGTGCGGCCCCCAGGGGGGTCCCACGGGGGGTTCGGGCTGGGCGCGGGCTGGGTGTGGCCCCCGGGGGGGTTCGGGCTGGGCATGGTCCGGGCACGGCTCCCTGGGGGTTTACAAGGGGGGGTTGGGCTGGGCACGGGCTGGGTGTGGCCCCCGGGGGGGTCCCACGGGGGGTTCGGGCTGGGCGCGGTCCGGGTGTGGCCCCCGGGGGGGTCCCACGGGGGGTTCGGGCTGGGCGCGGGCTGGGTGTGGCCCCCGGGGGGGTCCCACGGGGGGTTCGGGCTGGGTGTGGCCCCCGGGGGGGTCCCACGGGGGGTTCGGGCTGGGCGCGGGCTGGGTGTGGCCCCCGGGGGGTCCCACGGGGGGTTCGGGCTGGGTGTGGCCCCCGGGGGGTCACACGGGGGGTTCGGGCTGGGCGCGGGTTGGGTGCGGACCCCAGGGGTGTTCGGGCTGGGCACGGCCAGAGGCTGCCGTTGGGACGAGGTTGACTCGCGACCCGTTGGTGCCGGGTTGGTCCGTGGGCGATGCGCTCGGGGGCCCGCCTTGGGGCTGTGTGCCATGGGGCTGTGTGAGCCCGGTATCGCCTCACCCGTCAGTGGGGGGCCAGGCAGGGGGTCCCTCCGTCCCTGTTCGCCGCAGTAACGCGCCCCTGTGCCCACCAGGCGTCCGTGGCCAAGGACTCCGTGCAGGCGGCGGCCCAGAAGTTCCTGAACTTTGTGAATCGGGGCCCCTCCCCCTACCATGGTAAGGGGCTGGGGGAGCCTGGGGGAAAGGGGGTTGCGCCCGCGGCGGGGCCCCCCTGAGCCTGCAGCTGCTGCCCTGTCCAGGCTGTCACCCCATCGACAGAGAGCTGCCCCCTGGCAGTGCCTGTTGGAGCTGGACGGCAACACCGAGCTACCCACACCCCTCCGGGGGCCCCTTCGCCCCCTCCCGGCTCAAGCCTCTATTCCCATGGGGCTGGTGGGGGTAGCAGACACTCCCCAGCTGGTGGGGTAGGGGGAGAGACTGGCCAGACTCACCAGGGTGTTAAACCTGGGACACTGCTGCCCACGCCCGGCTCCTGGGCACCGGGCCCATTTCTCACACTGCCCTGGCACGGCTCCCTCCGCACCCCGGTGTCGCAACGCCTGTTCTCCTGCCCCAGGCTGCCCCCCTCCGCCCCCCGCCTCTCTCCCCTAGGTGCCCGCTCCCCCTGCCCGGAGCCAGGGCCTGCAGCCAGGCAGGGGACGCGGCAGGGCTGCAAGGAGCCAGCGTCCCCACTTGTTTATCAGAAGCCTGCGGGACGCGGCAGGGTGGAGTCCCCCCATCCCCCCCCGGGCAGCAGCCGCAGAGTGTGCAGTCTGGGGGGGTGGGGGGGAAGGTTTGGTGACAGAGCAGGTTGGGAATTCCAAGCCGGGGGGCTCCCAGTGCCAGCTGCCCAGCCCTGCTGAGTGCATGAGGATCCGGGGTGGCGGGGGTTTGGGGGGGAGGCTGTTTCCTCCTTGCTCCCCACTCCCTGACCCGAAGCAAAGTCCACTCCCAGACTCTTATCAGCACAGGCAGGGCCGATTCCCCAGGTGCTTGGCACCCGAGCCAGGTGCTGTGCGGGGGGAGCTGCCCTCTTAACCGCCTGCCCCGACTGGAGAGTCTGCACTCCCCTGCAGAGGACCCTGCAAAATCCCTCCCCTCCAGACAGTGGGGCTGTGGGGCTGAGTGGGGATGGCCCAAGGGGGCGGGGGCTGCGATGCCCATGCGCTGCTCTGTATGGACCCTTCTCACACCCGCTCAGGCACAGCACCCTGGCGAGGCACCGGCTGGCAGAGGAGCAGAACCACTTTCCTGCCGTCGGTGCCCACTGCCCCCTACGGGGGAGGGGCTGGCATGGCCCAGGGATGGGCTCAGTCTCCATGCTGCCCATTGTGACGGACTTCCCCGGGGTGCAACCTGGAACTGGGGTACTGCGGAGTCCTCTGTCTCACCAGCCTGGGCTCCCTATCCCACTGTGATGCTGTGACAAGCTGCAGACCCCTCCAGGTCCTGCACTCACACAGCCATCCCCAGGCAGGCACGCGCTTTGCTGAGTTACAGGAATGCTTCTCCTACCCACTCATGAACCCTCAATAGAGAGGCCCCAGCCAGTGCCCCCCAGCTTCCCAGCTTTGCGCCCCAGAACTGTACCATCAAGCCCTGGGCAGAAGCCTGGCCAGTGTTAGTTATGACCCAGTCCACCCCTACCTCCATGTGGAGGTGTCCTGCACCAGCCCCTGTTCCTGAGCAGATTTCCCTGCGCGCACTGTCTTAGGTAAAAAATACAAAACAGATTTTTTGACGACAGAAAGGTAGATTTTAAGTGATTCTAAGCAATAAGGGGACAGATCAGAGTAGATCACCTAAGAAGCAGAACCAAACGGCAAGCTGCGAGTTATAAACTAGAGAGGATTTGACCCAAGCATCCCACTGGTACAAGCGGCTCACCAATCTTCCATACACAGGCTGGGATTCCCTCCTTCCGCTGGGCCCCCTGCCCCCACACAGTCCTTGGTTTTCCAGGCATCTTTCCAGGAGCTGAGTTGAGGGGGGAGTGATGCCAGTGATGATGTCGCTTCCCCCCTTTTATGGCTTCTTCCAGCTTGCTGGAAAGATCCTTTGCTAGGAGTCCAACAGTCCCTGTTGTGTAGTCGCTCTCCGAGGGGTTTCCACTGTACCCAGTTCCTGTGAGTGTGTGTTCCCCTCAGTGGGCCGTCAGCACCGGTTGGCCTTTTTATTGTTGCACCTGAAGGGCTGCTGGTGGATGTTTTTAAGCTCCCGGCAGGTTTCAGAGGCTCACACGGATACAATTCGGACTCCAGATACAATGACAGCGCATACAATCCAACGGGAGAGTCATGGGCAACAGATCAAGACTTTTAAAATGACACCTCACAAGGCAGACTTCGTACCAAACGCATCATCGTCCTATCGCTGTGGCAAATCTGGGGAGGCCAGGGTGTTGCTTTGGGGTGCAGAACGGTAGACTTTAAGTGACTATAAGCAGTAAGCGTGGCGGTTTGTGTGGTTCCCCGCAGTGGTTGCCGAATGCCGGAGCCGCCTGCTGCAGGCGGGGTTCTGGGAGCTGAAGGAGGCTGAGCACTGGGACATCCAGCCCGAGCACAAGGTAGGGTAGGGGGCTGCCTAGGGCACGGGCTGGGGACATGGGGTGCTCTTGTTGCCCTGGCCTGTGGCTTTGGGGGCACAGTGCATTTGTGGGGGGAGGGGGCAGCTTGGTGGGGTGGGCCCAACTTCTCCCCACCTCCAGGAAAGGGCTGAGGGGGCCCTGGCCCCGAAGCCATTGGGATGGGCTTAGGCCAACACCACCACTGCTGCCTCTCCCCTTTTCTCTCAGTACTTCGTGACCCGGAACCACTCCACCCTGATCGCCTTCGCCGTCGGGGGCCGGTACCAGCCTGGCAACGGCTTCAGTCTGATTGGCGCCCACACGGACAGCCCCTGCCTCAGGGTGAGGGACCCCTCGCACCCGGGACGCCAGCTGCCTCCTCCCGCCCCGCCCCGGTTCCCCTGGGGCGCCTCCAGCCTCACCCGGCCCGCCCCGCCCCGGTTCCCCTGGGGCGTGTCCAGCCCGACCCGACCGGCCCCGGTTCCCCAGCTCCACCCGTGCTGGTTCCTCTGGGGCGCGTCCAGCCTGACCCACGCTGGTTTCCCTGGGGCTCCGTCCTTGCCTGCCCCATCACCCGCCACTCCCTGGCCTCTGCCTGGATCCCTTCCCCCGGGTCCCTCTGGAGCACCCCCTACCCTGCCGGGTGCTGGACACCCAGCCCTGCCCGGCTCTGGGGCCTCACCCAGGCTGGGATTGCCGTGGGGCAGGATCTCATGGAGCCTCGCTCTCCCGCCCCCAGGGCCTGGCTTCATGCCCATCCCAGAGCCCCGTCCTTGGTGGCCTCCCCACTGCTGCTGCCAGGGCCCGGGGGGCTGAGCCAAAGGTGCCCCCTCATGAGCAGTGCCCGGCCCGCTGGCTGGTGATGGGCTGCTGGCTCTCGCACAGGTGAAGCGTCGCTCCAAGAGAGGCCACGTGGGCCTGGTGCAGGTGGGCGTGGAGACCTATGGAGGTGGGATTTGGAACACGTGGTTCGACCGGGACCTGACTGTGGCCGGGCGGGTGATCGTAAAGGTGAGCCTGGGCTGGGCTGGGAGCCGCTCCCGGCCCGCAGCTCCGTGTCTGCAGGTCACAGCTCGTGGTGGGATCCACTCCCGTCCACGCATCCCGGATCCTAGAGTCCGTCTGTCCATCTGTCACACCCACGCTCCCCCTCGGAAGTCAGCAGGTTCCGACTCCCTACCCCACGCGGGGAACACACACCTCCCCCGTCTGCAGGGATATGGGCAGGGGTCCGGCACTGCCGCCCTCTTCACCCCACATGGTGGGCAGCTGGGCAGGCAGGTGCAGAGGGAACGCCCCAGGCAGGCAAAGACCCTCACCCCATGGATTAGATCCTTCCAGCCCCCATCCCTGCCCTTCCCCTGGAGGAGGGCTGACTCCTGTGGGTGGGCATGGGGAGGTCCCTGGGAAGGGCTCCCTGACCCGCCCTCCCTGCTGTGCTTTCAGGAGCTGGCTGCGGGGCGGCTGGAGCAGCGGCTGGTGTGGGTGGAGCGGCCCGTCCTGCGCATCCCCAACCTGGCCATCCACCTGCAGCGCAGTGTCAACGAGAGCTTTGGGCCCAACACGGAGCAGCACCTGTGAGCCGCCCCCCGGGGCTCGCCCAGAGCAGGAGGGTTCAGTGGGGCAGGCGTCCCCATCCCACGCCAGAGCATGGGCACTAATGTTCCCCGTGCTCTCCCCAGGGGCCTGGCCCGGCTGTGTGCCGAGAGGGCTCCACGGCCTGGCGGAGCTTCCTGCTCTTGCCCTGTGTGGTGGGACCCTCTCCAGCCAGCTCACAGCCCAGGTGTTCCCGGAGCACATGCTGCCAGGTCTGGGGGGCTGCCTGGGAGGCGCAGGGTACCGTGGGGGGCACAGAGATGGGGGGTGGATCGCAGGCCTGGGGCAGGGCTTCCCCCTCAGTCACTCCCAGGGCATCGGCGTCTGACACCCCTTTCTCTGCCAGTTGGCTGGTGAGCCCCCGGGGAGCAGGGCAAGGGCGCGCCCGGGGAAGGGCTTGCTCTGGCGATTGCCCCAGGATGTGGGAGCAGCCGAGCAGGGTTGGAAATGCCCAGGTGACCAACCAAGCCCTTTTCCCCGCAGGGTGCCCATCCTGGCCACTACCATCCAGGAGGAGCTGGAGAAGGGGGCACCCAAGGCTGGGGCTCCCTGCACTGCTGATGCCCAGGTGAGGCAGGAGGTCCCCTGGGGGTGTCAGAGCCCAGCTCCCCATCATGTGGGTTTGTGCACCGAGTGTCCCCTGCTCGGCATGCCGGGGGGCCCTGGGACAGGGGAAACCCAGCCAGGAGCTGCAGTGTTCCTGGGAGAGTCGGGGGGACTGGGGCCGGGCGGTGCTGCCCTGCGGGGACGGGGGTCTCGTGGCCTGTCCACAGCATTCACCTCCCCTGGGGGGCTCTGCTCTCTCCCCAGACGGAGCGGCATGCCCCCGTCCTGCTATCCCTGCTCTGCTCCCAGCTGGGCGTGAAGCCGGAGCAGATCGTGGAGATGGAGCTGTGTCTGGCGGATACGCAGCCAGCGGTGAGTGACCAGGACCCAGCCGGGGGGGCCAGGCAATGGCAAGGCAGCGGCTTCTCCCTCCAGCCCCAGGCTGACTGGCACAGGGCTGAGGGTAAAATCTGCTGCAAGGGTCCCTGCCCTGCTGGTGATGAGCTGCCTGGGTTGGGAGGAGGCAGGGACCATCCTTCATGTTGTCACAGATCCACAGGATCGGGGCTATGCCCCCAGCTTTGGGTCAGTCCCTTGGTGTGATGGGCCAGACCCCCCAGGGTCCCACTCTTTCCCTGGGATGACCCACGCGGCCTCCCCACCTCCTAGGCTGGACCTGTGGGCGCCAGCCTCCTGCTGCACCCCGCCCAGCAAGTCCAGCTGAGACACCTGGGAGGGAGCAGTGCGCTGCTCAGGAGGAGGGTGCCTCCCCCAGCCCCATAGAATCAGAGATCAGGGCTGGAAGGGACCTCAGGAGGTATCTAGTCCAACCCCCTGCTCAAAGCAGGACCAATCCCCACTAAATCATCCCAGCCAGGGCTTTGTCAAACCGGACCTTAAAAACCTCTAAGGAAGGAGATTCCACCACCTCCCTAGGCAACGCATTCCAGTGCGTCACCACCCTCCTCGTGAAAGTTTTTCCTAATATCCAACCTAGACCTCCTCACTGCAACTTGAGACCATTACTCCTTGTTCTGTCATCTGCCACCACTGAGAACAGCCTAGATCCATCCTCTCTGGAACCCCCTTTCAGGTAGTTGAAAGCAGCTATCGAATCCCCCCTCATTCTTCTCTTCTGCAGGCTAAACAATCCCAGCTCCCTCAGCCTCTCCTCATAAGTCTTGTGTTCCAGACCCCTAATCATTTTTGTTGCCCTCCGCTGGACGCTTTCCAATTTTTCCACATCCTTCTTGTAGTGAGGGGCCCAAAACTGGACACAGTACTCCAGATGAGGCCTCACCAATGTCGAATAGAGGGGAACGATCACGTCCCTCAATCTGCTCGCTATGCCCCTACTTATACATCCCAAAATGCCATTGGCCTTCTTGGCAACAAGGGCACACTGCTGACTCATATCCAGCTTCTCGTCCACTGTCACCCCTAGGTCCTTTTCTGCAGAACTGCTGCCGAGCCATTCGGTCCCTAGTCTGTAGCTGTGCATTGGGTTCTTCTGTCCTAAGTGCAGGACTCTGCACTTGTCCTTGTTGAACCTCATCGATTTCCCTAGGGAGGAGGTGGAGTCTCCATCCTTTGAGGTGTTTAAGGCCCGGCTTGACAAAGCCCTGGCTGGGATGATTTAGTTGGGGTTGATCCTGCTTTGAGGACTAGATACCTGCTGAGGTCCCTTCCCACCCGGATAGTCTGTGATTCTAGGAGGCACACTGGACTGCTGCAGACACTGCATCTGTGTGGCCAGGGTTGCGACTAGGCTGCCTGCTCTGCTGCTGATGGTGACGTGGGGTCCCTGCTCTTGACCTCCCCGCGGGGCTCCACCGTCCCCCACTGTCCTTCCCGCACCAGCTCCCTCCTGGGGCCAGTGTGGCTACTGTGCACTTCCCCTGGGAGCAGCCTCTGCTGCGCCCCCCCAGCCTTCAGGGCCTGGTGTCTGCACTCCTCAGGCCGAATGTCTGCGGCCCCCAACCTCTGGGAGTGAGCGCTCGGGAGCCTGGCATGGAGGGACGCCCGCGGCTCATCCACACGTGCCCTGAGGTCCCAGCCAAGCCAGTCCCCAGCTTGTGCCCGCCTCGGAGGCTGCCCCCCACTCCCTGCAGCAGAGCCCCCAGGGCAATCCCCAAGCAGGGCTGGGGTCAGTCCTCAGGCGGTGTGCAGCTGGGGCAGGAGCCGGGCTCCCCAGGGTGCCGGTACCCCTGCAGCCCCGCTCCTGGAGGGTGGGACTTGCCCAGGGCGTGGTGGGGCAGCGCCCAAGCACCTGGCTCTGTGCATGCGTGCAGGGGCCCAGCCGGGGCGCCGGTGGGAACTGGGCCCAGAGCCCTGCTAGGATGGGACTGCCCGGCTCCACCAGGTCCCCCAGCCCGCATGACGGACTCCGTTTGCTCGCTCCCTTTCAGACATTAGGTGGCGCCTTCGATGAGTTCATCTTCTCCCCCCGCCTGGACAATCTGCACAGCTGCTACTGCGCCCTGCAGGTGAGTGGGGGCTGCCCCGGGGAGACTGTGCCCCACCCCAACCCCGACTCTGCGCTCCTCTCTGGGGTCGCGGCTGCACCCGTCTCTGGGGGGCGGGGTGTCAGCAGGGCCCTGTGGGGACTCCCCTTCTGGCAGGACGGCGGCGGGGCCAGGCACATGTCGGGGTGGAGGGGCTGTTTGCCCGGCGCTTGCTCGGCCGGTGGCTCTGTGGGCTCTGCCCCAGGAATGCCCCATGTTCTGTCCCCTGCAGGCCCTGATCAGCTCCTGTGAGGCTCCCGGCTCCCTCTCCCGGGAGCCCAACGTCCGCCTGATCGCGCTGTACGACAACGAGGAGGTGAGCGGACGTGGGGCGGTGACGTGCTCCAGCTGAGAACTGAGCTGGGGGCGGGGAGATTGGGAGGGGGGAACCTGCACTCTTCCCCCTCCTGAAGCACTTCACAGCACAGCGCCCCCAGCAGGGCAGGGACTGGGAGGAGCAGATCCATCTTCTCTCCCCCCCACCTCCACCCCAACCCCCACGTCCGGAGATTCCCAGGGCAGCCACTGCCGGTGCCTTTCCCTGCACCAGCCGGGCAATAGCCCAGGCACACTCATCCCATGTTGGGTGTCACGGACCCCCAGGATCAGGGCCAGGGCCCCAGCGGTGAGAGAGGCCCCCAAGGGGTCTGTCTCCGCCTCCAGGAGAAGCCACGCAACTTCACCGCCTCCTGGGGCTGGACCTTTGGGCCTGTAGCCTCCCTGCACCCCCACCATGAGCTCCAGGCAGCAAGTCCCCCTGAGACAGACCCCGATGGAGACTTGTACCATCTTGGGGGGCAGCACCCCCTCCCCCAGGATCTGCAGGGACACACAGCCAGCGCAGGCCAACAGGCGGGTTAGTCACCTGGACCAACACAGGGACACCTTAGCTCAGCCCAGAGAATTAAAGGTTAAAGCATCGTCCGTTCTGGTCAGCCAGCGCCCATCCCAGCTGTAGTGAACCCCACTGTTCAGACTCCATCTGTCTCTGTCTGGCCTCCTTGGGCAGAGTCCAGGTGAGCCCTGACTCCTGCCAGCAGCCTGCTCTGATCCCCTACCTCACTCCTCCCCCATCCTCTGTCCTCAAACTGGAGGATGTTCCCCAGCCTCCCTGGGGGGAGGTCAGGAAATCCACCCCCTCTCGGGCGCTGGTTGTGGGTGCCAGTGTCCTGTGACTGGCTTTGCCATTGTGTCTTCTGGGATTCCCCATTGATATGGGGTCAGGCTCCACCAGTGTTTTTTAATGACCCATCCCTGCTCAGACAGCCAGGCGACATGCACATGGATGTCTCTTAGCCTCCCTGAGAGCAAACCGTCCTTCCCCTCCACTACTCCTGGGGGAATTCTGTGCCAAAAAATTAAAAATTCTGTTCACAATATTTTAAAATTCTGCATATATAATACACATACACAATATAATCACAGCAGTTTCAATTATTTTTGGTAATTTATTTCAAAATACTTGTCAGCAAGTATGTCTGTAACAATACAGACAACAAAAAAGATTCAGGAAATGTTTTTTGACAAATAGATTCCTTACTAGGCATATTAATGCAGGACTCTGAGTAATAATTCATTTAAACTACAATACAGAACTGTATTTCCCACACCCCTCAGAAGCAGTGTAAAGGCTTGGGGGAGTCAGAGGTAACGGAGGAGCTGAGGTAGAGGGAAGTAAATTGCTGGGAAGGAGCCTGGGTGTGAACTTGGAGGGTTGTTGAGTATGGGTGTGAAAAGTATGGAACAGGTTTTTTGAGGGGGCGGGGAGAGACTGTTAGGGAGCTTCCCCCATGCAGACCCTGGCTAACCCCTAGCCTTTCCCATTCAGTCAGGCACATGTGCCGCTGTCCCCATGTGTTCTTGCACCCCTACTCAGACACCCACTCCCCACATCCCCATGTGGTCCTGCACCCCTCCCCCTGTCCCCATGTAGCTCTGTACCTCCTCCCCTTCCCCATGTGTCTCTGTGCCCCCACTCAGCCACCCCTGTGCCTATGTATCCCAGTACTCCCTCCCCCGTCCCCATGAGTCTCTGTGCCCCCCAGCCACTCCCCTGTTGCTATGTAGCTCTTTGCACCCCCTCCCCCCTGTGGCCCTGTGCCTCCACTCCCATTTAGCCCCTGCCCCAGTCTGTCCTCCCCTGCTAGCCCTCATGAGCCCCTGTATGACCATCCCCCAGGCACCCCACGCTGTCCGTCTCCGCAAAGCTCCTGTCTCCTGACCTGGCCTGCTGTGGAGAAGGCAGACTCTTTTTCTTCCCTCGCTGGCTGGGAGCTGCTGCTGTGTTCTGTCACCACAGCACTCTCTGGTGGGCAAAACATGGAAGGGCAGACGTTATTTTCTGCGGGGAGCTGCTGCTCTGTTCTTGTGACACAGCGCCCTCTGGTGGGCAAAAGGCAGAACTGCAGCAACATTTTGGCAGAAGCTTTTTTCTGCACAAAAAAATTTAAAAATATATGCATGGCTCATCAATTACGCACACATGCATCAAGTTCTGTCCCTAGGCAGGGCCCTGCACACCTGGCTGAGTCCCCAGGCGTGTCTGCCTTCTCTCAGTGGGTCAGTTGTGTTGCTGATGGTCCTTAATGGGCCACCCAGCAGGCTAGGCAGAGCTGACCCCAACTTGTCTGGGGTGTCCCCCAGAAGCAGAGCACAAGTTTGAAATACAGACAGTACAGAGCCAATATTTGTAACTTTAAATACAAAAATGATACCCACAGACAGACAGCATCATCCTAACCAGCAAGTCATAACCTTGTCTTAAACACTATATTTGACCCCCTTTGTACAAGATTTGGTGCCACTACAGGACCTTGGTTGCAACGATGGTCTATACGGTCCCAGTTCATGTCAATAACGTCACTGGAGGGAGCCCAGGGCCGGGCTAGCAGGGGGCTGCGGGTCGGGAGTGAGGGGCACTGGCAGGGCTGTGGGGGAGCCCAGGGCCGGGCTAGCAGGGGGCTGTGGGTCGGGAGTGAGGGGCACTGGCGGGGCTGTGGGGGAGCCCAGGGCCGGGCTAGCAGGGGGCTGCGGGTCGGGAGTGAGGGGCACTGGCGGGGCTCTGGGGGAGCCCAGGGCCAGGCTAGCAGGGGGCTGCGGGTCGGGAGTGAGGGGCAGGAGGCTGGCGTTGCAGCCGCAGAGGGAGGTGCGTTCCCACGGAGTGGGGATCTGGCTCCTGCTGGGACGTGGGGCCAGGAACAGCCTGGGGGAAACGGGGCGCCGTTCCTGTGTGGTCCTGGGGCAGGCCGCGAATGGGCTGCCCTGGGGGTGGGTCCGAGGCCCCCTGCTGCCAGCCGCGCTGACCAGGCCCTCCCTGCAGGTGGGCTCGGAGAGCGCGCAGGGCGCCGAGTCCCTGCTGACGGAGCTGGTCCTGCGCCGCATCTCGGCCACACCCCAGAACCTGACGGCCTTCGAGGAGTCCCTGGCCAAGTCCTACCTGATCAGCGCCGACATGGCCCACGCTGCCCACCCCAACTACCTGTGAGTGACCGGGGGGAGCGGCACGGGAAGGCCTCGCGGGGGGAGGGCAGTTTGCCCCCAGGGCTGGCTGGGGAGCAGATGGGGCCTGGGGGCAGCCCAGGACTAATGCTCCGCTTCTGTTGCAGGGACAAGCATGAGGAGAATCACCGGCCGGCCTTCCACAAGGTGAGTGCAGCCCCCTCCCTGCGGCAGGGACTGGGGGCTCCCTCGGGGCGGGGGCTGGGGGGAGCTCTCCCTGCACCCCCTGACAAGGGCCAGGCTCTTCAGATCCAGGGCCCTTCCCCAGTGCTTGCCTTGCTCCGGCCAGCTGGGGATCAGCTGGGGCCCCCGATCCTGGCTTGGCACGAAGCCCCCGTCTGCTGGCTGCTCTGAGACCGCCGCAGCCTGTGCTGAGCCTTGAGCCAGCCCCCCGCGGGGTTCCTGGGTGTGTGGCCCAGCCGGCGCCCCATTGGGCTGCAGAGCACGGGCGCTCCAGGGGATTGGGGAAGGACCTCAGCCTTGCCAGTCATGGGACACCAGTGCCGCACCCCTGCTCAGGGAGGCCGAGGGCAGGCAGCTTTGCTGGGAACTGGGGCAGGTCCCGCTGCCAGGGGGTGCTGCTCTCCCAGCTAGGGGTCAGGGCCAGGCTGAGTCTGGATGTTTGCACAGGGCCCCGTGATCAAGGTGAACAGTAACCAGCGCTATGCCTCCACGGCTGTCACCGAGGCAGTGATCCGGGAGATCGCGGGCCGCGTCGACGTCCCCCTGCAGGTAAGTGCCCTGGCCCTGGCCAGCCTGAGCGCCGCCAGGGGATCCCACTCTTGTGGGCTGTGGCCATGAATCGGTCACACCCCGTGGTCACTGGCAGAATGGTCTCCCTGCCTGGGGAATCTCCAAGTCAGGGAACCACAGGGTCTGGTCTGTGCCCAGCCTCCCAGGAGTGCCCCAAGGCCCCCCCACACTTCCACAGGGCCAGCCTTTGGCCTGCACCACTCCCAGACTGCCTTCGGGCACCGGTGATCCCTGCTCTTTTCATGGCTTCCTGCAACAAGTCCAGCCAGGCCAGACACCCGCAGGAGGCTTTGTTCTCCCCTTTGGGGTGCAGTGCTCCAAGCCAGTGTCTGCAGTGAGGTCAGGCAACCCTGGGGGTGCAGTGCTCCCAGTCAGTGTATGCAGTGATACCTGGCAGCCCTGGGGGTGCAGTGATCCGAGACAGTGTCTGCAGTGAGGCTGGACAGCCCTGGGGTGCAGTGCTCCCAGACAGTGTCTGCCGTGAGGCCTGGCAGCCCTGGGGGCTCAGTGCTCCCAGACAGTGTCTGCAGTGAGGCCTGGGGGCTCAGTGCTCCCAACTGGTTTCTGCAGTGAGGCTGGACAGCCCTGCAGACATCCCAATCCCTGCTCTGTGACTGAACCAAGGGAGCCTCGAGCATCTGGGACAGGAGTTTGTTCAGCCCTTTTCTTCAAAACCCGCAGTGAAGGGGATTCCCCAGCCCCCCTTGGGAGCCTGCTCCGGAGCGTGACTCCCCTGAGCATTGGAAAGCTTTTCCCGGTCGCTAACCTCAGTCCCCCTGGCTGCAGGTTCAGCCCACTGCTGCTTGTCCTGCCTTCTGGACACGGAGAACAACCGGTCCCCGAGCTCTTTCGAACAGCCCCCAACGAATTGGAAGCCAGTTCTCAGGCCCCTGCAAGCTTCCTTTCTCCACACTGGGCATGTCCAGGCTCTTTAGTCTTTGCTCACAAATCAGGGTTTCTAAACCTTTGATCAGGTTTGTTGCTGGGCACTGGGCTCCCCCCATCTTTCCTCACGGGCAGCGCACGGAGCTGGGTACAGCGCTGCCGCTGAGGCCTCACCATGCCAAGCAGAGCAGCACAGGGACCTCCAGTGTCTACACACGATGCTCCTGTTCGCCGTTGCATCGCTTCCATTGTGACCCCCAGGCCTTTTCAGCAGTGCGACCACTGAGCCAGTTAGTCCCCAGTTTGTACTTGTGCATCTGAGTTTTCCTCCCTACGCGTGGTACTTTGCACTTGTCTCTATTGAATTCGTCTTGTTGATTTCAGACCAGTTCTGCAGTTCTCAAGGTCGCTTTGGATTCTAATCCTGCCTCCAAAGTGCTTGTGACCTCTCCCAGCTTGGTGTCCTCTGCACATTTCATAAGCATCCTCTCCACTCCATTATCCACGTCATGACTGAAAATATTGAATAGTGCCAGACCCAGGGCTGACCCCTGCAGAACCCCACCAGATCCACACTCCCAGTTTGACAATGAACCCTGGATAACTACTCTTAGGGTATGGCCTTTCAGCCAGTTGTGCACCCCCCGGATAGTAATTTCATCCAGACCACATTGCCCTAGTTTGTTTAGGAGAATGTCACGTGGGACTGTGCCAAAAGCCTTACTGACATCCAGATATATCCCGTCCACTGCTTCCCCCAGCCACTGGGCCAGTGACCCTGTCAAAGGAGGAAGTTCAGTCGGTTTGACGTGATTTTCTTGGCAAATCCATGCTGGCTACTCCTTATAACCCCAGTAGCCTCCAGGTGCTGACAAACTGATTGTTTCATAATTTGTTCCAGGATCTCCCCAGGTCTGGAAGTGAGACTGACGGGTCTGTAACTCCCCAGGTTCTCTTACTCCCCTTTTTACATGTCTTCCCTTCTCCAGCCCTCCAGGAGCTTTCAGAAATAGTTGCTCACCGTTCCGATTGCTTCGGCTAACTCCTTAAGTAGCCTCGGCTGAATGTCACAGCCCCTGCCGGCCTGGATAAGCCCAACTCCTCCAAATCGTCACGAACCTGCTCCTTCCCTCTGCTGGCTTCGTCCGTCCCCCTTGTTGCTCACAGTGATTGTGTGGAGTGTCTGGTCACCGTGAACCTTTCTAGTGAAGCCTGAAGCAAAATAGACATTAAACACCTCAGCTTCTTGAGCACCAGTTACTGGTGCCTTCCCCGCTCGGCAGAGGACCTGCCCTTGCTCCGAATGTGTTCGCAGCCCCTCCTCGTGCTGCTTGTCATGCCCCTGCTCCGTGAGCTCAGCCTGTGGCTCCGGCGTGGGCTGTTCCATGCTCCTTAGTCATCGGTTGGGTTCTACTTTTTGTAGGGTTCTTTCCTGAGTTCCTGGGGATGGAAGCCCCCCGTGCCCTGCTTCCCTAGCTCCCCTGGGCTGGCCTCCCCTCCTGCCTAGCCTCTCTTCGGACCCCTTCTGCCTTTGTTCTCCAGCCCGGCCTGCCGAGAGGCGTGCAGGGCAGTAACTTGCCGTAGTCAGTGCTCGGTCACTGAGGTTTCCGTTCAGAGATGCTGGTTCCAGCCCAGGCAGCCTCAGTGGCTGCCCCCGAATGCCTGGCCTGCTCTCCGTGTCCCGGGGAGCCCCCGGTTCTTCCCCACCATGGGGGGGCGCTGCCAAGGGGATAGGCCCAGAGCTGGAATAGTCCCAGGTTCCAAGGCCAGAAGGCACTTGGGGGACCATCTCTTCTGACCCCCTGTACGGCACAGGCCGGAGAACAGCCCCACGGTCGTCCTAGAGCAAGCTCAAAACATTCCCACACTCGTCTGCAGGGGGTGCTGGTGCACGTCCCTTGTTGCCCCCCGCTCCCCCCCCAGTGGGATGGCAGGGCTGGGGGACGCCCCTCGTCCGTGGGTGTCTGTGCGGCGGCTCTGCCGCTTACACCCCATGAGGGGACCCGCAGTGCTGGCTGCAGAGCCGAGACCCCCAGGGCTGAACGCGGTCCGAGGGAGAGGACACCCCAGCCCGAGCCAAGGGCCGGCAGGGAGGGAAGCGATGGGGCCAGATGCTCCCATTCCCCAGGGGCTGGTTCACCCTGCACTGCCCCTTCCATGCCATCCCCTCCCTCCTTGCTCGCCGTGGGGTTTCTATAGCAACCAGGAGGGGTCTGCGTGCCCCCCCACCCGAGTCACTGGGGTAGCAGGGCAGCCCAGGGAAGCCCCCCAGATGAATGGCTGCCCGGCGAGGAACCTCTGCTCCCCTGCTCTGTTGCCCCCTCCCCTGGGGCAGCCTGGGGCGGGAGGGGGCAGCGCTGAGGGGCTCACAGCCCGCCTGCTCCAGGATGTCGGGTCTGCACTGAGCCCCGAGGGTCGTTATCTGGGCTCGTCAGTGGAATGCCAAGGCCATGGTTAGCTGGGAGCCCAGCCTGCCTGGGGCTGCTCCCCAAGGCACTCATGGGGGCTGAGGAGTTGGGGGAATGGTCCTTACTCTTCCCCCCACCCCCCGCCCCCCCTGTTCTTCTGCCCGTCCCAGGAGTTCATGGTGCGGAACGATGTGCCCTGCGGGACCACCATCGGGCCCATCCTGGCCTCCCGCCTGGGGCTGCGGGTCCTGGACATCGGCTGCCCGCAGCTGGCCATGCACTCGATCCGCGAGATGTGCTGCACCTCCAGCGTGCTGCAGAGCATCACCCTCTTCCAGGTGAGAGCACCCCCTGCGCCCCACCCCCCTGCAGCCCATCCCCCCACCCCCCTGTCCCCCCACAGCCCACCCCCTGTCCCCCCTGCACCCCTACAGCTCCAGGGACTGCAGAGCATCCCCCTCTTCCAGGTGAGAGCACCCCCTGCGCCCCACCCCCCTGCAGCCCATCCCCCCACCCCCCTGTCCCCCCACAGCCCACCCCCTGTCCCCCCTGCACCCCTACAGCTCCAGGGACTGCAGAGCATCCCCCTCTTCCAGGTGAGAGCACCCCCTGCGCCCCACCCCCCTGCAGCCCATCCCCCCACCCCCCTGTCCCCCCACAGCCCACCCCCTGTCCCCCCTGCACCCCTACAGCTCCAGGGACTGCAGAGCATCCCCCTCTTCCAGGTGAGAGCACCCCCTGCGCCCCACCCCCCTGCAGCCCATCCCCCCATCCCCCTGTCCCCCCACAGCCCACCCCCTGTCCCCCCTGCACCCCTACAGCTCCAGGGACTGCAGAGCATCCCCCTCTTCCAGGTGAGAGCACCCCCTGCGCCCCACCCCCCTGCAGCCCATCCCCCCCACCCCCTGTCCCCCCTGCACCCCTACAGCTCCAGGGACTGCAGAGCATCCCCCTCTTCCAGGTGAGAGCACCCCCTGCGCCCCACCCCCCTGCAGCCCATCCCCCACCCCCTCTGCCCCCCCACACCCCACCCCCTGTCCCCCTGCACCCCTACAGCTCCAGGGACTGCAGAGCACCCCCCTCTTCCAGGTGAGAGCACCCTCTGTGCCCCACCCCCCTGCAGCCCATCCCCCCACCCCCTCTGCCCCCCTGCACCCCACCCCCTGTCCCCCTGCACCCGTACAGCTCCAGGGACTGCAGAGCATCCCCCTCTTCCAGGTGAGAGCACCCCCTGCGCGCCACCCCCCTGCAGCCCATCGCCCCACCCCCTCTGCCCCCCCACCCCCTGTCCCTCCACACCCCACCCCCGAAGCCCTTCCCCCCACCCCCTGTCCCCCTGCACCCCTACAGCTCCAGGGACTGCAGAGTATCCCCCTCTTCCAGGTGAGAGCACCCCCTGCGCCCCACCCCCCTGCAGCCCACCCCCCACCCCCCTGTCCCCCTGCACCCCACCCCCGTCCCCCTGCACCCGTACAGCTCCAGGGACTGCAGAGCATCCCCCTCTTCCAGGTGAGAGCACCCCCTGCGCGCCACCCCCCTGCAGCCCATCGCCCCACCCCCTCTGCCCCCCCACCCCCTGTCCCTCCACACCCCACCCCCGAAGCCCTTCCCCCCACCCCCTGTCCCCCTGCACCCCTACAGCTCCAGGGACTGCAGAGCATCCCCCTCTTCCAGGTGAGAGCACCCCCTGCGCCCCACCCCCCTGCAGCCCACCCCCCACCCCCCTGTCCCCCTGCACCCCACCCCCGAAGCCCATCCCCCCCCACCCTGTCCCCCTGCACTCCTCTGCCCCCGACCCATCCCCCCGCATCCCTTCCATCTCAGGGTGCTTCCGGGTTAAGTACCAGGGTCCCCTGCAGCCCCTGGGTCCCCACCCCACACATGTGCTGACGCTCTGTGGACATTCAGCCAGGTCCTGCTGCCCTTGCCCCCCCTCCTCCCCCCGCTCCAGCCCCTCCCTGGCCATTTTCATCCCTGAATGGTTACCATAGCAACCTGCAGTGGCCTTGAGTCAGTGATTGGTTACTATGGCAACATCATCCAGCACGAAGTGAGTAGCTGGTTGCCATGGTAACGCTTGTATAACTGAACGGGGAGCAGCTGTTCCTCCCCCAGCCCCCCCCCCCCCCCCCCCCCCCCCCCCGGGCTCCCTGGCTGGTCTGACCCGGCCCTGGCCCCAGCCCTGATCTCTGCCTCTCTCCTTCCAGGGCTTCTTCAGCCTCTTCCCCGAGGTGAGCCGCGGCCTGCTGGTGGACTGAGCAGCGTGGGGTCGGGGGCTGAGCCGGGCCCTTCCCGAGCCGCCCGGGGGCTATTAAAGTGCATTCACCATTCACGGAGTGTGGCTCTGGGTGGGGTAGGGGAGCGGGAGTGATGTCATGAGCTCCCGCGGGGGCTGCGAACTTCCCCCCAGGAGTGCCCGGTGGGATAACTGGCGTCCAGACCCCCTGAGCTGCTGGCCTCTCCACCCTGCCTAGGGTGGGAAGTGGGCGCCCCCCCCTATCCTGGCCAGTTTCAGAGGAGGGGACCCCCGCACGTGTGTTTTGACCCACACAACCAGACCCTGGCTGGTTCATCAGCACCTGGTCCCACCTCGGGGGGAGCAGGTGTTAGTGGGGACCCTCCCCCTCAGGAAGGGGCAGGAGGGGAAGAGAAGAGCCCCCTCCCTCCAAGCCCCCAGAGGGGGAGGAACTGGGGGAATCACAGACTGAACCCTCTGTGCAGAGCAGGGACCCCCCCCCCCACCACCACCAACCCCCTTTGGGGTGGCAGAGGGAGATCGGCCTGGCCTGGCTGCTGCAGACCTGACAGCTGCTCTCTGGGCCGGCTTCACCCGGGGGTCCTGGCAATTTGGGGAGCGGTGGGGGGGGGCAGCCCCTCTGGATTGTGGCAGCTCCTGGAGCATTTGAGCTTTCACCGAAACCAAACCTCGTTCCGAACCTGCAGACCGTTGGAGTGGCTGGACCACAGCTGCCAGGGCAGAGCCTTCTCCCACCCCCAGCCAGTCCCAGGGGCTCAAGGCGGGGCGCCTGGCTGCAGAGGTGGCTGCTGCTGGGGCTCCCACCCCTGAGCTGGCCGGCAGTAGGGAGGCGCAGTGGGGAATGGGACATGACTGGCACTCGCTGGTCCGCTGGCTGGAGCCCCAGCACGGGGCCGTGGCTTCCTCTCTGGCTTCAGCCGCCCTGAGGGGCTGTGCAGGGCCCCCTGCCTCCCTCTGGGAACGCCAGCCTGTCCCCTCCCCAGAGCCCAGCTGGGACACAAACCCACCCCTGCAAACCAGGGGCGTCACCGTGCAGACACAGGACTAGCTGGACCCGAAGCGAGACATTCAGGCAGGAAAGAAGTTTTACGGGTGAGAGGAATTTACTTGGAACTGCTCCCCGGGGGCACGGCGGGTTCTCCATCCCTGACCTTAACATCCAGAGGGGCTGTGTCCCTAAACCAGCTGCTCTAGGGGTGATTGCAGGGCAGGTCGCTGGCCTGTGCTGTGCAGGGCTCAGACTACATCCACAGTGATCCCTTCCAGCCTTGCGATCTGTGTCTCTGTCTCTTTAACTCTGGAACCTAATGATGACAGGTGAAAGGACAGACTTGTTAGCTGCTGCTCCTGGCGGCAGAAACCTCCAGCTCCAGTAGGGCTGCTGGGGGACAAGCTGCGACTCTAAAGGGGCAGGTCCCAAAACGTTCAGTCCCTAATACAGGAGAGGGGGCAGCTGGGGAGAAGGGAGCGAGGGTGCCTCTGCTGGGGGGGAATCGGAAGGGCCCTGGGTCGTTTTGGGGGTCTCAGACAGGCAGGGGTTGCACGTCCGGAGGGGAACGTTTGTTTCGAACTGCCCTGGGAGCCGGTCCTGGTGCAGCGTCAGCGTGGGGGGCTGCTCGCCCTCGGCTTGTGGCTTGGCCCCCCAGGGTCAGAGCGAAGCGGCACCCTTGTCCGTGCCCCCCAGCCCCAGGGGAGTGGTTTAGCGGAGTACCACTGGGCACGGGGCCCCTCAGGGACAGAGCGGGTGAGGGCCCTGCTCTGGCCGTGCCTCCAGGCTGAGCTGGCAGGACGGGCGAGCCACGGCTTTTGCTGTGCATCCTGCTCCCAGAATGAGCATCCCCCTCCCACGTGGGGGGGAGCCCCCGGTTTAGAGCCCCCTTGGGCCGCAAGCTGGGTCGATGTCCCAGCAGCCAGGGCTTGGCAAAGGGCTCTCTCTCCTTAAGGGCCGAACGTTTCCCCTCTAGAGACGCAGCCTCGTCCCCTTGGGGCCCGGAGGTTTCTGCTCTGTGATCGGGCAGGGATGGGGTGAGCCGCAGCTACTCCCCTCCGCCTGCTCTCCTGGCTTCGCTCAGCCCCAGCTGCTGGGAGCGGCCCTCGGGCGGTGAGCTCTGGGCCCTGGCCTGCAGGCTGTGGGGCAGGGAGAAGAGGCCAGGAGGGTGGCTGCCTGCTCCTTGACCCTTCTGGCCTCTTGGCACCAGGTTTGATCCCCGGAGCATGGCTTGCTGGGAAGCCTCATCCGCTGGCTGCTTTGCTTGCCCTGACCTGCCCCAGCCCAGCGCTGCACTCGCGAAGGAGCCGGGGGCTGTAGGTCACTGCTACGGTACCGGCCCCCGGGCTGCGCAGGGATCTGGACGTGGCCGTGACGCTCTATGAAATCGGCAGCCGCCTGCAGCCGGGGCCGTGCGGACGCTCCGCCGTAACAGCCAGCAGCAGCTGCGGGCAGACGCTGGTCTCCTTGGTCCGACCTCCGGGCGCCAGGAGCGTTGCCTTGTGTCCGAAAACAGGAGCGTCCGACTCCTTGCCTTGGACAAACCCCTGGCCGGCGAGCTCAGGGGGGCAGGGCCTGGCTGTTCTGTGAGCGGCTCTGGCCACGGGTATCAACCTCGTCCTTCAGGCATAAACCCAGCGGTGGCGGACGGGGCGCCCTGCCTCGAGTGCCCCTCGCCGCCCACGGTCCTGAGCAACACACCACTCGGGGGGCCAGGCTCTTGGGGGTGCGGATTGGCAGTGTCTCGCCCCTGTGCCCCCAGGTGCAGGGGGCTGCATTGCCCACTGCCAGGGGCGTTTGCCAGCCAACAGCCTCCATGTTAACTGCTGAGCTGTGGGGCGACCCCCAGCCCAGCTCAGCTGCTTGTGGGGTGCCAGATCAGCGCAGGCCGGAGCAGCCAGACACGGGAGCTGAAAGACGCTCCTGGCTTTAACTGCTCCTTTCACCCTGCAGCGTGGGGTGGGGCAGCAAGGATGGGAGGGAGCTGCTGTAGGCCGAGACTCTCCCTCCTGTCTAACAAAATTCCTTGGTCCTGTTAGACAAAAGCCGTGTTCGGCGATTCCTCCCCTCGTAGGGCACCGGCTCGGCCCGGAGGGGCCACCCCTGAATGGCTCTGCCAGCCGCTGGCTCTGAACCTGCCTCCAGCCACGTGCCAGTATTCGGACATGACCTGCCTGGCTTCTCAGCCCGCCTCTGCCCCTGCCCGTGCTCGGCCATCGCCCGTGGCCAGGCCGCGTCCCAGCCCTGGAGGCGAGGAGCCGTTGGCTAATGCTTGTAGCGGGCCAATTAGTTCCGTAGAGCGGCCGCTCGGCTCCAGGGAAGCTGAGAGGCTCTTTCTGTTTCCGGCTCTAAACTCCTCACGTTGATTCCGCTCGCCTTGAAAAGGGCAGGACCTCCCTGGGGCAGGGTCGGGTGAGGGGTCCGGCTTTGGGGTCCTCTGAGCTAGGGGTGTCTGAGCTACATTCCCCTAGAAGCACCGTGTTCCCAAATCAATTGGTTCTGCTTTGGGCACCCGCCGGAGCTCCAGCTGCGGCTCAGATCAGGCCCCAGCCGGTCTCAGTCGCTCGGCATTTCTCCCAGCCGCCCCTCTGGGGGCGCAATAAAGGCAGAGCCTGGCTTCTAGACCAGCCTGGCTTGGAGACTGGCACGTACTTGTGCACCAAGCCCAGGTTATGGTTATGGAACTTGAGCTGCCCCAACGTGCTGTGAGTTCAAACCCTCCCTGGGGCAGATATTGGCAAATGATCTGTAGACAGCTGCCAGTGCTCCCGGTCCCTGTCCCCCCTGCAGTGGGCAAGCCCTTGCCCAGGGAGGTGGTGCTGGCCTGCACTGGGCGTGGGGCCTGCTAGAATCTGTATGAAGATCCAGGCCTGAGGTGGTCTGTGGTTTAATAGGGATGAGGCTCTCTATTTATATCACTGCCTACGAGCCCTCATCATGCAGCAGAACCCCCGTCCGCCGTTCAGACGGAGAGCAAAGGGGCAGGTCCTGCTCCAGCAAGCTGACGCTCTGAGGAAGAGACAAGAGATGGGGTGGACAGCTAGGGAGTGCCAGGAACAAGGAGCTTGGCAGCTTGGCAGGCTGTGGGCTCAGCACACTGCAGCCTAGCGAGGTCGTTTCTGTCGGGCTCTTGGCAAAGGAGCGCTTTGAGGAAGGTGGACGATGAGGTAGCTTTGGGGGTGTTTATGGGGTGCACCTCTGTGACCCAGGAACTGCTTGGAGCCAACTGGCAGGGGGCATGAGGGGTGCACAGGGGTTTGCAGGTGTCCTCTGGGTCTGATGGCTTTAGAATAGTGTGCCGCAGGCTGGCATGGGGGCTCTCCCAAGAGCCCGTAAAGCTCTGGTCACCACAGTCAGTGTGACAGGTAGGTACAGCTAGTCACAAAGTGATGTATCTACCCTGGAAGCCGCGTTCTTAAGGTGTGCGAATTCAGACGGGTCACCAGCAGGTGACAGACAGGTCCTGGTTGGGCAGGGGTAGGAGACACTCCTCTCCCTGGCGGGTCCTTGTCCACTGTGTGTCTCACAATGTCAGTCTGTCCACACAGGGAACCCCCCGGCTCATCAAACCTGCAAAGTTGGCAAGAGACCACAAAACCAAGTTATTGACATAAACTCTGACCGTGTAGATCATTGTTGCAATCAAGGTCCTGCAGTTGCACCAAATCTTGTACAAAGGAGGTCTAGGACGGTGTCCATGGAGAGGTTGTGATTCGCTGGGTAGGATGATGCTGTCTGTATGTGTGTACCATTTTGTAGTTGACGTTTGGATATTGGCTCTGCACTTGTATCTCAATGTGTTTGATTCTAAGTAGCCTCAGGGAAGCATTTGGTCAGCTCCTTGAGCAAGGGCAATTCTCAGTAAGTGCCCAATCAGGAAACACTTAACTGACAATGGACTTTGGGAGACGCCAATCCACACCTGAGCCTTCCTGGGAAGGTTCAAACTCACATGTAAACAATGGCATCCCGGCCTGCAAACTGAGTCATGCTCGGACATGTGACTCGCCCATGTGACTCCAGACTCCATCTTCCTGCTGTGATCTTCCACAGTCAGAACAAAGGGGTCCTTCCACAGGGCAGAGGATATAAAAGGCCCTGAAAACCCCTCCATCTTGTCTTCAATCCTGCTTCTGACCTCTGAAGGAACCTTGCTACAAACTGAAGCTTTGAACCAAGGACTGAAGGACCCATCCCAGCTGGGGATGTTCTCCAGAGACTTGATTTAAACCTGCCGTTTATTCCATCACTGCTACAAGCCTGAACCAAGAACTTTGCCGTTACTGTATGTCATTGATTCCTTTAACCAATTCTAGCTCTCATCTCTATTTCTTTCTTTTTGTGGATAAACCTTTAGATTTTAGATTCTAAAGGATTGGCAACAGTGTGATTTGTGGGTAAGATCTGATTTGTATATTGACCTGGGTCTGGGGCTTGGTCCTTTGGGATCGAGAGAACCTTTGTTCTTTTACTGGGGTGTTGGTTTTCACAACCATCTGTCCCCATACCGAGTGGTGCTGGTGGGGATACTGGGAAACTGGGGTGTCTAAGGGAATTGCTTGTGTGACGTGTGGTTAGCCAGTGGGGCGAGACCGAAGTCCTCTCTGTCTGGCTGGTTTGGTTTGCCTGGGTGGGCATAGAAACCCCAGCCCTGGGCTGTGACTGCCCTGCTCGAAGCAATTTGTCCTGAATTGACACTCACCGTTGTGTCCCGCCAGAGGCAGCATCGTTCAAAGGGGTAGGAGACACTCCTCTCCCTGGCGGGTCCTGGTCCACTGTGTGTCTCACAATGTCAGTCTGTCCTCACAGGGAACCACCGGCTCATCAAGATTGCGAAGTTGGCAAGAGACCACAAAACTGCCAGGAAGAAACACACAACGGGAGGGTGGCCTGTTTAC
Source organism: Lepidochelys kempii (assembly GCF_965140285.1). Classification (NCBI taxonomy): domain Eukaryota; kingdom Metazoa; phylum Chordata; order Testudines; family Cheloniidae; genus Lepidochelys; species Lepidochelys kempii. The sequence goes on from NC_136390.1 coordinate 1,090,837, forward strand.
GACAGGTCAGCGAATCAGGCTGGTGTCTCAGGGGGCTGCAAGGAGACACTTCGGTCCCTGCAGTGAGGAGCCAAGCTGAGAGCATGGCAGTTCGTGGATGAGGGATCCCAGCTGTGGTGATGAGCCTCGCTGCTGAGCAGTACTACAGGACGTGACGGTAGCAAGTCGAGGTTCTGGGGTGCGTGGGTAGCCAGTGTGTGTGTGTCAAACAGAGCAGTGAGCCCAAGGCGTCCCTGGCATGCCAGGGGCTGTGCAAGCCAGGGGCATCCAGTGGACCAGGAGCTGAGCACTGCGGGGCCGCTTGCAGGGCTTGAAGGTTGGTGTGTGCGCATGGCTAACCTGCAGAGGGACAGCAGGGCCGGTGAGGCCTGGAGGGCTGGCCTGGTGGGGTTGGGGGCTGACCCCTGGCAGGAACAGCCCGGGAGGGAATGGGAGACGATGAGGGGGCGGCAGTATTCTGCAGGCCAGGCAAGTAGCTGATGTTTGATGCAATGGAGAGGAGCGAGCTGGGGAGGGGGCAACAAGAGGGGTGATGTGGTGAACGCGGCGGGCCAGGAGAATGCCTGTCGCTGGGTGGGGCGAGGGAACGTGGGATCAGGCCGGAGAGACGCACGATGCAGGCAGGGAGATGCTGTCGCGTTAGCAGGGGCCTGGCAATGCCGCCTGCGGCATTAGGCTCCGAACCTGCTCAGGGGGGAGGTGCTGAGGAGCCGTCGCGGCTAATGGGTTCTTGGACGCTGTCGGCCGGCTCGGCAGGATTAGAGAGTCAGCGGGAAAGGTCGAAGGCCGATTTCAGCGGATACGCGCACACCCACAAAAACACATCGCCAGCGCGCGTCCCTGGCAGGCCCAGCTGGGCCCTGGGGGAGAAACTCTGCCGGAGAACGGACCCCAGTGTTAGCGGAGGCTGGTCCCCTCAGACAGAGCCACGGGATGCCCACAACGGGCGTGGGAGTGAGCTGCCACTCGCAACATCCAATAATTATTGTCTGATTCCCGCATTGCCCGTCCTGCCCTGCCCCATTGTCAGCTTTGCCCTGTCCTGCCCCATTGCCCATCCTGCCCCATTGCCTTACCCTGCCCTGCCCCATATCCTGTCCTGCCCCATTGTCAGCTTTGCCCCGTGTCACGGAGTCCCTGGGCGATGCTCTGGAACTGCTCCCCATGAAGCCAGTCAGGACTCTGGGGTAGTCGCCTTTCTGTGAGCAGCCTGTCTTCAGGACACACAGCTCACCCGGCTTCCACCTTCCTGGGTCTGACCTCGGAGCATTCAGCATCCTCTGCCCCTCCGTGTGCTTCCCCCCAGCGAGTCCGCTCAGGCGGGGCTCCTGGGGAAGCCAGAGGGTCCTGCACCCCAACTTCGCAGTCAGACGTGACTCTCAGCCAGCCAGTAAAACAGAAGGTTTATTAGACGACAGGAACATGGTCTAAAACAGAGCTTGCAGGTGCAGAGAACGGGACCCCTCAGCTGGGTCCATTTTGGGGGGCAGTGAGCCAGACAACCACGTCTGCACTTCACTCCATGTCCCAGCCAGCCCCAAACTGAAACTCCCTCCAGCCCCTCCTCCTCTGGGCTTTGTTCCTTTCCCGGGCCAGGAGGTCACCTGATTCCTTTGTTCTCCAACCCTTCAGCTCTCACCTTGCAGGGGGGGAAGGGCCCAGGCCATCAGTTGCCAGGAAACAGGGTGTTGGCCATTCTCTGTGTCCAGACCCCTGCACACACCTGCCCTCTAGGGCTTTGCAATGATCATACACCCTTACCCCACCCCCTAGATACTTAAGAACTGCATAGGGGAAACTGAGGCACCCCCACAATATTCGGAGGAAACATTAAGAACAGGCCCACTTCGTCACACCCCGTCCTGCCTGTCACGGAGTGTGGGGGAGTCCAGGCCCTGCACCCCTCTTCCTGGGTTCCACTGAGACTCTCAGCCAGCCAGTAAAACAGAAGGTTTATTGGACACCAGGAACACAGTCCAAAACAGAGCTTGTGGGTACCCCCAGGACCACTCAGTCACGTCCTTCTGGGGGAGCAGGGAGCTTAGACCCCAGCCCTGGGGTTCCCTGTGTTCCTCCACCCAGCCCCAAACTGAACTAACCCCCCCCAGCAGGCCCCCTCCTGCAGCCTCTGTTCACATTCCTGGGCAGAGGTGTCACCTCCCCGTCCCCCTCCTGGCTCAGGTGACAGGCTCTCAGGTCTCCCATCCCCAGGGCACATTCCCAGGTCAACACTCCCCCCTCCCTGCTGCGTCACATCTCTCCCCCCTTCGAGACTGAACTGAGCGGGGTCACGCTGACCAGTGACCTGGGGAAGTTCGGGGCCCCCTCTCCGGGACAGCGCATCCGCTATCAGGTTGGCACTTCCCTTCACGTGGACCACGTCCATGTCGTAATCCTGCAGGAGCAGGCTCCATCTCAGGAGTTTGGCGTTGGCTCCTTTCATCTGGTGCAGCCAGGTCAGGGGAGAGGGGTCGGTGTAGACGGTGAAGTGTCGCCCGAAGAGATAGGGCTCTAGTTTCTTGAGGGCCCACACCATGGCCAGGCACTCCTTCTCGATGGCCGCGTAGTGTTGCTCCCGGGGCAGCAACTTCTTGCTCAGGTACATGATGGGGTGTCTCTCCCCCTTTTCATCCTCCTGCATTAACACCGCCCCCAGTCCCGTGTCTGAGGCGTCGGTGAACACCACAAAGGGCTTGTCAAAGTCTGGGTTTGCCAGAACTGGGCCACTGACCAGAGCCTCCTTCAGCGCCCGGAAAGCCACCTGGCACTGCTCGGTCCAGACCACCTTGTCTGGCTTCCCCTTCTTGCATAGCTCAGTGACGGGGGTGGCTATGGCGCTAAAGTGGGGCACAAATCTTCGGTAGTATCCTGCCATCCCAATAAAGGCTTGGACCTGCTTTTTGGTGTGGGGAGCGGGCCAGTCTCTGATCACCTCCACCTTGGCTGGTTCCGGCTTTAGGCGGCCGCTCCCCACCCGATGGCCCAGGTAAGATACTTCCGCCATCCCCACCTTGCACTTCTCCGCTTTTACAGTCAGCCCAGCCCCCTGGAGTCAGTCCAGCACTTGTCTAACCTGGGACACGTGGTCCTCCCACGTCTGGCTAAAGACACAGATGTCATCAATATACGCCACGGCAAAACTCTCCATCCCCCTCAGGAGCTGGTCCACCAGGCGCTGGAAGGTGGCCGGCGCTCCCTTGAGGCCGAAAGGCAGGGTCAGGAACTCATAGAGCCCCAGAGGGGTGATAAAGGCCGATTTCAGTCGGGCATCTGCATCCAGCGGCACTTGCCAGTAGCCCTTTGTAAGGTCCATGGTGGTGAGGTACCGAGCTCCTCCCAGCTTGTCTAGGAGCTCGTCCGGCCTGGGCATGGGGTAGGCATCAGATACAGTGATGGCATTGAGCTTCCGATAGTCCACACAGAACCGGACCGACCCATCCTTTTTGGGGACCAGCACCACCGGCGAGGCCCAAGGGCTGGCAGATGGCTGGATCACCCCCAAAGCCAGCATGTCCCGGACCTCTCTTTCCAGGTCCTGAGCAGTTTTCCCTGTGACTCGGAAGGGGGAGCATCTTATCGGTGGGTGTGACCCTGTCTGCACCCGGTGGACAGTCAGATTAGTGCGGCCAGGCTGGTTGGAAAACAGCTGTCGGTACGGATGCAGCACCTCCCTGACCTCAGCTTGCTGGGCAGGGGTTAGCTGATCCGAGAGGGGAATTGTTTCCAGGGGGGAACCAGCTCTGGTCCCAGGGAATAGATCTACTAAAGGGTCATCTCCCTGCTCCTCCCACTGTCCACACACGGCCAACACCACATTCCCCCTGGCATAATATGGCTTCATCATATTCACATGGTACACCCGGCGGTGGTGCGCCCGGTTTGACAGCTCCACCACATAGTTTACCTCATTGAGCTGCTTGACGACCTTGAAAGGGCCCTCCCAGGCGGCCTGTAGTTTGTTCTTTCTCACTGGGATGAGAACCATCACCTGATCCCCGGTGGCGTAGGCACGGGCCCGTGCCGTGCGGTCATACCAGACCTTCTGCTTCCTCTGGGCTCTGGCCAGATTCTCCCTGGCCAGGCCCATGAGTTCGGCCAGTCTCTCTCGGAAGATCAGGACATACTCCACCACTGACTCTCCATCGGGAGTGGCCTTCCCCTCCCACTCGTCTCTCATCAGGTCCAGGGGGCCCCTCACCCTCCTGCCATATAACAGTTCGAAAGGCGAAAATCCGGTAGACTCCTGGGGCACCTCCCTGTATGCGAACAGCAGGTGAGGTAAGTACTTGTCCCAGTCCTGCGGGTGCTGGTTCATAAAGGTTTTCAGCATCATCTTTAGCGTCCCGTTAAACCTCTCCACCAGCCCATTGGACTGGGGGTGATACGCTGAGGCCCAGTCGTGCCGGACCCCACATTTCTCCCACAAGCACCGGAGCAGGGCCGATATGAAGTTGGAGCCTTGGTCTGTCAAGACTTCCTTGGGGAACCCCACTCGGCTGAAAATGGTCAGGAGCATCGGCCACGGTGTCGGCTTCAATGGAAGCTAAGGGCACTGCCTCGGGGTAGCGGGTGGCAAAATCTACCACCACCAGAATGTATTTCTTCCCCGACCGGGTCGTCCTGCTGAGAGGCCCCACGATGTCCATGGCCACCTTCTGGAAAGGCTCCTCTATGATGGGCAAAGGTCTCAAAGCCGCTTTCCCCTTGTCCCGGGCCTTCCCCACCCTCTGACAGGGGTCACAGGATCGGCAATACTGCCGGACCGTGGTAAAGACCCCGGGCCAGTAAAAGTTCTGTAGCAACCTCTGCCGGGTGCGCCGGATTCCCTGGTGCCCTGCGAGGGGGATGTCATGGGCCAGGGACAGGAGCCTGCGGCGATACTTCTGGGGGACCACCAGCTGCCTCCTGATCCCACAGGACTCTACTTCCCTTGTGGGAGCCCATTCTCGGTACAGGAACCCCTTCTCCCACAGGAACCTCTCCTGGCAGCCTCTCCTCATGGTCCGTACCACACCAAGGTCGGCCAGGTCCCTGAGCTTCCGCAAGGAGGGATCTTTCCTCAACTCGGCCTGGAACTCAGCGGCTGGGGCAGGGACGGGGCCCGGTTCCCTCTCGCTGGCCAGGTCTGAGGCCTCCGCCTCTCTGAGCCGTGCCCCTCGGCGCTCCCTCCCCACCAGGGTAGGGTCCTGCGCCTCCGGTGTGATACCCTCCCCGAGGTCAGGGCGCAGTGCCCCTCGCCGGCTCTGGCCACGCGTCACAACCAGGGCGGCCTGGGGCTTGCTTGGCCAGTCCTCTAGGTCTCCCCCCATCAAAACTTCAGTGGGCAAATGGTGGTGTACCCCCACATCCTTGGGGCCCTCCCTGGCCCCCCATTTCAGGTGTACCCTTGCCACGGGCACCTTAAATGGGGTTCCGCCCACCCCTGTCAGGGTCAGATAGGTGTTGGGCACCACCCGATCTGGGGCCACCACCTCGGGCCGGGCCAGCGTCACCTCCGCGCCCGTATCCCAGTATCCATTGACCTTCCTCCCATCCACCTCCAGGGGAACAAGGCACTCTCTCCGGAGGGACAGCCCCGCACCCACCCTGTAAACTGAGCACCCTGAGTCCAGAGCCTCCAGCCCTCTGGCGGAGCTGGCCTGGGGTACTCTTCCCTCCGGGGCAGGTGGTAAACTGGTAGGCCCCCTTTCCTGGGTCGTCTGCCCCTCGTCCAGCTGGGTCCCTACCCAGTTAACCCTGGGTAGGTTGGGTCTGCTCAGTCTGTCCCTGAGCCCGGGGCACTGGGACCGTACGTGGCCTCTCTGGCCACAGTGATAGCAGCTCCGGTCACGTTGGTCCCCTCGAGCGGGTCGGAGGGGCACTGATCATACAGTTGCTCCAGTACGATTAGGTCAAGCAGGTCCTCTTTAGCTCGGGCCCCAGCTGTCCACTTGCGGGCATATCCCTGCATCCGGTTGGCCCGTTGTAGGTAGGTGACCTCAGGCGTTTTACGCTGACTCCGGAACCTTCTCCGGTACATCTCGGGGGTCAGCCCAAACTCACGGAGCAGGGCCTGTTTGAACAGTTCATAGTCCCCTGCCTCCGGCCCTGTCATCCGGCTGTACACCTCCACGGCTTTGGGGTCCAGTAAGGGGGTGAGGAACTGGAGCCTGTCTGCAGGGTCAACCCTGTGCAGCTCACAGGCATTCTCAAAGGCCGTCAGGAAGCTATCCATGTCCTCCCCCTCCTTCCGCTGGGCCAGGAAGCACTTATCAAAGCTCCTTGCAGTCTTGGGCCCCCCCGCACTCACCGCAGCCGGGGCCCCACTGCTCTTCAGCCTGGCCAGCTCCAGTTCATGCTGTCTTTGTTTCTCCTTCTCCTGACGCTCCCTCTCCTTCTCCTCCTGCTCATGTTGACGTTGTTTCTCCTCATGTTGACGTTGTTTTTCATGATCCTCCAGCTCCCTCATTTTCATCTCCCTCTCCCATTCCAGCCGCCTCCGCTCCAGGGATGGGGAGCTCCGCTGGGAGGATCCCCTCCTGGGTGCCGGGGTCAGGGTGCCCTCGGTATTCGCTGGGCTTCCCCCAACCCCTCCCCCAGACATAGGTAGGAAGGGTCTCGGGATGTCCTCAACAGCAGTCTGACCCCTCCCAGCCCAGTCAGGCCCCAGGGCCCACGCTGCGTCCACCGGGCGGCTTCCCTCAGGGACAGGGATCGGGTCATCCAAGCGATCCCTCTCCTCCAGCTGGGCAATCAGCTGTTCCTTGGTGGACCTCCCGATGCGCAGCCCCCTCTGCCTGCACAGCTCCACCAGGTCGCTCTTCAGGCGTTTAGCGTACATCTCCCTGCTGGCCACTCGCAGGCCGGGCAGCTTCCCACGGTTTCCAGGAAAAGCCCCTCGTGTGCCAGTCCTTCTCGAGGTCACCGACTCTTTGCCAGGGTCGAGCTGCAGACTCCTCCGCCCCTGGGACCACTCGCTGCAATCCCCCGGGGGACCCTGTTACTGCAAAAGTCCTTCTCTCTGGTCACACATTCCTAGGGGTTAACCGCCCCCCGAAACCGTCTCTCTCTGAATCTTCAGCACGCCTGGTCCCCGTCAATTCCCCTTCGTTTTACTGCTCCCCAGTCACTTACTGCAGGAAGCGCCGTTCACGGGGTGCAGTAGATCCCACCGCTGCCACCAGTTGTCACGGAGTGTGGGGGAGTCCAGGCCCTGCACCCCTCTTCCTGGGATCCACTGAGACTCTCAGCCAGCCAGTAAAACAGAAGGTTTATTGGACAACAGGAACACAGTCCAAAACAGAGCTTGTGGGTACAACCAGGACCCCTCAATCACGTCCTTCTGGGGGAGCAGGGAGCTTAGACCCCAGCCCTGGGGTTCCCTGTGTTCCTCCCCCCAGCCCCGAACTGAAACTAAACCCACCCAGCAGGTTCCCTGCTGCAGCCCCTGTTCACATTCCCGGGCAGAGGTGTCACCTCCCCGTCCCCCTCCTGGCTCAGGTGACAGGTTCTCAGGTCTCCCATCCCCAGGGCACATTCCCAGGTCAACACGCCCCCCTCCCTGCTGAGTGACATCCTCACACTGCCCCATTGCCCTGCCCCATTGCCTTACCCTGCCCTGCCCCATATCCTGTCCTGCCCCATTGTCAGCTTTGCCCCGTCCTGCCCCATTGCCCTGCCCCATTGCCTTACCCTGCCCTGCCCCATTGTCAGCTTTGCCCTGTCCTGCCCCATTGCCCATCCTGCCCCCTTGCCTCGCCCTGCCCCACTGGCTGCCCCACCCCATGGTTTCCTGCACCCCCCAGACAGGGGCAAGCAGGCTTGGGAAGCCCCCTGGTCCCACTCCTGGGAGTCCAGACCCCAACCATCCCATTGGCCCACCTGGTGTGAGGGCATGTCCCAGGGCTGGGCTGTGATTGGTCTGTTACGCAGGGGGCGGGTCTCTTGTGCCCTCCGCCTGGGCTGTGGTTGATGTCATCGGCAGTGGGCGTGGCTCCTCGGAGAGGGGCGTGTCCTATGGCCAAGTGCGCTTGGGGCAGCCCCAGGGTTTAACCCCGCTTGCGAGAGGCGGTTGGTCCCTGTGTCGAAGGGCGGGTCTCTAGCGAGCACCGTGATTGGTGTATCCCAAAAGGGGCGGGGCTATTCGCAAGGGGCGGGCCCCTGCACAATTAACTTGAGCCAGAGGGGCGTGTCCGGGACGCAGGTTGCGATTGGCTCCCCGCTTGGGGGCGTGTCCGAGCGGCAGGCGGCGAATGGTGGTTCCCGAGGGGGCGTGTCCGGGCGCCGGGCTGTGATTGGCCCCTCCCGCGGGGGCGGGGCCGGCGCTGGGGCGGGGCGCGGCCGGCCGGCGGGGGGCGCTGCGGGCCCGGCATGGTGCGGCGCGGAGCGGCCACGATGGGGCGGCGGCTGCTGCGGGCGCTTCTCTGCCTCCTGCTCGTGGCCGGCCGCCTGCTGCGGGCCGGGGGCGCCGGGCCCCACGGTGAGGGCCGGGCCGGGACCCATGGGGGGGGCTGAGCCGGGGGGCGCCGGGACCCATGGGGGGGGCGGGGCTGGGCTGGGGGGACCGGGACCCACGGGGGGGGCTGGGCTGGGCTGGGCTGGGGGGCGCCGGGACCCATGGGGGGCTGCGCTGGGGGGGACTGGGCTGAGCTGGGGGGCGCCGGGGGGACCGGGACCCATGGGGGGGCTGCGCTGGGGGCCCCGGGGGGACTGGGACCCATGGGGGGGCTGCGCTGGGGGGGGCTGGGTTGGGCTGGGGGGCCCCGGGGGGACTGGGACCCATGGGGGGGCTGCGCTGGGGGGGCTGGGTTGGGCTGGGGGGCCCCGGGGGGACTGGGACCCATGGGGGGGCTGCGCTGGGGGGGGACTGGGTTGGGCTGGGGGGCCCTGGGACCCATGGGGGGGGTTGGGCTGGGGGGTGCCGGGGAGACCGGGACCCATGGGGAGGGGCTGGGGGTCGGGCCGGGCACCGGGGAGCCAGACTGGCGGGGGTGGGCTGGGGAGAGCTGAGCTGAGCTGGGGGGACTGGCCCGGCCAGGACCCACGGTGAGACCTGGGCTGGGGGAGGGCTATCGGGGCAGCGTTGGCTGGGAAGCCGGGACGGGGGTCCGGCGGGGACTGGGGCTGGGGGGAGGTGGGTTACAGCCAATGGGGGCTGTGTGAGGGTCGGGTGTGGTTGCTCTCTGGGCACCCAGCGTCTTCTCTCTGCTGGACCCCCATGCACGGGGTGCTGCTGCTCGGACCCCAACTATCGAGGCGGGGGGGAGAGAGAGAGAGAGGTCGTCTCTCTCCCCCCGGCCTGTGGACTGGGCCCCCAGCAGTGCATGGATTGGGGGGGCCAGCTGTCGCCTATGCACTTGCCCTGCGTACCTGGGCTGCGATGCTCCATTGTGGCTTTTGGGGGGGGTCACTGTGTGCATGTGGTGGGGGAGAAAGTGGGATCCCCTCTGTGATGTGTTGAGAGTCCCAGGGCTGCACCCCCCAGGCTCCCTGCACTGCTGTTAGCTTCCTCTCGGGGAGCAGAGTCAGTTCGGTGGTGATTTCCCTCCCAGGCCCCTGGGCTCTGCACCCCGGCTCATTCCACACTCTGGTTTCCATCCCAGGCTGGGCAGAGCCCTGGGAAGTCGCTGGCTGCCCAAGCAGGAGTGACCCCATGGGCTGCACCTGGAAACCCTAATCCTGCTCCCCTGAGGGCTGGGAGCACGGGCAGCACTGACAGGGATGAGGGTTGGGGGGCCAGATCCAGCCTGAGTCTTTGCAAACAACCCCCAAGGAATGCAGCTAGGAGCACAAGCAGAGCCCAGACTCTGGGGGTGGGATGAACCTGCCCCCCCACCCCCCAATTCCAGGTATCTAGCTGGACCCCCCTGCTCCCAGCAGGACAATGATGTCATCCCTTTGCGTGGCTGCCTGTCACGAGGCACGTCATGGAGCTCGCAAGCCCAGCCCTGTGGACCCCCTTAGCTCATCGCTCGCCCTGCTCCTTAGGATGCTCTGATCTTCTGTCTCAGGCATTATTCCTCCTCTGCTCAGCTGCAGACGTTGCTCGGTCCCTGCCTGCCAGCGCTGGGGGAATGCCTCCCCTTCTTTGCTGACGCCATCCCAGCTGCTTCCTTTTCCAGCCGGGCTGCCGACCCCCTGCCCTTCGGTTTCCAGCGCGCCTCTCCTGTCCAGGGCCCCGTCGCCCTGCCCAAGGCTTCTTCCCCTTTGTGGCATCAGCTGCGGGGTCCAGCTGGGCGCCTGCACACAGAGATACGCAGGCTGGTGCCTTCCCTCGCCGGGCGAGGTCCCTGGAGCCCAAGGGGTTTCGTGGCAGGTGCCGGTGACGCTGCTCTCGGGGGATGTGCCAGACGCCCCCTGCCCAAGCAGCCTCTCCTCTCCACCCCCCAACCTGGGGCTCTTGTGCCCCAATGGTGAGAGCCGAGCTAGGGGGTGCCAGGCCTGCCGATATTTGGGTTCCCCGCAGTAGTGGGACTGAGCTGGGCTTCCTGTGTTTCCCAGGCCTGCTGCTCAAAGGGCCCAATCCGGAGTCCCCTCCACGATGCTAGGGATAGAGCTGGAGATGCTCGGTGCGTCTCTGTCTGCCCGCAGGGCTGGGCTGTCCCCGCCAGGCCCCTGTCTGGGCTGGGTCTCGCGTGGGGGCTCTCCTTGTGCCCCAGCGGGGTTTGTTCCTGCACCGCCCAGCTCTGCTCCTTCCCGTAACACACTGGCCAGTAGGTGCCAGGGGGCTCCCCCAGGCCTGCCGCTCTCCCCTGAGGGCTGCCCGCTGCCCAGGGAGCGCCTGTGAAATGGGGTAGGAGCCAGTGCCCTGAGTGTATCTAGACCTGTGCTGGGAGCTCAGGCAGGTGGTGCGTCTGGGACCCCGGGACTCAGCGCCCCTGTGTGGAGCCACCTGCAGCCCTGCTGGGCTCTGGCTGCTCCTGACCGGGGGGTGCCTCAGCCCTGAGCCAGGGGAGGCTGTTTGAGGGGAGCAGAGAACAATGGGGATGCTGCCTGAGAGGAGGTGGCAGAGATGGGGGACAGAGGAGCTGGAGAGGAGGGCCGGCCGGAGCTGGGATCTAGAGCGCTTTGCAGCCAGGGCAGCTCTGAGCTGGATGCAGTGGGTTTGCTGGAGGCACGGGCGTTGCTCACGGCAGTCCCTCGGCGCAGGGGTGCGGCTGGAGGCCAGGCTGTGCGGGGACCCGTGCTGGGCTTGGGAAGGCTCCAGCCTCTGGTGAGGGCAGAGAGAGTCCGGTGGCGGCTGGGGCCCTGATGGTGAAATGTTCCATGTCTGGTTGGCCCTGACGCCCCCCACCCACCCTGCTCTCTGGGGGCAGAGCTGGGCAGCGAGAGGAGTGACGGTGCGTCCTGTCTTAAGGGCATATTTGGCACATGCCCCTGGGTAAAGAGTGGTCTCTGCCCAGCACCCCAGGGTTCCTTAGAGCCCTCGGGAAGGGGGGGTGAGGCTTTGGGGCATTGGAGGGGGGGTGTAGAGGGAGGGAGTGCTTGGGCAGACCCAGGGTGCAGGGGGCCAGCTCCAAAGCTGCCCTGCACTTTATCTTCCTCCTCCGGGACCTTGAAGCCTCTAAAATCCAAATATTGTGGACATGACGCCCAGCAGGCTCGAGTCGGCCTGAGTAGGCCGGGGGCTTGGCGTACCCAGGCTGTGTAACCAGGGTGCCCACCGCATGCCTGGCTCTGCCCCTGCAGCGTCTTCTGGGGCCATTCCTCCTCCCCTCAGGACAGGGAGGGACCAAGCCGTGTTGGCTCCCATGGGAACGATCATGGGCCCGTCGGAGCCTGGCACAGAAGGTGCTGTGGGCCCCACCGTTGGTGTGGGGCTGGGCTGGGGGTGTGACTGGCGGCTGAAATTGCTCTCATGTCCTGTAGTCAGTTCTGCTCCCCTGGTGATGCCCTGGGGTGTGTGGGGGAATGAGGGGCCGGGGAGCCCAGAGGATGCGGTGGCCTCACTAGACTGGGGGCACCTTGTCTCCGAGCAGGGCACCCGGGACCTTATGGAGGTCGGGGAGGTGCTGTCCTAGTGACACCGAAGGGCAGTGGGGCTCCGTTACTCCCGGCTGACCCTGAGCCCCTGCACAGAGGGCGTGAGCAGGCTGTGGGTGCAGGCCTGTGGCCTTCAGCCCGACCCCCTTCCAAAGCCCCGGCTGGGCTGGTGGCTGTCCCGGGCTGGCCGTGTGAGAGAGGTGGGCGTCTGGACAGCTTCAAGGACTCGCCTCTGCCATCGATCGCCCGTGGGAGCTGCCCACAGGCCCTGTGCGCCGGGACAAGCCAGCGTGGGGGTGGGGGGGCAGGGCTGCTAGCTCCTCCCCGGCTAGCTGTGAGGTGACTAGAAAAGGGGCATCTTCCGGGTCATGCCAGCCTCTCCCTGTCCAAGATGCGGCCTGGCACCCTCGCTCTGTCTTTGGGCTGGCACAGGCCCCGGGGCTGCGGTGGGAGGCTGGAGCCAGCATCCCTGGGGCAGGACAGGCCCGAGTGCTGCTCCCGGAGCCCCGTGTTGCTCCCCTGGCGGAGATGCTGCGGTGGGGGGCGGTGAATCCCCGCCCTGGGGTGGAGGCAGGTGGCCGTACAGAGCGCGGTCAGCCCAGCAGCCCTGTAGCCCCCTCCTGCGCTGGGCTGCCATGGGCGGATTCTCCTGCCTCGGGAGGCCGCTGACTCACTGCTGAGGATGTCACAGCTGATGCCCTGCGTCTGCCTGTGACTCACCAGGCCCCGGGCACCTGGGCTGCTGCACGCTCCTGTCTCTGCTCAGCTCTGCCCTGCCTGCTCGCGAGGGTCCCAGGTCCGATCGGGTCCCAAACGGGGCTCGCTCCCTCCGGGGGACCTGCCCCTCTCCCGAGCCATCTGCTGCCCTGCGTCTCGCTCACGTGGGGCAGCCATCTCCTCTTCCACCGGGAGCTCGCTGCCACCACGTCTGTATGGCTAGGCTGCCCCAGCCCCGCAGCAGCTGGGTGCCCACCTGGCACAGGAGCCTTCGGAGGGAGCTGTCCCCTGGGCAGGGAGGAGGTGACTGACTGCGGGGGTGCACCTGTATTCCGGTGGGGTTGGGCTTCTCCTGGGGGTTTCTGCGGGGGCTGAGGGCAGTGCCCCGGTGGGGGCTGGGGCAGAGTCTCTTGTACTTGGCCAGGGTGGGCATGTAGCTCTGTCTTTAGCTCTGTGTTTTACTCTGGCTTGGAGCACCTAGGTCACTTGATAGTTCGCTGGGCTGGCTCCGGGGGGCTGTGTTGGGGTGGGGGGCCTGGGTGCAGCGTGTGTCTGGGCTGTTTGGGTTGCGGGGGATGTAAGGGGAGATCCCTGCAGTACCCCAGGCCTGCAGCTGTCTCAGGGACTCAGTGTCCTATGGATCCCCCGTGGTTCTCCCTCCCTGCAGTGGTGGTAGGAGGGGTGGGCAGGGCTCCCCTGTCTGTCTGGGGATTCCCCGGCTCCTGGCGTGGCTTCCCCTCCCCCCTCGGCTAGAGCCGGGAAGGGCCCATCTCCCTGGTGGGTCAGCGCAGGCTGTCCCCGTGGCCACCTCCCGATGCCCTGCTGGCAGCTGCCAGCCCTCCCCAGTCTCCTTCGTAGCCTGTGCCCCCCTCGTGCCCCAGCTCTCTGGGGGCAGGGGTGCAGAGAGCTGGGCCCTGGCCTGGCACGGGCAGAGCTGTGGTGAGCTGGGGGCTGTGTCAGCAATGTGCCAGGAGCCCAAGGGCCACCCCAGTGGAGCGGATTGCAGCCCCAAACCCCCCAACCTGGAGAGTGTTGTGGCCTGCAGATTGGCCAGGCTGGAGCATTGTATTCTGGGATTTGGGGGGGCACCCCTATGCTGGAGAGGAGGCGACTTTGCGGGGTGCTTGGTCAGATCGATTTGGGGCCCCCATTGAATGTTCCTGGTTCAGGAGGCGTGAGCGGGCAGCTGGGTCGCGCCCTGTGCCAGCCCCCCACGTGAGCTCAGGAGAGTAGCTGGCCCTCTTCCTGCGCAGCCAGCTAGCGGCCCCATCCGGGGCGTGCCTGCCGGAGACACGGGAAGGGACCCGCGGGGACGGGTGGAAACGTGGCTGGGAAGCGTCCGTCAGAATGGCTCTGGGGCTGGCCAGAACCCCGGGATGGGAGATGGCTGGGACAGATGGGTCGTCCCCAGCCCTGCCTGGGGCTGGGGCTGGATTTTGATGGGTCCAGCAACAGGGCTCCGGGAGTCGGAGGCGCCTGCCAGCTCGCTCCTCCTGAGGGTCCATCGCAGGCCCTGCTGTGCAGCCTCCTCCCACAGTGCCCCGGTCACCGTCCCTGCCCCAAGGGGCGCCGGCTGGGGGCGTCAGGAGGCGCATGGGACGCCGCAAGCTGCTGCTCTTCGCAGAAGGCCTCCCTGCAGGCGAGCCCAGGCTGGGCCAGTCCGTCCTGAACCCGCGGCAGCTGCTGGCACCCCAGGCCCTGCTGCTGGCTTTGGTTGGTGGGAGGCTGGGCCTGGCCAGCTGGGGTCTGCAGAAGCCATCAGGCCACCGGCCCCGGGGGGCCCTGACTGCCTGGGCTCCTCCCAGCCTGAGCTGTCTGCCCTAGCGTGAGTCGCGGCATCGCACATGCACCCAGCGCTGCAGTCCCCTCGTGCAGCACGTGCTGGCGTGCGGGGGCTGCGTTAATGGTGACACGGGAACCAGGGCTTGGATGTTTTAGCGACTGAGTAAATCCCTGGCAGGCAGCAGGGGCTGGATTGGCCCCCCCGGAGGCTGACGCTCTACCGCCCGGGGTCAGGTCCGAGCTCCAGCCCAGGCTCCCCGGGTGAGACCCTGCCTGGCTCCGTTCCTGGTTCCCAGCTGTGCAGTGGGGTAACGAGCCCTTCTCCCGCCCTGTGTGCCTTGCCAGCTCCGGAGCAGGCCGTGTCCCTGTGTGTACAGGGCCTGGCGCCGTGCGCTGGGCTGCTGTTGGCAGAGTGCAGGCCATGACGGAACGGCCAGTCCCAGGAGAGCAGGGACTCGGCGCGGGATTTAGGGGGCTGCGATCCAGGGCTGTACGGGGAGGGGAGCAGGAGCAGGGAGGGGATATCCCCTGGGGAGACCTGCCCCCGGCGGCCGTAGGTGGTGGTTGGAGGCTGCGGAAAGGTGCCCCCCGAGGAGTGGGAGGCTGGCGGAAGCGCTGGCCGGCAGCAGAGTGAGGTTCAGTGTGTCGCGAATGTTGACGTGGCCGTGGTGGCTCAGCCTGGGCGGGGAGAGGCGAGCAGGTGCCAGGGGCTGGACGCTGAAGCTGGGCAGACTCCAGGCTCACCAGGGCGGGTGGCCCTGGTGGGTTGCGATTCTCCTGCCCTGGTGCCTTCACGCCGCCGTCCCGCTGCTCGTTGGCAGCCTGGCTTCCTCCGCCCCGCCGGGGAGGGAGCACCGCGGTTCAGGGCAGCCGTTTGTTTGCTGGGGCTGTGGTAGCGTGTCGGGGCCCCGTGGTGCTGGGCGCTGCATGTCGCTGAATGGAAGGGGGGTCCCTGCCCCACAGGGGTCGTGGCTGGGCCTATTGTGGGGCCCTGGTTTGTTTCACATGGGGCTGGGCAGTTCAGCACCATGGGCAGCTCCCAGCAGGCGGGTGGGGGGGGCTTGGCTCCTTTGCCATGAGACAGGCCTCGTGTGCGGTGCTTTGGGACCTGATGCCCCCGGGGCAGACGGGCCCTGCGCTGATGCCCCCGGGGCAGACGGGCCCTGCGCTGATGCCCCCGGGGCAGACGGGCCCTGCGCTGATGCCCCCGGGGCAGACGGGCCCTGCGCTGATGCCCCCGGGGCAGACGGGCGCAGCAGGCCTGTGGTGTGTCTCCTTTTGGAGAGGGGTGAGCCGCCAGGGGTCAGCACACACAGGAGACCCTGGGCGATTGATCCAGGGCAGGGTCACTCGCGCCAGCCCTTTCCAGGGGGCTTGCTTGCTCCCTGGCACTGGAGCTGCTGCCCCTTCCCTTGGGGAACGTTTCCCCAGCCGGCTCTGGCTCCTGGCCAGGGGCAGCGGGCCCCCAGCCCTGCCCCTGGAGGGATTCCCAGCCGGATCCCTCTCCCTGGGAGCTGCAGCTTGAATTTCCCATTGCTCCCGTGTCCAGTGCCCTGGCTGTGTCTGTCCCTCCCGCCCCTGCCCTGTTTAGCCCCTTGGAGGGCAGGCCCTGTCTGTGGGGATGGGGCCCTTCTGCTGCATGTGGCAGCAGTGCCGGGTTCAGTCGGGCTCCCAGGCGAGAGCCCGTGTGTGGGGCTGGGTGTCCCGGGCAGAGCAGCCCCAGCCTGGCGCCCAAGGCCGGCGGCAGAGGGGCGCTTTGCTCCAGGCCGGCCAGACCCCTCCCGCCAGCTTTCTCATTCCTGCCTTGCTGGCCCTTCTCTGGCTGAGTCATCGGCTGCAGCTGGGCTGAGGGAAGCGGTGGGGGGGGGGGAATCTGCCCATCAGGCCCATGTTGTGCCCCCCCCCCACTCCTGACGCTGCTCTTGTGAGGGGGCAGAAGGGAGTGGGCTGGGCTGGCAGCTTCTGCGGCGGACGGCAGCTGGTGCGTTGTCTCTGCCCCTCCCCATCCCTGCGTCAGGCAGGCCCCCTCTCCTCATGCTGGGCCAGCAGGCTACTGAGTGACGTGCGTGGGCCAGGCTGTGGGAGCAGCCCTGCAGCGACCCGAGCCTGGCTCCCCTCCGAGGTCCAAGCCCCCTGTGTCCCCACGTCTCTCCCCGGCCTGCTCTGGCTTCCCCATCTCTGTCCTGTCCCCTCTTCCCACCCGCCTTTCCCTGCAGCTTCACATGCTTCCCCCTTTCCAAGCCCGGGCCTGCCCTCCGCCAGCACCTCCCCACGCCACTCCTCCTTTGGCTGCATGGGGCAGGCCCTGTCCGGCCTGCCTGGCGGTTCCTTGGACACACTGGCGAAGGTCTTGTCTTGGCTGTCCCCTGCCCTACGGGGAGATGTGGGGGTTGAGCCCCCCAGGGCCAGCCACAGGTCTGATGTCCCCAGTCCTGCTGGGGGGACAGTTATCACACCCTTCATTTCTCTCTCACCCTCTGCCCTGTACTGACCTCCCCAGCCTGGGGGGAGGGGATGGGGGGCAGCTCTCGAGCTGGGTTGGGCTGAACCCTGGAGAACAGGCTGCAGGGACCATCCTGCCTCGGGGCCTCGGACAGAGCAAGACACAAGCTTGCCCAGTTGGGGGCTGGGGCCCCCCTCGCTGGGCACTGGCACCAATCACAGGGTCAGAGCTCTGCCCCCAGGTTTGGGACCGTCTCTTGGAGGACCCGTCTGTGTGCCAGACCCCTGAGGCGTCTCTTCCTCCAGGGTCAGCCACATGCCCTCCTGCGACTGAACCTCTGGGGCTCCAGCCCCCCTGCTTCCCATGGTGGGCTCCAGGCAGCGAGCCCCACTGAGACCGACCCTGGGCAGAGACTTGTCCCCGCGCAGGGATCAGTGTGCCTCGCCCAGCGTCTGCAGGGCCACGCAGCCAGTGCAGGCGGAAGTCAGGTTTGTTACTCAGCGGGACGCAGCACAGGGAGGCCTGAGGTCAGGCCAGAGGAAGGAAGGTTAAAGCACCGGGCACCCAGGTCAGCCAGAGCCCAGCCGCGCCTCGGTCAGTTCCCAGGTGAGAGCCCCCAACTCCCCCCTTCCCCGGCCTTGTTCTCCAGCTGGGGGATTGTGCTCCGCTTCCCTGCAGAGCGGGGGTGCGCACAGTGGGTGTCGTGGGTGTCGGTGTCCTGTGACTGGCTTTGCTGTCGTCTTCCCGGGGTTGGGCTGGGCCAGTCCTTGTTAATGCCCCATCCCGGCTCAGGCAAACTGTCCTCCCCGACTGTACCAGTGCAGCATATCGGGGCCCCCTGCCCCTTGGGGACTGAACGGAGCAGGGTCGCTCTGAGCAGTGACCTGGGGCAGTTTGAACCCACCAATGTTCAGTGGTGTCGCGGCATCTTTCCCCTGCCCTCGGTCACTGTCCCGTCCGGCACTTCCAGGCCTCTCCCAGCTCCGTTGCTAATCACTGAACCTTACGCGGCTCAGAGCAGGGTCACGTCCTCCCTCCGGTCGGGTCTGGCTGACGGCACCAGCAGGGCATGGGGGGGTTCCTGCGGTCCCCCAGCCCTTTTGCCACCACAAAACCTTTGGCTTTGGTCTGCCAGGGTGTGAGCGGGGCAGCGACCCCCCCACCTCCATGGGCCAGCCGTCCTGGCTGCAGTACACAGTGTCCTTGCCCCTAGGCTGGGGTAGGCCGTGACCCCAGGAGCATTTGGTCTTGCCCCAGGGGCTGAGGAGGCCGGGGTGCAGGGTTCTCCCTCACATCGGCAGGCCCCCGAACGTCAGGGCTATGCCTATGCGAGGAGCCCATCTCCCCTCTTGGGGTTAACCTGCTGCCCTCACCCCCAGGACAGAGCCCTCCCCCCATGGGCCAGGTTTCGGGGTCTCTTGGGGAGACCCTGCTGTGGCCACCCTCGGACCAGGCGTCTCTGGTACCAGCAGCAGTCTTACAGCGGCTTTACCCTTCGCTGCTGCCCCCCGGTCTGCGTGACCCCTCACCGGGGTCGGTTGCTCCCCCACCTTTGGGTTTCCCTGAATCCTGCTTCTGGGGTGCCTGCTCTGGGTCCCTTTCCATGGACCCAGGCTTAGGCCAGTCCCCTTGGGTCTCTTTCCATCCCCAGACCTACTGTCCCCAGACTCCTCTGCCAGCCGACCTGCCCTGCCAGACCCTCGGGCTTCCTGGCCACTGGCCCCATGCTCAGCTCGTGGGGACAGATCTCAGACCTGCTCCAGCCCAGCCGGGTTACACTGATCCTCTGGCATGGTGACACTGACCCCAGGCGCAGAGATTCTCCCTGCAGGGTCGGGGCTGACATCTTTGCACACCCCAAAACCGTCTCCCATATGCCCCAGGGGTCCACTCCAACCTACGCATGGAGCCTTTGTAAACAGCTCCTAGTCCCCATCTCCACCCATCCGTCTGGCCGTGCGCCCCATGGCTCCGGGGCCAAGTTGGGGGTGAGATAGTGTAGCCCATCCACAGAGTCAGCCTGGTTCAGATCACAAGCCAGTGAAGCAGGTATCGATATCTCCCCTCTTAAACTGGGGCAGCAGTTTGGTATCTAGGCTGCCCGTGGAATTGGTATCCTGGGGCCTTTCCTCACTCACCCCTTGGTGGGATCTCTTGCCCCTCGGCTTCTCCAGCTCCAGTTCAGGCTTTTGCTGGTTCTCTTGGTTCTTCCACTGTTCTTCCTCATGCTCTCGCTCCCTCTCGCCGTCAGCGAGCTCCTTTGCTCTCCGCTCCAACACCCACCACTTCAGATCTATTGGTGGGGAGCCTGGTTGAGCTTAATCAGTTGTGCCTTGTTGAGCTTACCCATGTAAACCTGTGCAGGGAGATGGTTATGCGATGCCCTTCTTAGGGAGGTGGTTATAGGACATTTCCTTTGACTACCCTTGTTTTACTTCTGCAAGTCACTTATTGTAAAATACTGCTAGTGCATTCAGCATCCCACTGCTGCCACCAACAGTCATGGATCCACAGGATCAGTGCTATGACCCCAGCCTCGGAACAGTCTCTTGGAGCAACCCCTTCCATGCGCCAGACCCCCTGGGGGTCTCATTCTTCCTTCAGGGTTAGGCCTTGCGGCCTCACCGGCTCCTGAGACTGAACCTCTGGGGGTCCAGCCCTCCTGCTTCACGCTGCAAGCTCTGTTCAGCGAGTCCCACTGAGACGGACGCCGTCCACTCTGCAGGGGTTACCGCAGCTCAGCCAGTGGTTGCCGTGGCTCTCGGGCAGCCTACGTCACAGGCCATCTTTGGGCGGTGCTTTAACCTTCAGTTCCCTGTGCTCCCCTAAGTCCGCTCTGGTCAGCCCAGAGCCCAGCCCAGCTGCAGTGACTCCCTCGGTCCAAGCTGCGTCTGTGTCTCCATCTCACCGTCCTGGTCAGAACCCAGGTGAGAGCCCCTGCCTCCTTCCAGCCGCCAGCCCTTTGTCCTGGGGGATTGCGCCCAGCCTCCCGGCTGAGAGGTGGGGAAATCCCCCGTCCCCCATGCTGTTTGCTCGAGGCGAATGTCCTGGTGACTGCATTTGCTGTTCTCCTCTGGGATTCTCCACTGACCTGGGCCAGTCCCTTGTGATGACTGAGGCTAAGAATTAGGGATAGTTTTAGTAAAGGTCAGGGACAGGGTCATGGGCAATAAACACAAATTCAGGGAAGCCCGTGACCTGCCCCTGACTTTCACTAAAAGTAGCCCTGTCAAAATAGGGAGGGAGGAGAGTTCAGCACCCACTGCTCCTGGGGCTCCAGGGTCCCCCACTGCTGCTGCGGTGAGTGGGAGCAGGTCCCCTGCGCAGTGGCTGGGAGCTCTGGGGTCCCCCCACCGCCCGGGGAGGCGAGGAGCTCCAGGGTCCCCACAGCAGGGCTGGGTCTGGAAGCTGCAGGGGGCCAGCTGGGAGCTCCTGGGTCCTCCTGCTGCCCAGTGGCTACCAGCTGCGGGCAGGGGCCCCCCCAGCTGATAGCTCTAGCCCCGGGCAGAAGGTGTCACAGAGGTTGCTGGAAGTCACGGATTCCATGACCTCCGTGACATAATTGTAGCCTTAGAGATGACCCATCCTGGCTCTGAAGGCTGGGGCCACCCACACCTGTCTCTTAGCTTGCCCTGAGGGCAAATGGTCCCCCTCCGCCCCCACTGGAAAACAATGCAGCATATAGGGGAAACTGAGGCACACAAGATCATAAACATTTCCCATAACCTTTGTCACAGGCAGCTAATGGAGCAGGGGGGAGTGGGGGGTCAGCATGCCGTGTGCCCACGCAGTGCATGTTGGGGGTGGAGTCGCTGGGGGGGGTCCTGCCCCTGGAAGGCTCCCCCCACTCCCTCCCTACATGCTGGCTGTTTGTCTGTTTGGGGGACGCTAACTGTCCCCGTGTCTGTCCCAGGCTGCCTGTTCGACAGGAGACTCTGCTCCCAGGAGGAGGTCTGTGTGCAGGGTAAGTGACCTGGGGCCCTGGGAGGGGGGGGCCGGCCCCCTATCGGCTCGGTGTCGGGGAAGGGGGGCAGTGCCCTGTGGCTCGGTGGGGTGAGGCTGAGTCCTGCCGCGACCTGGGGCCTTGCTGTGGTGATGCCCCAGCCGTGAAAGGCGACCCCGGGGGGGGGGAACTGCTGAGGCTGCAGCACCTGGTGCAGGGGGGGCCCGAGGGGGCAGGTGGAAGACAGGTTAGGGTGGGGTAAAACTGCCCCCAGCTCCCCTCCTCCACCAGTGACTTTGGGCTGCCCCGTGGGGCCGGTGCTGGCTGCAGTGTCCTGCCCCCACCACCACCTTGGGCGGCCGGTGGCTGCTCCGTAGCAGGGTGAATGAGGGGGGGGAACCAGGGGCCAGGCCCACGGCCCCCCCTCCCCCCCAGCCTGGCCCACCGGAGCTGAGCTCACTGCCCCTGGGCTCCCCTGGGCCCAACGCTGAGCCCCCAGGCTGGCACCCTCTCTGCTCTGCTCCTAGATGGCCTGTTTGGGCAGTGCCAGGAGAGCGCGGCCCGCGACAGCCCCTACTTCCAGGTCACCTCGCCCGTACTTCAGCGCCTGCAGGACGTGCTGCACCGCCTCACGGCCCAAGGTGAGCCCCGGCGGGCGGGGGGCTGGGAGCAGGGTGGGACCCAGGTGGCCCTGGGGCAGGGGCAGGTCAGCCTGGGCGGTCGGTGCCAGGATGGCCCGTTTCCTCTCGCCACGGCGACTCCCTGGGAACTGGCTCCCGCCCCTTCGTCTCTGTGCTCTGACTGGCTGCCTCTCTCCCCGCGGACAGGGCTGTCGTGGCGGGATGACCTCACGCAATACGTGATCGCCCAGGAGATGGAGCGGATCCCCAGGCTGCGTCCGCCCCTCGCACGGGAGCCCGCGGCCAAGGAGAGGTACGGCTGGGCTGCCCGCCCCGCCCCAGGCCAGGGGCACCCCAGAGCCTGTGCCACCCTCCTCCCAGCAGCTCCCACCCCACACGCAGCCCTACCAGGGTGGCACGAAGGGCGCAGCTGGGTGTCATGTGCCCGCTCTGGCTGGGGCTCCCCCCCGTTGGTGGGCATTGCTTGCTGCGGCTGAGTGAGCTGCTGGCACCCGCTGGGGAAGCAGCAGCCAGACCCGCGCCCTGGGGAGAGCTAGGCACAGCAGGGGATCTGTGATGGGAGCGTCTGGCTTACCCCAGCTGGCCCCCACAGGGCTCCGGTCCCGGGGCTTCCCCAACCCCTGCTGCCCAGGGCCACCCCCAGCATTCAAAAAGAGAGCCCCTCTCCTGCATCCCACAGCAGCTTCCTGTGTGACCCCAGGAGCTGGCTGGTCAGGCACAGGAGCCTGCTGTGACGGGTCGATCCCCTCCGAGTGATGTACTGGGGTCCCACTGAGCCCGCCTGTTCCACCAGCCTGGGCTCCCTCACCCTGTCCTGCTGAGCCAGGCCCTCAAGCCCCCTCCAGCAACACGCAGGCAGGGACATGCCCAGCTGCAGAAAGACACAAGCACTGAGATCTGCTCTGCATGGGAAGAGTCAGCTTGAGGATTGCCCAGTACTGCACCCCAAAATTGTATTGTCTTGAGCTGCACAGAAATCTACACAGTGTAAGCTCATGAAAATCACCCCCTCCCTCGATGTGGAGGAAGATATGCACAGCTTTTAGGAGCCCCCCCCATGAATTGCTCAAACTGGTTTAAAGAAAACAAAACAAGTTTATTAGCTACAAAAGAGAGATTGTAAGTGATGATAAGGGATTGCAAACAGATCAAAGCAGATCACTGAGCAAATAAAGCAAACACGCAAACTAAACTTAACACACTAAAGAAACTGGCTACAAGTAGTCATTTCTCATCCTAAATGTTGTTTTAAGGAGGTTGCAGAGTTTCTGCTCTTGCTTGCAGCTTAAAACTCCAGGTATTTCTGTCACAGGCCAGACACCTTTTCCGGCCCGGGCTCAGCTCTTCTCCTCCCCTCAGTCCTTGTTTTAGATGTTCTCGGCCATCATCCTGGGTGGGGATTCAGTGAAGAACTGACCCTGATTAACTTCTCAGCCTTAAATAGGATTTACATATGGCAGGAATCCTTCGTTTCCCAGTTTGTTCCCCACCCCCTACTAGTGGAAAAATACCAGCAGCCCAAGATGGAGTCCAGTACCAGATGACATGATCACATGACCCTGCCGTGTCAAAGCAGCTTCTCAGGAAGTTGGGAGGTTAGCACCTTCAAAGTCCTGTCGTTCTCCCTGATGGCCCATCCAGGCTGATGGTATTCTGTCTGGTGGGCGTTCCCCCGATGAAAACCCACTTGTAATTGTTACATAGTCAATATTCCTAACTTCAGACACAGAAATGATACAGGGATACCCACTGGATAATCCCATTCAGTAAATCGCAGCCTTTCCAATGAGAGCTCACATGAGCCATCTTGCATAAAACATATCTTTGTTATGCCATATTCACATCATAACAATCTCTCTACGAAGAATATGGGGCATAGGGTCATGCCTGCAGCCTGTGTTTCCAGGGGCCCCAGGCCCCTGCTCTCCTGCTTCTCGGGGGTAGTGGGGAAGAAGGGGGAGCCCAGCCCCGCCATGTCACTCTCCAGGGCTGCTGTGTCTCTAAGGTTCTCACCACTGCGTGCCGCTCCCCGGATGGCCCTGTTCCCATCACAGCCCAGCCAGCCGGGCAGTGCCCTGCATATGGCTCCACGCCTGCTGCCCGCCAGCACCGAGAAGGCCCCACACCTGGAACCACAGCCCCCGCTACCCCCCACCCTGCTGCAGCGATACCTGGAGCTCCTGTTGCTGGGCCCCCCACCTGAGCTGGGCTATGAGGAAGGACTGCTGCATCCCTATTCGTACCACAAGGTGAGTGGGGGGCAGGCCACCTTCCTCCGGCCCTGACGCGAGCCCAGGAGGCCTTGGGTGGGTGGGGCAGAGTGGGACAGACAGACGCAGATCAGACAGACACCCTAGGCAGGCCCAGCCCCCCATGTTCCTGATGGACACAAGATTCTGTCTCACCAGCTTGTCTAAACCGCTGTGCAATGTGGCTGTTAACCAGTGGCCACACCCCGCCCCAGAGGTGGCTGCATCTCCGCACTGGGCGAGGGGTCCCTCTTCTCTAGGGTTTTGGGGAGGATGTTGTTAGCACTGTAGCCCATGGTAGATTGCTCTCCAGGGGGGCTGTTCCTGGCACTGAGGGTGTGATGGTTCTGTGCTTTGGTTACAGTTTGGCTACCAGGATGGTACACAGCAGCTGAGCCCTATCCAGGGCAATTCGGCCAGGCAGAGCCCTGAGCTCCCTGCTCTCCTTGGCAGGGCCCCTGCCCAGGCCTCCCAAGCCCTCTTTGGGGCCAGCCCCATCCCTTCCTATGGGGGGCAGCCAGGGCTGGATGGAGGGCACCTCTTCCAGGACCTGGGCATGTTCTACTCGCCGAGAGAGAAGGCGATCCGGTTGGCCCCTGCCAGCACGAGGGCCCAGCACAGCCAGGGGCTCCCCCGGGACTACGCCGAGCCCGATGAAGAGAACAGACAGCAGCAGCCAGCCCTGGGTCCCCAGGTGCAGTCAGGTAACCCCTGCCTTCCAGCCAGTCACCCACAGACTCCTAGGACACCTGGACCGGCCCAGCCAGGGGTTTGTCCAGCTTGTTCTGACAAGGGAGATTCCCCAGCCCCCCTTGGGAGCCTGCTCCGGAGCGTGACTCCCCTGAGCATTTGAAAGTTTTTCCTGGTTGCTAACCGCAGTCCCCCTGGCTGCAGGTTAAGCCCATTGCTGCTTGTTCTCCGTGTCCAGTAGGCCGGACTATTGATCTCCGGCCTTTTCGTAACAGCCCTTAGCATATTGGAAGCCTGTTCTCAGGCCCCCCTCAGTTGCCTTTTCTCCAGACTAAACATGCCCTGGTTTTTAACCTTTCCTCAGAGGGCAGGTTTTCTAAACCTTTCATCAGGTTTGTTGCTCTCCTCTGGACTCTCTCCAATTTATCTGCATCTTTCCTAAAGTGTGGTGCCCAGAACGGGACACAGGAGTCCAGCTGAGGCCTCGCCAGCGTTGAGCAGAGCGGGACAGTGACCTCCCATGTCTTCCATACGACGCTCCTGTTAATGCACTCAGATGAGACTCGCCTGTCTCACAGCTGTATCACATTGCTGATTCTTCTTCAATTTGTGATCCAGTGTAACCCCCAGCTCCTGTCCAGCAGGGCTATCACTGAGCCAGTTAGTCCCCAGTTTGTGCTGAGTTTTCCTCCCTACACGTGGTACTTTGCTCTTGTCTCTATTGAATTTGTCTTGTTGATTTCAGACCAGTTCTCCAATGTCAAGGTCGCTTTGGATTCTAATCCTGCCTCCAAAGTGCTTGTGACCTCTCCCAGCTTGGTGTCATCTGCACATTTCATAAGCATCCTCTCCACTCCATTATCCACGTCATGACTGAAAATATTGAATAGTGCCAGACCCAGGGCTGACCCCTGCAGAACCCCACCAGATCCACACTCCCTGTTTGACAATGAACCCTGGATAACTACTCTTAGGGTATGGCCTTTCAGCCAGTTGTGCACCCCCCGGATAGTAATTTCATCTAGACCACATTGCCCTAGTTTGTTTAGGAGAATGTCACGTGGGACTGTGCCAAAAGCCTTACTGACATCCAGATATATCCCGTCCACTGCTTCCCCCAGCCATTGGGCCAGTGACCCTGTCAAAGGAGGAAGTTCGGTTGGTTTGCCGTGATTTGTTCTTGGCAAAGCCATGCTGGCTACTCCTTCTAAACCAGTTAGCCTCAAGGTGCTCACAAACTGGTTAATATTTTGTTCCAGTATCTTTCCAGGTATCAAATTCCCTGGGTCCTCCTTGTTCCCCATTTTACAGACAGGGGCTGTGTCTGCCCTTCTCCAGTCCTCTGGGCCCTCACCCGTCCTCCAGGAGTTCCTGAAGATAATTGCTAAGGGTTCAGAGATGGCTTCAGCTAGTCCCTTAAGTAGCCTGGGATGAATGCCTTCAGGCCCTGCCAACCTGAATACATGCAACTCCTCTAAATAGACTTTAACCAGTTTGTCCCCTATTTCGGCTTGTTCCTTCCCCCTTGTTAGTGATAAATATGTTGAGTGTCTGGTCATCATGAACCTTTCTAGTGAAGACTGAACCCAAATAGGCCTTAAACACCGCGCTCGTCTTGATGTCATCCGGTATTAGCTCTCCTTCCCCACTAAGCAGAGGACCTGCACTTGCTTCTGTCTTTCTCTTGCTCCTAATGTATTTAAAGAACCTCTTCTTGTTGCCTTTTATGTCCCTTGGTATCTGTAACTCATTTTGTGCCTTGGCCTTTCTGATTTTGCTCCTACTAGACTGTGCTGTTCCTTTGTGCCCCTCCTGAGCAATTCATCCATGTCTCCGCTTTTTGTAAGATTCCTTTTTGAGTTTCGGGTCATTAAAGAGCTCCTGGGGGAGTCACATTGGCCTCTTACAGTTCTTCCCATCTTTCCTTTGCATCGGGCTCATCTGCAGTTGTAACGTGACTATTGTCTCCTGGGAAAACTGCCAGCTCTCCTAAACCCCTTAGAGTCTCTGCCCATGGACCTCACCTCCCATTCTCTGCGTTAGTTCACGTCTGGTTTCTGGAATCCATTGTCCTCGTTCTGCTGCTCTCTCTCCTCCTTTCCTCGGAATCATGACATCTCTCCTTTCATGATCACTGTCACCCAAACTGCCTCCTCCTTCAG
Organism: Lepidochelys kempii; assembly: GCF_965140285.1. Taxonomy (NCBI): domain Eukaryota; kingdom Metazoa; phylum Chordata; order Testudines; family Cheloniidae; genus Lepidochelys; species Lepidochelys kempii. Next base: position 1,117,425 of record NC_136390.1, read on the forward strand.
ATTTGCTACCAATTCCTCCCTGTTGGCCAGAATCAACTCTACAAGGGCTGTCCCCTGGGTTACTTCCTCCACTTTCTGAAACAAAAAGTTGTCCCCCAGACATTCCAAGGATTTATTAGAAATGTTGGTGTCCCGGATCCCCACGATCGGTGCTATGCCCCCAGCTTTGGAACAGTCTCTCGAAGGAACCAGTTGGTGGGCCAGGCCCCGAAAGGGTCTCACTCTTCCTCCAGGGGAAACCATGCGGCCTCACCACCACCTGAGGCTGAACCTCTGGGGCTCCAGCCCCCCTGCTTTGCAGCGTGAGTGCCATTCAGCAAATCCAGCTGAGACAGACCGAGGCAAGACTCCCCGGGATTAATGCCCCTCACCCAGCATTGGCGGCTACAGCGCTGTTGAAACAGTCAGGTTTTCGTTCACTGGCACACAGCACAGGATGTCCTTCGGTTGGGTCAGGGAAAGGCCGGTCAAAGCATCCTCCCCCTCCCTTCTGGTCAGCCCAGAGCCTGGCCCAGCTGTCGTGAGCGCCAGGTTCACCTCTCTGGCTCTGCCCGACCTTGCTTACTTGATCCTCCAGCAGCCAGCTCTTCTCCCCCTCACCCCTTGCCCGTCCTCTGTTCTCGAGCTGGGGCCTAGTGCTCAGCCTTCCTCCGAGGGCGGGGGGAACCATCCATCACGCTGTCCTGCTGTGACTCGGGCGTGGGGACCAGCCTCAGGGCAGGTACAAACCCCACATTGGCTGTGAGTTCCATACTGAGAGTTCGCCAGCCAGTTAAGTGTGAATGCCTTGGGCATGCTCACTGCCCAAACGGGGCGTGGGATCCATTCTGCTTGGGTACCTCCATCTGTCTGCCTCACCTCTGTGCCAGATGCTCCCTGACACCAAGGATCGCAGCCCTATTCCTGCTACACCCAGTCCCAAAGCACCAGTCACTTATCTCAGGTGCAACTTGTCACGGATTCCCAGGTCGTGCCCACTCTTGGCCCCGTGCGGTTCCTGGGGGGAACCCCTGCCAGTGCGACAGCCCTTCTCAGAGGCCACTCTCTCTCTCGGGGGTTAAGCCCCTCCATCTCCTGGAACCGCACCTTTCTGAGCATTAGCACACCTGTCTCTGCCATGGGCCCCGTCGCTCTGGACCCCTGGGACCTGCACTCCCAGAGGGAATAATCCCCCCCCCGCCCCGCCTTGGTCTCTAGACCAGAGTGACTCTCAGCCGGCGTAACACAGGAGGGTTTGAGCATCTGAACACAGCACAGGAAACTCTCTCCAGCCTCCGGCCTGGCCTCCCTCAGCCCAGCACATCCCAGTCTCTCCTGCATCCAGGGGGGTTCTGCCTGCCCCCTCCCTCCAGCCCAGAGCCCCCCTGCTTTGCAGCTGAGATCACCAGCCCCAAGCCCGCCCCCATCCATTGTCTTCTCTCCAGGTAAACAGGGTCGCCTGGGCCCCCTCTCCCTGCTTCTGTGCTCTGGCCCCTCTGGCTGGACCTGGCTGGTCAGGTCACCGGGGTCCCCTCTTCTCAGCCCATTGTCCTCCCGCTGGCCAGACCCGGCTGGGACTCCTGAGCTGGGCCTCCCGGTCCCCAGTCGCTGGGGTCTCCGTTCTCCAGGCCATTGGCCGGGGTCCCAAGTTCCCTCGCCGGCCCTGTGTCCCAACAAACTCCCTCTCCCATCCCCTCGTTAAACCCGTAACACCCAGGGAAACTGAGTCCCACCCCCTCTGCATGCAACCCACAGGAAAACCAAGAAAACACTTTGTCACACAACTAAGCTGGGGTCTCTCACCAAAGTCAATGCTTGTAGCCAAGCCTCTAATACGCGATCTACTGATCTATTAAACAGGCAAAGGAAACGTGTTATTTACAAGGTTAAAGCAGGTAACCATAGCTACACCAATGGTTACCATCTTAAGTTTCCAAAGGTAATAGAAACTGCGGTAATAAGCAAGGTCTGTATGACCTTCAGTGCTAACCCCAGCTAAGTGGCTGGGGGTCATTTGCTGATGCCTAGAAACCTTGCCCCGCAGGGTCCGAGCGGCCCAGAGATCCGGCTCCTCCTGGGGCGGGGCTTTTATTCCCTTCCTCCCATGTGCTCTGAGCTGGCAACTCAACTGAGGGGAGGAATCCACTTGCACGACTCGTCCCCAGTGGGAGGGAAGAGCAGAGCGACAGGCTTTTGTCCTTTCACATCCCTCAATAGTCCGTCAGGCGTCAAGGGGCCTTCCCTGGTGGCAGGACCTAACACCTGCTGTCGGAGACCGGCCCTTCGCACGAGTTACTGTCTCTCCTGGCTGGTGATTGACACACTCCCAGGCTCACAACACAAATGCTTAACTACCACCGTACCGTATGGGATGCACTTGCGGTAAGTGAGATTGATGCTGGCAGCCACTCGCCGGCAATCCATAAACACGAAGCAGAACGCCCTCCTCAGGCTTCTAATGCCTGTTTTACCAGCACTAATGCACAGGGGAGCCAAGCCGGTTCCAGCCACGGATTTGAACCATGGGGATCTTGCCGTGAGCTGGTACCAGTTCAGCCAGTGTCACGCCGTCTCCCCCTGGGTTTGTGGTTGCTAGATGTCAATGGCCCAGTGACTGGATTTGCCATTGTCTTCTCAGATTCACCATTGATTTGGGGTCAGCTTTGGACAGTCCTTTTCCAGTGACTCAGCCCGGCTCAGAAGAGCTGGGCGCCATTCACTCCTATGTCTCAGTACAAACAGTCCTCCCCAACCCCGCTCCCCCTGGGTAGCCATGAGAAATATAGGGGAAACTGAGGCACACATCAGGCTCATAAAATATTCCCATTTGTCACAGTTGGGTTTTGCCGTGTGATTTTTCCAGCAGATGTCAGGGTAGTTAAGTTCCCCATTACTACGAGTCTTAAACAGCTCTTGCATAAAGCTGCGAGTCTGTCACAGATTCCGTGACTTTCCGGGGCCTCCATGACTTCCGCAGCTGCCAAAGCGGCTGACCCCAGGGCCGCCCGAGCAGCAGCAGCCCCTGGGGGTCTCAGGGTGTCAGGGGACAGTCAGCCTCTTCTCCCCCCCCCCCCCCCCGCCTCCAAGCAGGGGCCAGCTATCAGCCCTTGGGGCAACCCAGCGCAGCAGCACCCCCGTGGCCCCAGGAGCTGCTAAGTTTTAGTCAACGAGTATTTATAGTAAAAGCTATGGACAGGTCACTGGCATGAATTTTTTGCTTATTTGCTTATTGCATGAGACCTGTCCATGACTTTGACTAAATCTTAGCCTTAGTCATGCAGCTCCCTCTCCCCTTCCTCCTCTGGGCCCCGGGGTGGGGGCTCTGCCCTGCCCCAGCAGGTGGCTCCTGTCCCTCCCCCCCCCCCCCCCCCCCCCGGATCCTGACCTCTCTGGCCCAGCGAGGGCAGACACTTGGCTGAGGTGTCCCCTCCCGACCCAGGCCACGATTTCTCTCACCTAGCAGGCATTCCCTACTCCTCCCTGTCGCCTCCATTGAGTCCAGCCCCCTGCCAGCTGGCAGGTGCCTGGCGCTGGGCTGCCTGTTGCTCCGTGGGCAGGATCCCAAAGCGAGCGCTGTCTCCCTCCCGCAGATGCAGCCCTGCAGAGACTGGTGGCGGTGCTGGCCGACTACGGGGTGGGGCTGCAGGACCTGAGTCCCCAGCAGCTCGGCAGCCTCTCCACCCTGCTGCAGCTGCTCCAGCACCCCGGTGAGTGGGGCTGACTTTGGCAGGCGGGAGGATGGGCAGTGGGGCGGGGGGCAGAGAGGTGAGAGATGCCAGCACTACATCTACTGTGGGATGTGCTGCCGGTTCCCCCCAGGAGGGGGGGAGTACGTTGCCCCATCCTCGAATCTGCCTGATTCCTCCCCCCGCACCCCGGGTGCTTTCTTTGTGCCTGGAGCAGTGCGTGAGCCTTGGTTGTGCCAACACAAAATGTCCTTTTCTCTCCCGGCAGGTGGCTTTGGCCAGGAGGCTCCGGAGGCCAAGCGGGTAAGTCCGGCCATTCCCTGCCGCACAGGGCAGCATCCCAGCCCCATTCCCAGGGCTGTGCTGAGACTCGAGAGGCCTGTTGCTGGGGGGGTCTGTCATGGCGATGCTCTGGAACTGCTCCCTACGAAGCCAGGCAGGACTCTGGGGAAGTCTCCTCTCGGGGAGCAGCCTGTCTGCAGGACACACAGCTCCCCCGGCTTCCCCCTTCCTGGGTCTGACCTCGGAGCATTCAGCCTCCTCTGCCCCTCCGTGCGCTTCCCACAGCCAGTCCACCCAGGCGGGGTCCTGGGGGGGGGGGGCCCAGAGGGTCCTGCCCCCCAACTCCGTAGTCAGACGGGACTCTCAGCCAGCCGGGGAAACAGAAGGTTTATTAGCCGATAGGAACATGGTCTAACACAGAGCTTGTAGGTGCAGAGAACAGGACCCCTCAGTCAGGTCCATCTTGGGGGCAGGGAGGCCAGACCAGAGGTCTGGGCCTCCCTCTCTTTTCCCCATCCAGCTCCAAACTGAAACTCTCCAGCCCCTCATTTGGTTTGCCTCTTTCCCAGGCCAGGAGGCCACCTGATCTTTGTTCTCCAACCCCTTCAGTTGGCCCCTTTGCAGGGGGGAAGGGCCCAGGCCATCAGTGGCCAGGGAACAGGGTGTCGGCCATTCTCTGTGCAGACCCCATCACACTGGCCCTCTAGGGCTCTGCCACAATCACACCCCCTGATCCCCCCACCTAGATACTTAAGAAAGGCATAGGGGAAACTGAGGCACCCCCACAGTATTCGGAGAAAACATTAAGAACAGTCCCGCTTCATCACAGCGTCCACAGCCCCCAGTGGTCAGGAAGGGTTCACAGAGTCAGACATCTGAAGGCCAGCAGAGACCGTTGTGGCCACCTAGCCTGAGCCCTGCCCTGAGTTCAGGCCTGTCTGAGCGAGAGCAGGTGGCTTAGAAAAACATCCATCCTGGATTCAGAAACTGCTGGTGATGGACAATCCACCCCGGCCCTTGGTGAGTTGTTCCAGCGATTAATCACCCTCCCTCTAAACACTGGTCTGACTGCCAGTCTGCATGTGTCTAGCTTCAACCTCCAGATGCTGGGTTGTGTTAGATCTTCCGCTGCTAGGCAGACAAGCCAGTGAGCAAATATTTGTTCCCCATGAAGGTACTTACAGACTGGGATCACGTCATCCCTGAAGCTTCTCTTTGTTAAGCTACGTAGATTCTGCTCCATGAGTCTGTTGCTCGAAGGCAGGTTTTCCAGTCCTCTAATCCTTCTCGTGGTTCTTCTCTGCCCCCTCTCCAATTTATCAACATCCTCCTTGAGCTGTGGGCACCAGAACTGGACACACGATTCCAGCAGCAGTCGCACCAGTGCCCAATACAGAGGTAAAATCACCTTCCTGCTTCTCCTCGGGATTCCCCTGTTGATGCAGCCCAGGATCGCATTAGCTCTTTTGGCTGCGTTGGTCACACTGGGATCTCGTGTTCAGCTAAGTATCCGCCGTGACTCCAAGTCCTTTTCAGAGTCCCTGTCCCCCAGGATCGAATCCCCTATCCTGTAAGTACGGCCGACGTTCTTTTCCTAGATATCTGACTTCACCTTTGGCCTTATTAAAATGTGTATTGTTGTCTTGAGCCCAGTTTACCAAGTGATCAGATCACTCTGTATCAGTGACCCGTCCTCTTTGTTATTTCCCACTTCCCCCAATTTCTGTGTCTGCTGCAAACTTTATTAGAGATGGATTTTATGTTTTCTTCCAGGTCAATGATAAAAACCTTAAATAGCGCAGGGCCAAGAACTGATCCCTGCAGGACTCCTCTGGAAACCCACCCGTTTAGTGACTATTCTCTATTTACAGTTATATTTTGAGACCAATAAGCTAGTTATTAATCACTGAATGTGTGGTCATCTTAACTTTATATCCTTATCGTTTCTTAATCAAAATGCCCTGCGGCACCGAGTCGGAAGTCTAAGTAGATTACATCCATGGTATTACCTTTCCAACCACACTTGTAATACCAACCAAAAAAGATATCAAGTTAGTTTGACAGGATCTATTTTCCATAAAGCTCCGCTGATTTGCATTAATTACATTGTTACCCTCCTTCAATTCTTTATTAATCAAATCCCATTATCAGCTGTTCCTCCATTATTTTTCCTGGGATTAATGTTGGACTGACATGCTGTCACGGAGTCCCCGGGCGATGCTCTGGATCTGCTCCCCATGAAGCCAGGCAGGACTCTGGGGAAGTCTCCTCTCTGGGAGCAGCCTGTCTGCAGGACACACAGCTCCCCCGGCTCCACCTTCCTGGGTCTGACCTCGGAGCATTCAGCCTCCTCTGCCCCTCCGTGCGCTTCCCACAGCGAGTCCGCTCAGGCAGGGTCCTGGGGAAGCCAGAGGGTCCTGCCCCCCAACTCCGCAGTCAGACGGGACTCTCAGCCAGCCAGTAAAACAGGTTTATTCGACGACAGGAACATGGTCTAACACAGAGCTTGTAGGTGCAGAGAACAGGACCCCTCAGCTGGGTCCATTTTGGGGGGCAGTGAGCCAGACAACCCCGTCCGCCCTTCCCTCCATGTCCCAGCCAGCCCCAAACTGAAACTCCCTCCAGCCCCTCCTCCTCTGGGTTTTGTCCCTTTCCTGGGCCAGGAGGTCACCGGATTACTTTGTTCTCCAACCCTTTAGCTCTCACCTTGCAGGGGGGAAGGGCCCAGACCATCAGTGGCCAGGAAACAGGGTGTCGGCCATTCTCTGTGTCCAGACCCCTGCACACACCTGCCCTCTAGGGCTCTGCAACGATCATACACCCTTATCCCCCCACCTAGATACTTAAGAACTGCATAGGGGAAACTGAGGCACCCCCACACTATTCAGAGGAACCATTAAGAACAGTCCCACTTTGTCACACATGCCTATAATTACCTGGGCCATCCCACTTACCCTTTTTAAATAGAGGCACATTTGCTTTCTTCCAGTCTGCTGGAACTTCGCTGGTGTTCCAAGAGTTATGGAAAAATCAACATTAATGGTTCAGTGAGCTCCTCATCTAGCTCTTTTAAAACTCTTGAAAGCAAACTGTCCAAAGCTGCTGAGTTTAAAAATGTCTGACTTCACTAGCTGCTGTTTAACATCCTCCTGAGTTAGTGTTGGAATGTAAAGTATTTCATCACCATGTGATATGACTACATCATTTTCCCTCCCCCAAATACAGAACAAAAATGTATTGAACTTCTGCCTCTTCTGCATTATTATTGACAATTCCACCACTTCCATTTAGTAATGGACAGATATAATTGTTAGGATTCCTTTGTTTCTAGTATACTTAAACTCTTTATTATCCTTAACTCTGCTGGATGTACATTATTCATGGTAAAAAGAAAAGGAGGACTTGTGGCACCTTAGAGACTAACCAATTTATTTGAGCATGAGCTTTCGTGAGCTACAGCTCACTTCATCGGATGCATACTGTGGAAAATACAGAGGATGTTTTTATACACACAGACCATGAAAAAATGTGTGTTTATCACTACAAAAGGTTTTCTCTCCCCCCACCCCACTCTCCTGCTGATAATAACTTATCACAAGGTGATCTAATGTGCATACACATTGTAAGGAGAGTGATCACCTTAGACAAGCTATTACCAGCAGGAGAGTGGGGTGGGGGGAGAGAGAACCTTTTGTAGTGATAAACACACACTTTTTTTCATGGTCTGTGTGTATAAAAAGATCTTCTACACTTTCCACATTGTGCATCCGATGAAGTGAGCTGTAGCTCACGAAAGCTTATGCTCAAATAAATTGGTTAGTCTCTAAGGTGCCACGAGTCCTCCTTTTCTTTTTGCGAAGACAGACTAACACGGCTGCTCCTCTGAAACCTCTCATTATTCATGGTGTCCTTTTGCTTCCCTTATTCATTTTCTACAGTGCCGAGCTTCTGATGTATAGTTCATTAGTGTCAACTTCTCTTTTCTTCCCTGTTTTATATTTTTAATAGCTGCCTTCACTTCCACTGTAAGCCAAGTTGGTGGGTTTTTAACCAGTGCAGTCTTCTTTCTTGAATTGTAGCTTTTTGAGCATCTAGTAAAACATTCTTAAACCATTCACAATTATCATTCACACTGTTCTGTTTGAACGCTTTCTCCCAGCTGATTTGGCTCGTAATTGTTTTGAGCTTTATGAAATTGTCCCTTGTTAAACCGCTGGGTATCTATGTTTTACCGGTTCAGACTTTATTCTGTTGGCACGTAACAAATGTGATCAAGTCCTAACTTGTACCTAAGCTGCAACTAATTTTTATATCTTTGATCATTCCTCTTTGCCCCTCTGGGTGAGGCCTAATGCAGAATTCCCCCATGTTGGATTCAGCACTGGCTTGAGTTAGGAAATTCTGTAATGTTTAGAAGTTCTGAGGATATTTTAGTCCTGGCAGCACGAGACAACCAGTGTGTGTCCTTCAGACTGAAGTCCCCCCATGATCATGTGGCTCTCTTCCCTAACTGGGTGCCTGAGAAGCCAGTCACCCTGTTCCCTAGTGGGATCTGGGGCTCTGCAGCAGACACCAACCAACACCCCATCTTGTGCTTTCTCTCTTAGGCTATTGAGCCATAAGCATTTGATATCGGAAAGAGGTCATGCTATTTTTGACAGTGCCACTCCCCCTCACCTTTGGGCCACTTGATCCTTCCTCAGTCGGTTGTAACCATTGTTTTTTGCCATGCCAGTCACCCAAATCTTCCCGCCAGTCAAAACAACTGGATCAAATTTATGCTCACAAATGAGCAATTTCAGTTCCTCTGGTTTGTTCGCCAGGCTCCTACCCTTGGTGTCCAGGTAGTTAAAGAATTTCTGCTCTTCATGTCCTCTGGTGTCTTGGCGAGGATGTTCTCAGCATCACAACTCTGTTCTCATTTCCTCCCCGTTGTCATCTTCCCCTTGTTAGTTTAATCCCTTCTTGACTACTCTAGCCAGCCTGTCCCCAAAGAGATTGGCCCTCTTTCTGCGGAGCTGGAGGCCAGCCAAACTCTGCAACCCTGTCTCCTAGCACCTAGCCAGCAGTTCACCCCCAGAATCTTCTATTCTGTCCTACTTTGCTTGTAGGACAGGCAGGATCTCCGAGAAGATCGCTTGGATGTTCTTCAGGGAACTGGAAGGGCCTGTGTAATCTGTGTGAGATCCCACCGAGCTCTGTCATGAGAGCGGACCGTCCCCGTTGACTGCAGAAACCTGTCAGATCTTAGCGACATCTTGCAGCCTGGTTCCGGGAAGGCAGCACATCGTCCTGTGGTCCTCCTGGCCCTTGTAGATCTTCCTAGTATAGAATCCCTGACCAGGATCGTCCATCTTCCTCGGACAGTTGGAGAGCTTTTTGTGGGCAAGCTTAATTTTCTTCCCGGTTGGGCCAAGCAGCCTTCCACAGGTGTGTCCTGTACCGCCCTCCATTCCCTTGGACCAGCTGGCTCTTCAGAGGGGTCTTCACAGTCCAGTGCCCCAGGGGCTGGGCCTCCGGGCCCCAGGGTGCAAACAGAATGGGTTTGCTGAGAGCAAACTAGCCCGAGTGTGCTCTCTCCATCTGCAAATATTTATTGGCACCCTGTTACGGGGAGCGGCAGGCTGAGATTCGAGGGCGACAGCAAAACTCCAGGGTGAGTCTTGCACAGCATCTCCTGCCACCTGTCCCAGCCAGAGCTGTCTGCCTCCTCTGAGAGGTCTTGCCAAGGTCACGAGGAGACTGGGATTCTGGCCAAGGGCTGGGTGAGGGGAGGTCACTGGAGCTGTGAGGCCCCATTTCCCCAGGTGGGGCAGACTCTGCCATGAGCCAGGCCCGGCTGCCCCGTGGGTAACGTGCCGCCCTCTGCCCCAGGTGACAGAAGGGGAAATGCAGCACGGAGAGGAGCCGGAGCCGCCCCCCTCCACGGTGCCTCCCCCTGAGAATCCAGCCAGCGCCTCCTCCTGGACGGAGGGGCCGAGATGGGAGGAGGCGGCTGGCCCGGCGTGGGGCAGTGCCAGGCCTCCGGCGGTGTCCCAGGCTGAACCGCAGGCCCCGGGGCAGGCTGCGCCCAGGGACCCCGCCGCGGGCGACGTGCTCCGTCTCCACAAGCCAGGCCCAGTGGAGAAGAAGAGCTCCACGGAGCCGAGGGGCCATGGCGGGAAGGGGGAGCCGCTGGAGCCCCGGCCTGCTGAGGAGTACGGCTACATCGTCACCGACCAGAAGTGAGAGCTGCGGATGGGGGCTGGGCTGGGGGGTGAAAGGGCCAGAGCATGTGGCTTCCTGGCTTGTGTGGCTGCCCTGCCTGTTGCCGTGGGGGGGGCAGCGTTCCCGGCTCTGGCCCCTGCCCCGGTGGCCGGTCTGCGGACGATTCTCCGGGGTGCCTGCAGGCAGGACCTTGTTCCTCAGGCAGGGGGTGGCACCTGGTTCTGACTGTCGGGGTTCTGGCGTGGCCCCTTGTCCTGCCCCCCGGGGGGGCTCTGCAGGGTGCGGTGCGTATGGGGAGCTTGTTCCTCGGGCAGCGATAACGCCTGGTTCTGACTGGTGGGAGCAGCCCAGGGGCCGTGCGACGTGCGGGCCGGCAGCCCCTGCACACGATGGCCACACATGCAAGCTGGGTAAATGCTCCTAACCCCCAGCTCACACGTCCATGCACCAGACTCCTCCCCTCCCTCTGGAGATGGAGAAAGCACCCCCCGCCCGCCTGGCATGCCCGCCTAGCTGCCCCCTGACCCATCTCCACGCCCCTTCCTTCCAGCTCCTCTGCACGGCGGGGGCCTGGCAGGGCTGGGACCCCCCGTTGCTGGCTTGCTCAGACACCCAGCCGGCCACCCTCGGGGCCCTTGACCCGCCTCGGATGCTGGGGGAGGTTGTGAGCGCGGCGTCTCCTTGGGGCTCCCAGCCCGTCCGTGAGCTGTGCCCATCTCTGCTCCCCTCCAGACCGCTGGGCCTCGCTGCCGGCGTCCGGCTGCTGGAGATCCTGGCCGAGCACGTCCACCTGTCCACGGCCAGCTTCATCAACATCAGGTGGGGCCAGGGGCCGCCCCAGAGGGGGCGTCAGCAGAGTGTCCAGTGTGGGTGGGGGGGGGCAGAGCAATACATCCTGGGAAGGGTGTGGCATCCCTGGAGGGGGTGGGGTGATAGGGGCACTGTGGGGGATGGGCTGGCTTGGGGTGAGTGCAGTGGGGGGCAGCATGGGGCCAAGGGGTTGAGGTCTCACCCCAGTTCATCTGCAGTTGCTGGCCCCTCTTTGCAACACGTCAGCAGCTGCCCTGCCCCCAAACTCCGTGGCTCGGTTAGGCCAGGCACAGGGATCCGGGGTGGGGTCTGGGTGGGGGGCATGGCCCCCTTGGCTGGGGTCTGGCCCCTCCCTGGCTCGTGACACCCAGGCCTCTCTGCTCCCTGCAGCGTCGTGGGCCCTGCTCTCACCTTCCGGATCCGGCAGAACCACCAGAACCTGTCGCTGGCAGATGTGACCAATCAGGCCGGTGAGTGGGGTGCGGCTGGGGGCTCTGGGGGCTAGGCCTGCACCACCTAGGTGAGGGGCGGCTGCGTGGGGCACAGGCCAGGGCCCCAGTGCATGGAGTGGGGGGCTCAGGTGGGCGGGGCTGGCCCCGAGGCGAGTGATTCACTGATCCCTTCGCCCACGGCCCCTCCCAGATGTGAGTGCCTGCTGTGATCTGCGCCCCACGCTGCAGGGCAGGCAGCGGGGGGTGGGCCTGCGCCCAGATGGGAGCTGGGAAGCAGGGCGATGCCCCCATGATCCGGGGCAGGCCCTCGGCGATTCACCCCACTTGCGTCTGCTGGACCCGTGAGCTCCCCCCGACCTCTCCGCTCTCTGCAGCGATGGTGAAGTCGGAGCTGGAGGCCGAGCTGGGGCTGAAGATTGTGCAGACGGGCGTGGGGCAGGTAAGGCAGCGACCCTGCCGGAGACGCACGACGGGCTCCCCACTGAGCAGCTGAGTGACTGGGGGCATGGCCATGCCCCAGTACCAGCGTCCTGGGGGTTGGAATCTTGGGCGGGGAGGGGTAAGGCTGAGTCTTGGTGCAGCAGGGCGTGGGGCTGTGTGACGAAGCGGGACTGTTCTTAATGTTTCCTCTGAATACTGTGGGGGTGCCTCAGTTTCCCCTAGGCAGTTCTTAAGTATTCAGGCGGAGGGATCGGGGGGTGTGATTGTGGCAGAGCCCTAGAGGGCCAGTGTGATGGGGTCTGCACAGAGAATGGCCGACACCCTGTCCCTTGGCCACTGATGGCCTGGGTCCCTCCTCTGCAAAGGGGCCAACTGAAGGGGTTGGAGAACAGAGACCAGGTGGCCTCCTGGCCCAGGAAAGGGACAAAGGCCAGACAAGGGGCTGGAGAGTTTGAGTTTGGAGCTGGCTGCGGAAATGGAGGGAGGCCCAGATGGGGCTCTGGCCTCCCTGCCCTGCAAGCTGGACCTGACTGAGGGGTCCTGTTCTCTGCACCTACAAGCTCTGTTTTGGGCTGTGTTCCTGTCGTCTAATAAACCTTCTGTGTTACTGGCTGGCTGAGAGTCCCGTCTGACTGTGGAGTTGGGGGGCAGGACCCTCTGGCCCCCCAGGACCCCGCCTGGGCGGACTCGCTGGGGGAAGCGCACGGAGGGGCAGAGGAGGCTGAAGGCTCCGAGGTCAGACCCAGGAAGGGGGAAGCCGGGGGAGCTGTGTGTCCTGCAGACAGGCTGCTCCCCGAGAGGAGACTCCCCCAGAGTCCTGCCTGGCTGCGTGGGGAGCAGTCCCAGAGCATGGCCCGGGGAGGCCGAGACAGGCTGTCTCCTGGGGTTGCGGGGCCAGGTGTGTGGCAGGGGCCAGGGCTGTTTCCTGGGGCTGGAGCAGCCTGTGCAGGGACCCCAGCTCCTCCACTTCAGGGTTTAGTGCCAGGAGATCAGACCTTCTTCCTGTCCATCTCTGGGTCTGGGGCTCCTGGAGTGCAGCAGGGGATGGGGCCCTAAACCATGGCCAAGCTGTGGGGCGGGGGGGCAGGCTTTGGCGCTGTGAATGGCCTGAATCCAGCCCTGGCTCCCACATCCCTGCCTAACAACGGGTGTTGAGCCTTGGTCCCAGGCAGGCCTGGCAGGGTTGGGGTGCAGCAGGTGCTGAGCCCCTGGTGGGGCATTCGGAGGCATGGAGCTGGCTCCTGCCCACCGTGGCCCAGCCCCAGCTCTCCCCGGGCGGGGCGGAGGGAGGGGGGTGTGGTGTGAGCTGGGAGCACCCCTGAGCGTGCAGAGGGGTGGGGGATGCCTGGGGGCCAGGCCACTCACCAGCCCCTTTGTGCTGGTCTCCAGCAGGAGGTGAAAGGGGGTTTCCTGCTGCTGAGCCGGGCCCCCCTTCGTAGGGGGGCTGAGCGTGGGGCTGCTTGGGCTGAGCTGGGGGTGCCCTGGCCATGGAGGCAGCCTGTCTCCATCAGCAACCCGTGGAGCCCTGGGCCTTGCCTGGCTTCCCCGGCCCTCCCGGTGACCCCCAGCGCGAGGCCCCCAATTCCCTTCCCCAGCCGCTCGTGACTGCGATGGGGCTGTTTGCACCCCCAGCGACGGGGGCTGGCATACAGGTAACCCCAGCCCCCAGGGGTGAGGCCTGACTGGCATGGGGCAGGGCCCCCCAAGGGCCAGGGCCTGGCAGCCCCCAGCAGCGGGGCGGCACTGTCGCCCCATTGCACAGGCTGGAGCCAGGGAGCTGGGACTTGAGCCCAGGTCTCTGGGGTACCGGGCTGGTGCCCTTCCAGGGGGCCATTCTTCCCGTCATCCCCCGTGGCCCTGTTCCCACCCACTCTTAGAACATAAGTGACACGAGTTTGCGGTTCTCAGCACAAACCTCCCTCAGCTCTGTTGGGAGTGGGGGAGTACAGATGCCCCCTCATAAGTGAAGCTGGGGCGAGCCCCACAGTCCCATGGCCATGAAGCCAGTCCCCCTGCCCTGGCTGAGCTCCGGGATGTACCCCGGGCCCCTCTGCTTGGCACCATGCTCTGAAGCAGGGCTCTAGCCCTGCCCCCCCATTGATTGAGGTGAAAATCCCACAGGATGGGGGCTGGCCTCAGCAGAGCCTTGAGGAGTGGGGCAGGACTCGGGGCAGTGTGTGCAGTGACTGGCACAGCCAGCCAGCCTCTGACTCTCTGGGGAACGGGACAATTTCCCTTGCGGCAGCACGGACTACGGAGTCCACTAGCCCCTGCCCTGGGAAACACCCCTGGCTTATGCTGGGAGGGAAGGGGCCGAGGTGCATGTCCCAGCTGGGTGGGGGAGAATCAGTTTCTGGGGGGATGCTGATCTCAGCGCAGAGACGTCTCCTGCAGAGGAATGGCTGCCGTCACCGCTCCCCTCCGCACCGGGCACCACGTGGGCTGAGGGCTCAAAGGAGGGGCCTGGGGGATTTGCTCTCTGGGCACCAGGATGGTGGGGGTGGAGATGGGGCTGGATGAGTTCTCAGGCTCCTGTCCTGGGGCCAGAGATTTGGAGCAATGGCCAGAATATCCTGAAATGAGGCACGGGGGGGGGCTGCCATGGCAAAGGGGGTGGCCTGGGCAGACTGGCACTTGGGATACATGTCGATGATCCGCACCTACCCCATGGGGCACAGATCACTTACATTAAAATGAAACTTCCCTGCCATGGCCAGCTGCCTGCATGCTGCCAGGTGTCACTGAGGCAGAACCCCATCTCTGTCGGGGTTCCCTCCCCCTGGGTGTGGGCTTTGAGCCCCCGGGGCCATTCCTGCCCCATGGTGTGATACTGCTCTTCTGCCAGGCCTGGTTCTACCTGTGGCTTTTCGACAGTCTGCTCATCCCTGGGACGAGGCGGCCTTGCCCTGTTCCTGTGTTGTCCAGCCCCAGCCCCTCCTGGCCTGCTGGCTCTCCCCCATTCCCGACCCCTGGTTCCTGGGCCCTGATTCTGTGGGTGGTGCGAATTTGCCCCTGGCCCAGCCTAGCTCTGCCTGCATCACTGGGGCCAGGCAGGGCTGTGCGGGGATCTCAAGCAGCCTTTGATGTGGACGTTAGTGTCTCAGACCAGGGCTTATTCTGCTTTGGGGCAGGGCTGTTTGCGCCCTGGTTGGGGTCGTGCCAAGGGAGCGATGCCGTAGCAGTGGGTCTTGTTTGCGGTTGGGGTTAGTTTCTGACCCACCTCGTGCCCTCTGGAGGGGTTGGGCCGAGGTGGCGCTCTGCTCAGGGGGCGGTGAACAGGGGGCTGGGAGACTGGCCTGGCTCTGCTTGGTGGCAGTGTGTGTGTGGGGGGGTGGCCTGGTCCCTGTGGCAGGGGCCCCGCCCGGTTCTGCACCAGGTGGCAGGGTCTGTATTCCTGCAGGGTGGGGTTTCGCCCTGGTCAGTGTGGTCAGTGGTTGGAGCCAGCCCTGCATCTCGCTCCTGGCCCGGGGCCCCGGGCTGGGGGCTGTGGCCCCGGGGGCTCCTTTGGGATGGAGCCAGCCACCTGCTGAGTGCTCTCTCCGTGCTGCCCTTGCGAGGCCAGGGCCTGGCGCTCAGGGCTGTGTTGTCGTCATGTGGCTCCGGCTGTTTCTGAAGGGCCCTGATTAGCGCCCTGCAGCCTGGGGCTTGCTGTTGTGGAAGAAAACAGACTCCATTCTCAGGCTGGAAGCAACAAAATCAGAGACCGCTTTATCCGAGCAATTGCAAGGGAAGAATACAGCGGGCAGAGAGCATCTCTGCCTCGGTTTCTTCAAAGTACAAGCAATATCTTACAAGCATTTATACGTTTTAGTGGCATGCATTAATTAAAAACATTTGCAGTTTGTTTATGTTATAAGGGCCAGTCTCCTGCCCCTTCCTGTATTTTTTTACTTTTGTTTTTAAAACATTGCTATTTTAGGGCTGGGTCATGCTGACTTTACTCTGCTATCTTCCCACCCGCTTCTGACGTGAGTCCTGCTTCTACAGGTCCCGATATTAGGCTAAGACTTACCATGACAGTTACTCTGTTTCTTACAACCAAGAGGCCTATGTTTAAATCCTTTACCCCTGTTTCCACACTGTGAAGTTGGAGTGGGCGCCGGTCCCGCGTGAGCGCCGGTGGGCTCAGGCCAGGTCCACACAGCGGGTGATCCGTCGGAGTGGCCAGGGCACGGTGTTGAGGGACGTGGCTTAGAGGCTCGGTGGGGCCAGCCCTGCTTTACTGCTTTTACCCAGCCACTGATTTGGCTAAAGCATCAGCGAAGCTGGACATGAAGCCACTGGTGGCCTGGGCGCTTGGTCCAGTGGTTAATCGCCTGCCCTGTTAACAGGTTGTACCTCATTTCCCTTTGGAATTTGTCTGGCTTCAGCTTCCAGCTGTTGGCTTTTGTTCTGCCCGGCTCCACTAGATTAACGAATCCGTTAGCACCTGCTGCTTCCTTCCCATGAAGGAACCTTCACACTAATACAGACTTTCTCCCTGAGAAACAAACCTGACCAATCCCTGCCTCACAGGTGCTCTGAGAAACAAACCAGAGCCACTACCTGGGTGTGGGGATGCCCAGCAACAAACCCGGGGCATCGAACCCAGGGAAAGGAGCTTCTGCCTTCACGGATTTTAAAGACGCTCCTGGCTCAATCTGGGTCCCTGGCACAACCCGTCTGTTACAGCTGCACAGAATGGGTCGCGAACCCCAGAGACCAGAGAGAGGCCAAACAAGAGCAAATGGCTAGAAGCTGAAGCCAGACAACTTCCGGTTAGAAATTAGGCACCCATTGTTAACAGTGCGGCTGATTAACAAACTCCCATGGGCAGCGGGGGCTTCTCCAGCTCGCCGTGGCTTCACATCCGGCCTGGTGCCTTCCTGGCAGCCGCTTTACCCCAGCCAGGCTATTGGGCTCACTACGGGGTGCCTGGGGGGGAATCCTTGGGTCAGGGCTGTCCAGGAGCTCAGGCCAGCTGATCTCGTGGTCCCTGCTGGCTGCTGGGAACAGGATCCAGTCCAACTCCCGGGGATGACACGGCGGTGGCTCACACACCACCGTGCTCTCCCCTGGAGGAGGCTGCAGGACAGCTGGCTGCTGCTCCTGCCCGCCCTGACATGGGTGTAGCTGTTTGGACCTAGAGCGTCCCTGCTTTGTGCAGCGGGGTAGCTGGCCTGGCTGGGTCCTGGGGGCTGTGCCGCTTGGAGGGCTCCCAGGCTGTGCCGAGGATGGGGTGTGAGCCCCTTGGCTGGTGGGAGGTGGGACATCGGGATCTCTAGCTCCCACCCTCCTAGGGAAGCGGTGGTGGGAGCCCTGCAGTGCACCAGCCCCTGAGGGTCACACTCACTGGGGTCAGCCCCTTGGCTTCCCCGCCTCCTGGGTCGGAGCCTTCAGCACCCCTGGGTCACACCGTGAGCTCCCCTCAGCAAGTCTACTGGGTTGAACACCTGAGGGAGCCTTGCCCACCCTGAGGGAGCAAAGCACCCCCACCTCCCTGACTCTGCAGTGACTCTCCGCCAGCGGGCTACAACCAGGAAGGTTATTGGATGTCTGGACACAGTGTAGAGTCCTTAGGTTAACACAGTGACAGCAGCGTCCAGCTGGGTCAGCCTGAGCCCAGAACCCTCCAGCCCCTCTCCCGTCCCCGTGGAAGAGCATCCTGCTTCCAGAGGCCCATACGTAACAGCCCCAAAGGGCCCTCCTTTTTCGTGTCTCTGGGTGAACGTGGTCACCTGGCCCTCTTCTTTAGTCCTTTTGTTCTCCATCTAGTCCCAGCTGGCTAGTTCTCCAACTAGTCCCAGCTTGGTGCCCCCCCCGCCCCCCGGCATTAGTGGATAGATACCAAATGGCCAGGCCATGGTCTGGGCCCAGACTCCAGACAGCTTTTTCCCCTACCTAGTTAACTGTGCAGCACATAGGGGAAACTGAGGCATGCACAGTCCTCAAACAAAATATTATGAAAAATTCCCACTCCGTCAAGGGGTCTGTGGTGTGAGGGGAGAGGGCCCTTCCCCCAAGGATTGTCACCTTGGCAGTGCATCAGCTGCCCGAGGATCACCCCAGCTCCCCAAATGGGGCAGGTCTCAGGGACTCCACTGCCCAGCGCAGCCTGAGGGGAAGGCCCCAGAGTGGGCACTGTGGTGCTCCGGTGATGGTGCCCCGGGAACGAGAGCCGGCTCGTTGCCAAGGGCTGAGCAGCTCTGGGTGAATCCTCTCGCTGGGCGCTCCATTGCTCGCTGCAGGGCCCTGCCTGCAGGGAGCCTGGTCTCTGTCTGGGCACAGGGGCAGCACACCTGGCATCTCACCACTGGGCCCAGTGGGGTGGGGCCAGCGACGGGAGCAATGCCAGGCTGCGGAGAGGACAGGCAGCCTGGACTGGGTGCTAGGGCCAGGGAGATATCTCAGGGGCTGCGGTTGGGGTGTATTAAAGGGGGGCTGCAGTGACGGAGGTGGGGCAGGAACAGCAATGTGCGAGGCCTTGGGGGTTGGGGGGAGGGTGTGATGCTGTCACGCGGGCGATGCTCTGGAGCTGCTCCCTACGAAGCCAGGCAGGACTCTGGGGGAGTCTCCTCTCGGGGAGCAGCCTGTCTGCAGGACACACAGCTCACCCGGCTTCCACCTTCCTGGGTCTGACCTCGGAGCATTCAGCCTCCTCTGCCCCTCCCTGTGCTTCCCACAGCGAGTCCGCCCAGGCAGGGTCCTGGGGGGGCCAGAGGGTCCTGCCCCTCAACTCCGCAGTCAGACGGGACTCTGAGCCAGCCAGTAAAACAGAAGGTTTATTAGACGACAGGAACATGGTCTAACACAGAGCTTGCAGGTGCAGAGAACGGGACCCCTCAGCTGGGTCCATTTTGGGGGGCAGTGAGCCAGACAACCACATCTGCCCTTCACTCCATGTCCCAGCCAGCCCCAAACTGAAACTCTCTCCACTCCCTCCTCCTCTGGGCTTTGTCCCTTTCCCGGGCCAGGAGGTCACCTGATTCCTTTGTTCTCCAACCCTTCAGCTCTCACCTTGCAGGGGGAAGGCCCAGGCCATCAGTGGTCAGGAGACAGAGCGTGGAACATTTATGTACCCTGGCCCTTTGCTCTGCAACAATTACACCTCCTTATCCCACCCCCTAGAGACTTAAGAACTGCCCAGGGGAAACTGAGGCACCCCTACAGTATTCAGAGGAAACATTAAGAACAGTCCCGCTTCGGCACAGATGACACAAGCCTGAGGGGGGCAGGGGGGCGGTTGCTGGCAGTGATGAGGCAGGGGAGCTGGGTTCGGATTTCGCTGGGGGCTGACAGTGGGCAGGGGAGGTGGACAGGAGGGGCTGAGGGGGGAGCCCTCAGAAGAGGGACTTGGAAGCTCAGGGAGTCAGGGGAGAGGAGCCCAGCAGCATGGGTCCTCCCTCTGCCCTCCTGCTGCCCCACCCTGCCCCACCCCCGCCTCCTGGGAGGGCAGATCAGCTGGGCCTGAATCCTGAGACAGAAACAGCCGAGCGGATGCGGGGGCTGGCTCAGGGGGGGGCGGGGAATGGGGCAGGGACCTGTCCCCTCTCGGGGGCGCTGGCTCCCGGCCCCAGGCTGGGGCCTGGCTGGCTCAGGGGGGGCGGGGAATGGGGCAGGGACCTGTCCCCTCTCGGGGGTGCTGGCTCCCGGCCCCAGGCTGGGGCCTGGCTGGCTCAGGGGGGGCGGGGAATGGGGCAGGGACCTGTCCCCTCTCGGGGGCGCTGGCTCCCGGCCCCAGGCTGGGGCCTGGCTGGCTCAGGGGGGGCGGGGAATGGGGCAGGGACCTGTCCCCTCTCGGGGGCGCTGGCTCCCGGCCCCAGGCTGGGGCCTGGCTGGCTCAGGGGGGGCGGGGAATGGGGCAGGGACCTGTCCCCTCTCGGGGGCGCTGGCTCCCGGCCCCAGGCTGGGGCCTGGCTGGCTCAGGGGGGGCGGGGAATGGGGCAGGGACCTGTCCCCTCTCGGGGGCGCTGGCTCCCGGCCCCAGGCTGGGGCCTGGCTGGCTCAGGGGGGGCGGGGAATGGGGCAGGGACCTGTCCCCTCTCGGGGGCGCTGGCTCCCGGCCCCAGGCTGGGGCCTGGCTGGCTCAGGGGGGGCGGGGAATGGGGCAGGGACCTGTCCCCTCTCGGGGGCGCTGGCTCCCAGCCCCAGGCTGGGGCCTGGCTGGCTCAGGGGGGGGCGGGGAATGGGGCAGGGACCTGTCCCCTCTCGGGGGCGCTGGCTCCTGGGGCCTGGCTGGCTCAGGGGGGGCGGGGAATGGGGCAGGGACCTGTCCCCTCTCGGGGGCGCTGGCTCCCGGCCCCAGGCTGGGGCCTGGCTGGCTCAGGGGGGGGCGGGGAATGGGGCAGGGACCTGTCCCCTCTCGGGGGCGCTGGCTCCCGGCCCCAGGCTGGGGCCTGGCTGGCTCAGGGGGGGCGGGGAATGGGGCAGGGACCTGTCCCCTCTCGGGGGCGCTGGCTCCCGGCCCCAGGCTGGGGCCTGGCTGGCTCAGGGGGGGCGGGGAATGGGGCAGGGACCTGTCCCCTCTCGGGGGCGCCGGCTCCCACCCGGATCTGGAGTGACTCCAAGCTGCGGCCATCTGCTGGCAGCGGGCTCTCGTCCCCCGGAGGGGTGCTCCGGGCCGGGGCCGGGGCCGGGATGGGGGGGCCGTCCCTGCGCGGGGCTCCCTCCCCAGCGTCAGCCGCACCCGCCTCGGCCCCGGGCATCGCTGCAGCTGGCATTGCGCCGTTGCCACGGTAACTCCAGCCTGCTCCCCGGTGCCCCGCTGAGCCGGCCTGTGTGCGCTCCTGCCCGTTCCCATGGTTACCTCCCCAGGCCGGAGCAGAAGGGACAATGGGGCTCCCCCTTCCTGGCGGGGCTCCCCCGCCCTGCTCCTCCCCCGCTGGCGCATGCAGCCTCGAGACCCGCAAGCTGCGGGGGGCTAGCCGGGGGGCTCAGGGCCTGCCCCTTGCTGGCTCTCGGCCCTGAGCTCTCTGCAGAGCCCGGGCCCTCCTCCCGCTGTCTGGCCCCGGGGCGTCTCCTGACTCGGGGGGTCCCCCCCGCCGCGCAGGGTGCAGGGGCTGACTGCTGCCCGGTGGGCCCCGCGGTCACCCCCGGCCCCCTGCGCTAACGGTGCCCCCCCCGCCCCCAGCGCAATGAGGCCGCCCCGTTCCCGCACCCCTCGCACTTCGGCGACACCTTCCACTCGGTGCTGCTCACCTTCCTGGCCCTGGCCTGCGTGGCGGGCGTGGGCATCGCCGCCGGCATCGCCGCCTGCCTGCGGCAGCACGCCAAGCAGCGCGAGAAGGACCGGCTGGCGGCCCTGGGGCCCGAGGGCACCGGGGACAGCACCTTCGAGTACCAGGTAGGGCCCGGGCAGCGCCGGGGGGGGGCGGGGGGGGACACAGCGGGGACCGAGTCCTCGGGGCCTGAAACGGCCGGGGCTTGGCTCGGAGGGGCGGGCTGGGCGGGGGGGTGGGGGATGCTGCGGGCTCAGTGCCGAGGGGCAACTGATCTCGCCCCCGCCCCCCAGGAGCTGTGCCGGCAGCACATGGCCGCCAAGTCACTCTTTGGCCGCGCGGAAGCCCCCCCGGCCCCGGCAGAGAACTCCCGGGTCAGCAGCGTCTCGTCCCAGTTCAGCGACGCCCCCCAGGCCAGCCCCAGTTCTCACAGCAGCACGCCGTCCTGGTGCGAGGAGCCAGTGCAGTCCAACATGGACATCTCCACCGGCCACATGATCCTGGTGAGCTGCGGGGCGGGGCGGGGCGGGGCGGGGGGAGAGGGGCGTGGGGGGGGGCGTGCACTGCCCCCTGCTGGAGACGGTGAGCCCCGGGGTGTGTGTCCCCGTCCCCGTGTGTGTGTGCACTGCCCCCTGCTGGAGACGGTGAGCCCTGGGGTGCGTGTGCACTGCCCCCTGCTGGAGACGGTGAGCCCTGGGGTGTGTGTCCCCGTCCCCGTGTGTGTGTGCACTGCCCCCTGCTGGAGACGGTGAGCCCTGGGGTGTGTGTCCCCATCCCCGTGTGTGTGTGCATTGCCCCCTGCTGGAGACGGTGAGCCCCAGGGTGTGTGTCCCCATCCCCGTGTGTGTGTGCACTGCCCCCTGCTGGAGGAGATGAGCCCCGGGGTGTGTGTCCCCATCCCCGTGTGTGTGTGCACTGCCCCCTGCTGGAGACGGTGAGCCGTGGTGTGTGTCCCCATCCCCGTGTGTGTGTGCACTGCCCCCTGCTGGAGGAGATGAGCCCCGGGGTGTGTGTGTGCACTGCCCCCATCCCCGTGTGTGTGTGCACTGCCCCCTGCTGGAGACGGTGAGCCGTGGTGTGTGTCCCCATCCCCGTGTGTGTGTGCACTGCCCCCTGCTGGAGGAGATGAGCCCCGGGGTGTGTGTGTGCACTGCCCCCATCCCCGTGTGTGTGTGCACTGCCCCCTGCTGGAGACGGTGAGCCCTGGGGTGTGTGTCCCCGTCCCCGTGTGTGTGTGCACTGCCCCCTGCTGGAGACGGTGAGCCCCGGGGTGTGTGTCCCCGTCCCCGTGTGTGTGTGCACTGCCCCCTGCTGGAGGAGATGCCTCCTGCTGCTGGCCCAAACGTCCCCGCCCCAGGGGCTCCCTCCCCTGCCCGTGTGGCCTCTTCTCTGCGTCCGGCCCCAGGGAGGCTGCCCTCCCCACGGCCCGTCGCCCTGCCTGGGTGGGCCCTGCCCGGCTGCGCTCCCAGCCGGCGCTGACCCGCGAGCCGCCCCCACAGGCCTACATGGAAGACCACCTGAGGAACCGGGACCGGCTGGCCAAGGAGTGGCAGGCCCTGTGCGCCTACCAGGCGGAGCCCAGCGTCTGCACTGCCGCCCAGAGCGAAGCCAACCTCAAGAAGAACCGCAACCCCGACTACGTGCCCTGTGAGTGCCCTGCCCCCTCGGCGCGCCCCCCTCCCAGCGGGCTGTGACCCAAAGAGCTGCCAGCCCAGCCGGTGTCGCACCAAGGGTCCTCGGGGTATGGTGGGGTCTGACACGGATAGAGGGGGCCATACAGGCTGGGGGAGCCCAGCCAGCGGGGGCATGGGGGTGTGCCGACCGGCATGGCTTGGACAGGGAGAACCGGTTCTCTCCCCTGCCCCCAGGAGCAGAGCCGCGGGCAGATCTGAGGCCCAGCGGATCCCGGGGTGCATGGCCCATGGCCCAGCCCCGTCTTGCTCGCTCACGGCTCCCCTTGTGCGGTGATTTCCCAGACGACCACGCCCGGATCAAGCTGAAGGCCGAGAGCAACCCATCCCGCAGCGACTTCATCAACGCCAGCCCTATCGTAAGTGAGAGCTCGCCTGGGCCCCATGTGCCGGCCCTGCCCCCCAGCCCGCCTGCCCCGGGGCGACCGGGGTGTTCCTCAGAGCGGGGTTCTCCCCGTTACACTCGTGTACGCACCCCTCTCCCCGCCCTGTACCGACACTCGTGTGTGCCTGCTCGCCTGGTGCCACCTGAGGTGTCCGTTTCCTGGGGGGCCCCCGCTGCACCCCCATCGTGCTGTTGAGGGAAGTGTCTGACGCGCTGTCTCCTGGCCCAGATTGAGCACGACCCGCGGATGCCAGCGTACATCGCCACGCAGGGGCCCCTCTCGCACACCATCGCCGACTTCTGGCAGGTGAGTGCTGGCCGCCGGGTGCTGGAGCGGGACCCTCCCCACCCCTGGCTTTGCGGCGTTAGCCCCGGCTGGGCACAGAGGTGCCCACAGCAGGGTGCTGTCCAAAGTTCCCTCTAATTTTTGGCAGGCCGCGTGCACACAAAATGTCTTCTGTGCAAACTGTTGTGCGTCTGTGCGTGCGGGGTTTCACCGTGTGCCCGGGGCTTCGGTGCTGTGTGGGCACACACGCGCACAGCTTGGAGGGACCGGTGGCCCTGTCCCATCGGCACTGCCTGGCAGGGGGCTCCCCTTGCATCTGCCCTTGCTCGGCTCTGAATCCCCCTCCTGTCAGTGGGCAGGCTCCCTGGAGCGCTGGGTCACAGGGCCTCAGGCAGGCATGTGTGAGGATGGCGGGTGAGCATCATCTGGGCCGGACCTTACTGTGCCCTGGGGTGCCCCGGTTTCCTGAGCCAGGGGCAGGAAGCAGCAGGGAGGTGCCCAGTGCTGGCTGCTGGGGGCCTGCTGGGGCTGCTCCCCCAAAGAGAGCCCAGTCCCCTTGCCAAGAGGACCCAGAGGAGTCTCTGGACAGGCTCAGCAGGTGCAGGCTGGGACCCCAGGCTTTGGCCGCTGAGCTCTGCCCTCCCTGGGCTCCTCGCAGTCCCCACTGGCTCTCCCAGCAGAGCCCCTTCAGCCAGCACCCCTGAGCCTGGGCCCGGCCTGCCGGCACCCGCTGCTGACGGCATGTGCCCTGCGTGCAGATGGTGTGGGAGAACGGCTGCACGGTGATCGTCATGCTGAGCCCGCTGGTGGAGGACAGCGTCAAGCAGTGCGATCGGTACTGGCCCGACGAAGGCTCCTCCCTCTACCACATCTACGAGGCAAGTGGCGGGGTGGGCGGGGGCATGGCCCATGGGGTGCAGCGGGCAGAGCGCAGGCCCGGCTGAGCGTGCAGCCCCCGGGACGGAGCTGGGGCTGGCTGGGCCGTGACTCCCTGGGCCTCTCCGTGCAGGTGAACCTGGTCTCGGAGCACATCTGGTGTGAGGACTTCTTGGTGCGCAGCTTCTATCTGAAGAACGTGCAGTCGCAGGAGACCCGCACTCTGACCCAGTTCCACTTCCTGAGCTGGCCAGCCGAGGGCATCCCCACCACCACCCGCCCCCTCCTGGACTTCCGCAGGTAAGGGGCAGTCTCCTCCCAGCCTGGCTAGGAGTGGGCCGGGCCGCAGGCTCAGGGCAGATGGGCTGGCAAAGCCAGGCCTGCTTTGGGAGCCGTCAGGGAAAGCACCGGCCTGGGTCCCAGGGGTGGCTCTGGGAGGGGCTGGTGCTCAGCCCTGTAGGATGCCCAGTCAGCTGGGGCCCCAGGGGCAATCAGGGCAGCCAGGGCGCGTGGATGCCCACTCGGAGGGGGCTGTGCTTGTAAGTCCCTCGGGGCTCCGTGGGTCTGGGAGGCTGGGGAGCGGTGTCACGGAGTCCCCGGGCGATGCTCTGGACCTGCTCCTCATGAAGCCAGGCAGGGCTCTGGGGAAGTCTCCTCTCGGGGAGCAGCCTGTCTGCAGGACACACAGCTCACCCGGCTCCACCTTCCTGGGTCTGACCTCGGAGCCTTCAGCCTCCTCTGCCCCTCCCTGCGCTTCCCACAGCCAGTCCGCCCAGGCGGGGTCCTGGGGGGGCCAGAGGGTCCTGCCCCCAACTCCGCAGTCAGACGGGACTCTCAGCCAGCCGGGGAAACAGAAGGTTTATTAGACGACAGGAACATGGTCTAACACAGAGCTTGCAGGTGCAGAGAACAGGACCCCCTCAACTGGGTCCATTTTGGGGCCAGTGAACCAGACAACCCCGTCTGCCCTTCACTCCATGTCTCCAGCCAGCCCCAAACTGAAACTCTCTCCAGCCCCCCCTCCTCTGGGCTTTGTTCCTTTCCCGGGCCAGGAGGTCACCGGATTCCTTTGTTCTCCAACCCTTCAGCTCTCACCTTGCAGGGGGGAAGGGCCCAGGCCATCAGTGGCCAGGAAACAGGGTGTCGGCCATTCTCTGTGTCCAGACCCCTGCACACACCCGCCCTCTAGGGCTCTGCAACGATCATACACCCTTACCCTATCCCCTAGATACTTAAGAACTGCCTAGGGGAAACTGAGGCACCCCCACACTGTTCAGAGGAAACAGTCCCACTTTGTCACAAGCGGGTGTGCCGACTTGCAGAGCTGGAGCTGGGCCAGCATGGGCCGGCCGTGAGAAGTGGGGAGGGGACCCTGACAATGGTCCTCATCCCAGTCTCTGCCTGTGGGCGATGGGGAAATGGCGGAGGGAAAAGGCCCTGAATGTCCTGGGGCAAACTGCCCCCGAGCAGCATGGGGCTCTGGCCAAAGGGCATGGGAGTGCGGGCGGGGGACGGTGCCCTGCCCTGCCGTTGGCGTGGGATGCGGAAGCGGGAGGAGTTCTGAACGTTCTGGCAGAGAAACCAGGCCCTGGGCGAAGGGCCCGGAAAGACTAGGGTGGGGGCCAGCTCAGCTATTGCAGCTGGGGCAGAGAGAGCTGCTCCCTGCGGGAAGCCCTGTGGGGGAACAGGGAGTCTGGGGGGGCAGGGGATGAGACCCTAGTTCCCCACTGCAGATGGGAGCCCAAAGCCTGGTTTGACCTGGGCCTGCGTGCACAGGGGCCTCCCACCCTGCAGCGAAGGGAGGTGAGTCCTGAGTTCTTGGGCTTTGTTGGCCCCAGCCAGAGGGTCGCAGTCCCCTCTTGGGGGCTGCATGGCTGGGGGAGGGGATTGCTGGGGGGCAGGACACTGGGCTCTCCAGACCCAGGGCTCAAGGAGGATTCTGGACTGGGGGGGGGTGCAGTGGAGCAGGCCCTCCTCTGGGATCCCGATGGCTGGGGGGTCTGTGAGGACCCCTGCCCTGGCCCCAGGGCTGGGCCAGAGGAGGCCTGCAGCCAGAGGAGGCCTGCAGCCAGGGCTTTGGCTCAGTGCTTGGGGGGCGCTGCAGGAGAGCTAGACCCGCAGGGGGGCCGGTCTCCGCGGGTGGGGCACGGTTACTGCGCTCCAGGCTGGCAGGGAGGTGATTTCCAGCCCCTGCCTGCTGGGCTGGGCCCTGGCGGGTGTGGCTGGTGGGTACCTGGGCTTGAGGCATGTCTCCCCCCATAGAGAGCAGGCCCGGTTCTCGTACCAGCCTCTTGCTGACGAACGGTGCCGCGCGTCTCGGTTAGCTTGGGGCAGGAGTGCAGGCGGGGGGCTGTGGCCATGGGTTCCCCCCTGCGCCCGCTGTGGCATTGGGTGTGGGGAGGAGAGTGGGCGCAACCCACGGCACTCAGAGCTGGGGGAAGCAGGGCGGGTCGCGGGCACCGCCCCTCCCTGGCGTCCCGTGGGGCTGACGGTGTTACCGGCTCCCTGCCAGGCGGGGTCTGCAGCCAGCCCGTCTCTGGCTCTAACTGCTGTCAGAGACGCGTCTTCCCCAGGCCCCCCCCAGCGCCAGGCGTGGGGGTCTGCGTGCGCCACATCACCGGGCTGGACCGGAGAGGAGCACCCGCTGCTGCGCCACCTTGGCCTCGGGGGTGGGGCGGGGGGCGGGCTGTGTTTTGAAGCCTCATGTTGGTTGTGGCCGTCTGTGCTGCCCCCGGGCCCCTCTGTGGGGCAGGGCCCCACAGCCCGGCTGGGATCTCCGCGCGCGCGGTCTGCCCCCTTCTCTCTCTCGTGCAGCTGCCAGTGGCATTTTTGTGATTTGCAGCTAGTAATCTGGGTCCAGTTGCATAGTCACAAAAGTGAGCATTGGCAGCCGTGTCTGCTGCATGGAGCCCGGGCCCCTGGACTCCCGCCAGCGCCCCACTTCGGTGCAGAGCGCCGGGCACGGGACGCTGCTGTGGGCCTGTCTCCAGCCCCCGCCCCACGGGGCTGCTCCCCGGCAGAGACCGCGGGGGGGGGGGGGGGGGTTGCTAGAGCCCACGTGCTCCAGGGAGCTGGGCTGGAGGATCCGCGCCCAGGGCCGGGGCTGGCTCCCCTCCCCACCCGTCTGTGAATGCCCTGGCCCCCTCTGCTGCGTGCGGCCTCCTGCAGAGACGCCCCAGCCAGGCCTGTTGGGAGCCGGGACCCCAGCCCTCCCGGCCGGGGCAGGGGAGAGTGTGCCCGTCGCTGCAGGAACGGCCCCCGGGGTGAGGCGGCTGGGGCTGAGCAGCGGGCAGAGCACATTGCCGGCCCCACCATGGAGAGCCCTCGGCTCTGGGTCCTTCCCACTGGGTCGCCAGGCCCCAGGACGTGACCCCTGACCAGCCCTGTGTGTGCCCCGGGGCAGGGCTCTGCTCTGGGCTGCGGGGGTCTGGAGGCAGGGCTGGCTGGCTGGGCGCTGGCTGTTCTCACCTGCTCTCTCCTTGTCCTTGCAGGAAGGTCAACAAGTGCTACCGGGGTCGCTCCTGCCCTGTCATCGTGCACTGCAGGTAACGGCCCCTCCGTCCGCGTTGAGCGCCGCTCGGCCCTGCCCGGGGGGCCACGGCTGCCACCCTGCCTAGGGCAGTCTCCATCCTAGCAGGGGTTCGCTCACGCTGCCCCCTCCGCCCTCCGTGGGACGCCCCACCCAGGCTGGCCTGGGGCCCGTTCCCCTGCCAGGGCGGGCGAGGGAAGAGCATATGCAGCACAGTGGGGACCCCCGAGAAGCCTACAGTGGCTCTCCCCTCCCCCCACCACCCCCATACTGCTGGGAGCCAGGTGTCCCCCCTGTGCAGTGGGTTGAGGGCGCGTCCCTGGAGCTGCGTCTGTGTCTCTTCCAGTGACGGGGCGGGCAGGACCGGGACCTACATCCTCATCGACATGGTATTAAACCGAATGGCCAAAGGTGAGTGCGGCCGTGGCCCCCCCAGCCCCCCTGCGTCCAACACGCGTTGGAGCCTCATGTCGCCTGGTCCTGGCGCCCAGCCCCGGCCCCGTTCTCCCTGGCCCCCCCATGCTGCCCTGCCCTCGGCACCTGTCCCTCTGGCCGTCCCCTAGCTCTGCCCCTCGTCTGCTCTGCCCCGCATCCTCCCCTCCACATCCCCGCATGTGCTCCGGGGCCCAGCCCTGGCTGCGGGCCCCCTGACCCCTCGTGTGCTCTGCCCTAGGCGTGAAGGAGATTGACATCGCTGCCACGCTGGAGCACGTCCGCGACCAGAGGCCCGGCATGGTGCAGACTAAGGTGCGCCCCTTCCCCGAGCTAGGCCCAGGCCAGCACCCCCAGCAGGTCAGCCCCGGGGCCAGCCCAGCCCCCCTGCAGGGAAGGGGCAGGGCCCCCCTATGGGGCAGTGGCGGGCGGGCATACAGCCCTTCTCCCCTCTGACATCGCTCGCTGCACCCAGACAGCACCTGGCCCCACAGCCGCTGTGCCCCCACCCAGGCACTGGCTAGTGCTCCCAACGGGGGCAAAGATCCTGGGCCGCTGGCTTCCTTCCCAGCACGGGGGGCACAATGGGGCTGCCCCTTCCCAGGGCGGCGGGTTCCTCCATTCTGCTGGGGCCAGCCTCCAGGAAGCAGGGCCCTGGCGCTGGGCAGCCCTGGCACTGGGCGGCCCTGCCCATAAGCTGGGTGGGCACTGGCGGCTGCGGGCAGCACAGGGGAGTGATGGCCGGGGGGGGCACAGCCCTGCCCCCTCACACTGGGCAGGCACTGTGCTCCCCTGGGGTGGGTCTCACCACCCTGCTCTCCCCTCGGCAGGACCAGTTTGAGTTTGCGCTGACGGCCGTGGCAGAGGAGGTCAATGCCATCCTGAAGGCACTGCCCCAGTGACCCGCTCACCTCGCCTCTGGCCCCCTCACGCCCGTGTGCTTTGAGCGCCCGCCTGCCGGGGCTGCTCGCCCGTGTAACGTCGTGTCTGTGATGCTGGTCGTCTCCCCCGTCCGCCCTCGCCCCCCTGGGCTGCCCGGGCCTCGTCTGGCTGCCACCTCCTGCTGGGAGCGGCTGGGCCCGGAGGAGGATTCATGCTGACAGCAGGCACAGGCAGCCTGAACCCGCGGGGGGACGGGGGCTGCACCGAGAGGTTAAGATGGGACCATGCTGCCCCCCCCACAGCTGCCCCTGCATGCCCAGTGCCCACCTGCCTCCTGTGTACAGGTGCCCACGCACTGCCCCTGCCACGGGCTCCTCCCCGTGTGTGTGTCTAGTCACGCTGCCCCCGCCCAGCCCCCCAGGTACCCAGGCCCTGCCCACGGCCAGGGAAGGTCTGACCCAGCACGGGGCGGTTCTGAGCTCTGCCAGGAGCCTGCAGCTGCTGGGCCGGGAGGGGCCTGGGAGCAGCCGCTGCCTTTGCTTCTCCTACCCCCAGGAGCTCTGCGCCCTTCCTCTGGGGGCGGGGGCCCTGCAGCTCTCGCCAGGCTGGCCCCAACCTGCCCAGCTCCTGTCCCTGCCCCTGCCCCCCCCCCGTTCCCAGGGCAAGAGGTGATGCAGCTGGAACAATCCTTGCTGGGCTGAGGGCCCCCCTGCTCTGCTGATGCCAGGGGCCCACCCAGCCAAGCCCTTGGGTGTGGCAGCCCGGCGGGGGAACCCTCCCCTCCCCCCAACACCCCCTGTGTGGGTCAATCAGCATCAGTTGAGCAGAAGAGAAATTTCTAGAGAAATATAATTTTGTATCTTGATGTGAATAAAGTTCTCGTGTCGCGTTTGTGCAGCTGCAGCCCAGCCTGGCCTGTCTCTGTGGGTGGTTCCCTGCCTGGGGCTGTGCCCTCCCTGCACCCTCCAGCCAGGACCGTCTCTGGGAGGGGGTTACTGTGCTGAGGGCAGGGTTGTGCCCCTCTGTGACAAAGTGGGCCTGTTCTTAATGTTTCCTCCGAATAGTGTGGGGGTGCCTCAGTTTCCTGGCCACTGATGGCCTGGGCCCTTCCCCCCCCAAAGGTGAGAGCTGAAGGGTTGGAGAACAAAGGAATCAGGTGACCTCCTGGCCCAGGAAAGGAACAAAGCCCAGAGGAGGAGGGGCTGGAGGGAGTTTCAGTTTGGGGCTGGCTGGGACATGGAGTGAAGGGCAGATGTGGTTGTCTGGCTCACTGCCCCCCAAAATGGACCCAGCTTTTTGAGGGGTCCTGTTCTCTGCACCTACAAGCTCTGTGTTAGACCATGTTCCTGTCGTCTAATAAACCTTCTGTGTTACTGGCTGGCTGAGAGTCACGTCTGACTGCGGAGTTGGGGGGCAGGACCCTCTGGCTTCCCCAGGAGCCCCGCCTGAGCGGACTCGCTGGGGGAAGCGCATGGAAGGGCAGAGGAGGCTGAATGCTCCGAGGTCAGACCCAGGAAGGTGGAAGCTGGGTGAGCTGTGTGTCCTGCAGACAGGCTGCTCACAGAAAGGCGACTTCCCCAGAGTCCTGACTGGCTTCATGGGGAGCAGCTCCAGAGCATCGTCCGGGGACTCCGTGACAACTGTGCACAGAATTTTTATTTTTTGGCACAGAATGCCCTCGGGAGTAGCACTTCGCACCCCAGCCTGAGCAAGTCCTTGGATAATTTGCAATTATGGAAAGAAACACCTTGAGGGCAAACATGTGAGAGGAACAGATTTAAGTTTCTAGTTTGACATATTTAAGAACAGGCTCACTTCATCACACCCTCACTGCACCCACCCCCCAGGGTGGGGGAGGCAGCAGTTTGAGCAGATGCCAACTTGCTCCATACCCCGCCGCCAGCAGCCGAGAGCTGGGGGTTAGAGCTAGGCAAGGGGCCCCGGGTACCCCCCTGCACCAGTCCTGCCAATGGGAACAACCTGGACCTACCCTCCCCCAGGGAAAACTCTGCTTGAGACTGGGGACCCAGCCTGGTGACTGGCCCAGCCCCAGCCCCCCCAGGGCAGAATTTCCCAGGCCTGCCCTGCCCCTCTTGTAGGAGCTTAATCACCCTCCCGCCCCACACAGGGCTCCAGCCCCTGCCCTCCCCCCTCAGAGAGCCCCCCTCACACACCGCCTCTATTGCAAACAGTTTATTGACTGACAGCAGGGTCCGCTCCCTGGTGGCTGGCGCAGCCCC
This sequence comes from Lepidochelys kempii, assembly GCF_965140285.1. Lineage (NCBI taxonomy): Eukaryota > Metazoa > Chordata > Testudines > Cheloniidae > Lepidochelys > Lepidochelys kempii. The sequence goes on from NC_136390.1 coordinate 1,148,800, forward strand.
ACAGCAGCAAGGGGGTTGCACAGCAGGACCCGCAGGGCACAGGCACCCTCCTTCCACCCCCCTGCATCCGCAGCCTTAGAGCAGCTCCTGCCCAGCTGTAAGGGGAAGGGGGGGTGGGGAGGCTGCTGGAGTAAGTCTCCTCCCCCTGTGCAGGCCCTGAAGGAGAATCCTCCATCTCTTCCAGCTGCAGCTCCCTCCCCCATGGGGGTTGGGGGGGCCCTTACTCCTTCCCCTGGGCTGCCTCCATCCCTGCAGTCAGCCCTCTTCCAGCTGCAACCCCCAGCAGAGCAGGACTGGGCTGGAGGTGCCCAGGGCTCTGTCCCCCAGCCCCCCTCCCACCGGGGCCCCCTGGCACAGCTGCCCTGCAGAGCTGTCAGGGCCCCACGGGCAGGGCATTGCCCCGTCAGGCCCCAGCACAGATGCCGTGCCCCCTCCTCACTAGCTACAGCCGACTACACACTGCTCAGCAGACAGTGACAGGAGAGACCCCCCACTACGCAGCCCGGGGGTACTGGGGGGGAGGGGGGGAGTGCGGAAACAGAGCGATGTCCGGGTGTGACCAGCCTCCCTGGGCGACTGCACATGGCAGGGTCCCCGCGGCGCGTCCCTCAGAACACACCTGGGGAGACAAGCAGAGGGGAGGGGGACGGACGACACGGATGAATCAAGCCTTGTGAGCGTGACAGCCAGGGCACGTGCAGGCCAGGGCACCAGCGCCCCTCGGGCTGGGGGGCTCCAGCCCCATTCCTGGGGCAGGACTCACCCGAGGCTCCTGCCAGCCCGGGTGCTCTGAGGCGCAGGAGGGAGGGGTGCTGGGCCCTGATGCCCCAGCTGGGTGGCCCCTGGCCCTGTGGAAGTGGGACAGGGGTTACCTGGGGGGCAGGGGTGTCAGGCAGGGGCTGCAGCCAGAGCAGTGGAGGTGGGGGGTGGGGTAAGCAGCAGGATCCAGAGCAGCAACAGTGAGGGCAAGAACGAGCACCCAGCCCCTGCCCCCCAACACCCCTGTTACCTTCCTTGCAGCATCCCCCGCCCCCCGAGGGACACCCTACCCCGCCTCCTCTAGAGCAGCCCTGGCGAAGGACCTGAGCCCACACCCCTGGGCAGCCCTCCCCTGCCAGGCCGTGACCCCTACACCCCTCCCAGACAGCCTGGCCCAGCAGGGGGGTTCTGGGAGGAGACCCTAGGGGCAGACCAGCTCCCACTGAACCTGGGCAGGTCCTCGCACACAGCTGAGCCAGGAGCAGTGCTGGCCTGGGGGAGGGACACCCCCTGCGGGGGGGATGGGGGGACGGACGGACATGGCATGGACAAGCAGCTGAGTGTATGACGGTGCCAGGGCCCCACGCGACCCCCCCAGGACGCCCCAGGGGAAGCGTTGGGTCCGCGCCCTGCGGGGGCAGCTCCTCGCTCTGCAACGGCACACACCAGAGGGAGGCTCCTCTCCAGCCCTTTACTGAGCCCCCCGGCCCCGCTGGGTTCTCAGGCAGCCCGGCGCCTCTGCTCCCCTGGGGCTGGGATCCTCCAGCTGCCCGGGCCCCCAGCCCCAGCCCGGTTCACAGCAGGCGACAGTGGGGCTGCTTCGGCTTGGAAGCAGGCTCTGTCCCCGCTGCTGGCTCGGGCGCTGCCCCCTCCTGCCCGCCCCCTGCCCCCGGGCTCTGTGTCCGGCTCCCCTCGCTGCACCGGCTCCCCCCTTGCGCCTCCTGCTGGGCGCCGCCCTGCTGCCTGCTGGCGCCATGCACACCTGCTCTGTGCTGCCCCGCGGCCTCCATCTCAGACAGGCTGTAGGCCATGGCCAGCTGCAGATCCTCGTCCTCCTCCTCGCTGTCCGTGTACAGGCAGACCGGGGACGAGCCGCGGGGCCGCGGCGGTGCGGGGGGCGAGTGCGAGGCCCGGCCCGGCAGAGCCTGCTGCTCCCGGCGGCTCAGCTCCAGCCCCAGCGCCATGTCGTCAGGGACACCTGACGGGAAGGAGGCACAAGGGTCAGGCCCCAGGCACGCTGTCCCCGGGCCTGGCCTGGCCGTGGGAGGAGGGGGCTGTGCCCCCCGGAGACACAGTTCCTAGGCCTGTCCCCGTCTGCCCAGTCATCTGATCTGGGTCTCAGTGCCGCTGTCTGTGAACTGGGGAGAACCCTGCCCCACCGCCTCCCAGGGGGCAGGGCTCAGCCAACATACAGGGGGCACCCTGGTCCCCAGAGACCCCTCCCACCCCACTCCTCACCGTTAACGTGGATTGATTTCAGCTGCCCGTCCTCTTCCACCTCCACCCGCTCCTGCCCGTTCTCCACAATCCTGCAGAGAAAGAGCCAGCACAAGTCACCCAGCCGGCCAGGGCGGCACCCCACGGGGCAGATTCGGGATGGGGTGGGGCACTGTGCGGTGCCATCTAGGGACTGTGCCAGGCTACGGGCTCCATGTGCGTCGGGGGCAGCTGCCACCTCCATTCTGGTCTTCTGACCTCGGGCACGAGCTACGCTTCCCGGGGTGCAGGCTGTTGATTTAAAGTGCTCTCCCACCCAGCACTGCGGCGACAGGTGGCCTAGCAACAAAGCCTCCTGGTAGGACGCTGGGCTCCCCGGCTGGGGCTGATCGAGGCGTCACCCGCAGAGGGGCTGGGAGGTTATGAAGGGCAGACGCTGCGCTGTTCGGGGCCGGGTCTTTGGCCATTGACAGCAGGTCAAACAGCAGCTGCTGCAGGAGCCAGCAGAGATGGGGGGACCCTGCCTGGACACAGCTGGGCCCCAGGAAGGGTGGGCTCTGGCGTGGCGGGACATGGCACTGGCTGGCCCCATGGAGAGTTCTGGTGTGGGGGGACACCATACTAGCAGGCCCCATGGAGGGCTCTGGCGTGACGAGTGGTGAGGCACCAGCCTGGCTGGCCCCATGGAGGGCTCTGGCATGGGGGAAGGTGGGGCACCAGCCTGGCTGGCCCCATGATCTGGTCCCCTGGAGCAGCTGCCGTGTTGCTGGGAGACTGGCTGGCTTGGCCATGGCCCAGTCCCCAGTGGCCCCTCCCTACCTCTTCGTGGTGATGCGTTTGCCATTGACGAAGGTGGTGGAGGTGGAAACCGAGCGGAAGCCGATTCCGGGGTCGGTGCCAGGCTGAAGGACGAGGAGAAGAAATCTGAAAAACAGGGTGACAACCTCACAGCAGGAGCCCCCAGCCTGGGCCAGGCCCCAGGGAGCCTCAAGGGATCACAGGGGTCCTTGGCCAGTTGTGAGAGGATGACAGGGTGGTAACGGGTCAGCCAGGGGGATGCACTGCAGTGAAATGTCTGTCCAGGAGTCACAGGGTGTGATGAAGTGGGACTGTTCTTAATGTTTCCTCTGAATACTGTAAGGGTGCCTCAGTTTCCCCTAGGCAGTTCCTAAGTCTCTAGGGGGTGGGATAAGGGGATGTGATTGTTGCAGAACAAAGGGACAGGGTACATAAATGGCGACACTCTGTCTCCTGGCAACTGATGGCCTGAGCCCTTCCCCCCTTCAAGGTGAGAGCTAAAGGGCTGGAGAACAAAGGAATCAGGTGACCTCCTGGCCCGGGAAAGGGACAAAGCCCAGAGGGGGGGGGCTGGAGGGAGTTTCAGTTTGGGGCTGGCTGGGGACGAGGAGTGAAGGGCAGACGGGGTTGTCTGGCTCACGGCCCCCCAAAATGGACCCAGCTGAGGGGTCCTGTTCTCTGCACCTACAAGCTCTGTGTTAGACCATGTTCCTGTCGTCTAATAAACCTTCTGTTTCCCCGGCTGGCTGAGAGTCCCGTCTGACTGCGGAGTTGGGGGCAGGACCCTCTGGCCCCCCCAGGACCCCGCCTGGGCGGACTGGCTGTGGGAAGCGCAGGGAGGGGCAGAGGAGGCTGAAGGCTCCGAGGTCAGACCCAGGAAGGTGGAGCCGGGGGAGCTGTGTGTCCTGCAGACAGGCTGCTCCCCGAGAGGAGACTTCCCCAGAGTCCTGCCTGGCTTCATAGGGAGCAGCTCCGGAGCGTTGCCCGGGGACTCCGTGACACAGGGCAAGACTGTTCTTGAATCGCCATAGCCGAGGGGAGGTGGTTTGGGCCAGCCAGGGATCTGGCACCGAGGGGAGGAGGAGCGACTCGGGAGAAAGCTGGAGCTGGGACCACACAGGTGCGTGCGGCAGGTGCCCAGGGAGGACGGTGCTGGCAGCGACAGGCAGGCTGCCACCTACCTGAGGATGCCGGGAAAGACGAGAAGAAGGAGCCTGGTCCGGGGTGTCCAAGGCCAGCTCCCCGCAGTTCTGAGAACGGCAGCATCTCATCTGGAAGGCAGGGATCGTGGCGTGAGCACAGCCCGAGACTCTCCCTCGCAGGATGCCAGGCAAGGCCGCGCCAGCCACACAACTCCAGAGTGCAGCCAGTCCACCCTGGGGGCAGGACACCCATGGGCCCCAGAGCAGCAGGCCCCAAAGGGGGCTCTGGGGGGCGGTCTCCGGAGGCCTATGGAGCTGGCTCTTCCGTGTGTCCAGCTGCTGAGTTGCAGGAAGAGAAGCTGAAGATCCAGCAGCCCCCGGCTAGAGTGGCTCTCCTGCCCCGGGCGCTGAGGGATCAGGCCCACACAGGGGGCAGGGCCTGGGTGCTAGTCGCTCTGACAGGGCCACACGCTGCCGAGGGCTGGCAGCCAGCGGGCACTGCTCTGGCCTCTCTCAGTTCACGTGTCCTGAGGCTCCCTGCAGCCCTTGGGAGAGGATTCCCGATAGGCAGCCTACCTGCCCCCCTCATAACGGCAGCATGCTGCTTCCAGCCGCCCCCTGCCAGCACCCGCAGCGAGCCCTGGGCCAGCAGCTAGGGCACGGCCCTGGGACTCGAGTTCAATTCCTACCACAAGCCTGGGCCCAGCACCTAGGCCAGCTCCATCAGTCGTCGGTGTCGACCACCCACCGCCAGTCACGGCTCTTCACCCTTCCTCACGGATCAGCCCCTCCCACGCACGGATCCTTCTGTCCTGTGTATTCAGCCCAGGAGCAAGCGGGGCTGCCTCCCGCATCATGGACGCTCTCCCCCAGCGTCATCCCCGGCTGCATCGGAGCCAAGCCTCCCCAAAGCGACCGAGCCCAGACCACCAACACTTCCCAGCCTCTCTCCTTCAGCTACCGGCCTCCCTCGCTCCTCCCCTGCGTCCTCTGGCACAGGGACCAGCGTCTGCTTGGACCGGGCCTGCTGAAAGCGTGGGACAGTCCTTGGATGGCGTCACCGGCCTCCGCACCACCGGCACGGCAGGCACTGGAGGAAGCTGCTGCTCCAGCTGTGGGGCAGGGAGCCGACGCGGTGGAAGGCACCGTACTAACCGGAGGGGTCACAGCTGCTCCTCGGCTGGCGACTCCTGCCCCTGCTGTCACCCAGAAGTTCAAACTCAGCCCCTCCCGAGCCAAAAGCCCAGGCCACGCCACTTGAGTCAAAAGCGAATCTCCATGAGCTTTCAGCAGTACAGGACCCGTGACACACAACATAGCCTCTGGGGTCTCTCACCAATCCCCACTTCTCTGGCCACAAAGAATCAAAACGTGCACTGGGTTGGGCCCACTCTCCCCTCCCTCCTCCAGGGCCCCCAGGAGAGCTGTGGGCCAAAACTCACCAAAGAGCTCAGAGAAGGGATCCCGCCCGCCGAAGAACTCCCGGAAGACGTCGTGGGCGCTGCGGAAGGAGAAGGTGAATTCGGGGACTCCTGCGCCGGCTCTTGATCCCCCAGGCCCTGCTGGGGAAAAGCAGACACAGGACGCTATCACCGAGATCCCAGTCTGAACCGCGTGAGAGAAGCAGGCTGGGGTCCCCGCCCGCTGGAGAGACGCGCCAGGTTAAAGGTGCTCTGTTAGCTTGGGGCTGTGAAAACTACAGGTCCCAGCATGCAATAGGACATGACGCGCTCCCAGGGCCGCTCTCTCTCGGGTTCCCCTGCAAATATTTGTAGTGGGTGCAATTTGCCCCTGGGTCAAGAGCCGGCACCCAGCCCAGGGCAAGTTCCACCCCGAACGCCTGCAGCTCTGAGGGGTGGGTGGAGCACAGACACACCACACCACACCGGGGGGGCCGCGAGCCCCACGGGGCCGCACCTGGGGGGGCTCGGCCGCGCAGAGGGTGGGAGGCCCTGCTCGGGGGGGCCGCGAGCCCCGCAGGGCCGCACCTGGGGGGGCTCGGCCGCGCAGAGGGTGGGAGGCCCTGCTCGGGGGGGCCGCACCTGGGGGGGTCGGCCACGCAGAGGGTGGGAAGCCCTGCTCGGGGGGCCGCGAGCCCCGCGGGGCCGCACCTGGGGGGCTCGGCCACGCAGAGGGTGGGAGGCCCTGCTCGGGGGGGCCGCACCTGGGGGGGCTCGGCCGCGCAGAGGGTGGGAGGCCCTGCTCGGGGGGGCCGCACCTGGGGGGGCTCGGCCGCGCAGAGGGTGGGAGGCCCTGCTCGGGGGGGCCGCACCTGGGGGGGGTCGGCCACGCAGAGGGTGGGAAGCCCTGCTCGGGGGGCCGCGAGCCCCGCGGGGCCGCACCTGGGGGGCTCGGCCACGCAGAGGGTGGGAAGCCCTGCTCGGGGGGGCCGCACCTGGGGGGGCTCGGCCGCGCAGAGGGTGGGAGGCCCTGCTCGGGGGGGGCCGCACCTGGGGGGGGGTCGGCCACGCAGAGGGTGGGAAGCCCTGCTCGGGGGGCCGCGAGCCCCGCGGGGCCGCACCTGGGGGGCTCGGCCACGCAGAGGGTGGGAGGCCCTGCTCGGGGGGGCCGCACCTGGGGGGGCTCGGCCGCGCAGAGGGTGGGAGGCCCTGCTCGGGGGGGCCGCACCTGGGGGGGCTCGGCCGCGCAGAGGGTGGGAGGCCCTGCTCGGGGGGCCGCGAGCCCCGCGGGGCCGCACCTGGGGGGCTCGGCCACGCAGAGGGTGGGAAGCCCTGCTCGGGGGGCCGCGAGCCCCGCGGGGGCCGCACCTGGGGGGGCTCGGCCGCGCAGAGGGTGGGAGGCCCTGCTCGGGGGGGCCGCGAGCCCCGTGGGGCTGCACCTGGGGGGGCTCGGCCGTGCAGAGTGGGAGGCCCTTTTCGGGGGGCCGCGAGCCCCGTGGGGCCGCACCTGGGGGGGCTCGGCTGTGCAGAGTGGGAGGCCCTTTTCGGGGGGCCGCACCTGGGGGGCTTGGCCGCGCAGAGAGTGGGAGGCCCTGCTCGGGGGGGCCACGAGCCCCGGGGGGCCGCACCTGGGGGGGCTCGGCCGCGCAGAGGGTGGGAGGCCCTGCTCGGGACGGCCGCGAGCCCCGTGGGGCTGCACCTGGGGGGGACTCGGCCGCGCAGAGGGTGGGAGGCCCTGCTCAGGGGGCCGCGAGCCCCGTGGGGCTGCACCTGGGGGGCTCGGCCGCGTAGGGCTTTGCCGTCTTGCTCATGCCCACGGTGTGCGGGCGAAGCGTGGCTGTCCCTTAGGCTCCCGGCGAGAGCTGGCAGGACAGCACCCCGTTGTGGGCACACGCCACGCAACAGCAGAGGCTGGGATTGTCAGACTTTATTCCCCTCAGCCCAGATTTCAGGAGCAAGGTCCCCCTCCCTCCCCGATTTCAGCTCCCCCAGGCCAGGCTCCTCCCCCACAGCACGGCCAGCTCACCTGCTCCCATGAGGCCTTCCTTGCCATAGCGGTCGTAGATGTCACGCTTCTCCTCTGCGGGGAGAAGAGGAAGAGTTAGCCGGCCCCCACCGCTCCAGCAGGGCTGGGCTGGGGAAGGGGCGGCCCCTAGCTAAGGGGGAGCATCTCCCGCTGCGTGGGCAGGTGGCATCGCCAGCTCTCGTGCCATTGGGAGTACTCCTAAAGCCCAGCTCTTGGAGTCATGGGATGGGGCAAGACTGTCAGCTGCTGTTTCCTCCCCTTCCTGGCTGCAGAGCAAAGCCTGGGGGGACGGCAACCCCCAGGGCTCAGACACAGGGCGCAGATGAGAACCCAACACTTCCTTTGAAAAGTCTGGGGATTTTCGACCTAGTGTCGTTGCTCTGGGACCCTTGGGGCTGGTGTGGGGGGTGGGTGGGGCTGTCCCTTGGCCGGCTCTTTAGGTGTCCCACTCCAGGCTCACGGGGTCTCTAAGCAGCGTCGGATCTCAGCGGCTCCAGGCGATGTGATCTAAGCCAGCCCCCCTAGATCCATGGGATGCATGGGGCTACCCCAGGTCTGGGGGCTCAGCAGCGAGGGCCAAGCTCCGACAGCTCGCCCGGGATAAGAGCGAGTCTGTGGGGAATGAACGAATCTAGCGAGTCGTGCGCAATGCATGGGGCTGGACATGGCCAGAGAGTCCTGGGGACCCCTCCCCGCACCCCGACTACAGCCCCCAGGGAGAGAGGCAAAGGAACACGAAAAGGTGCGTGTGGCTCTGAGAGCAGAGGGTTAACAAGAGCCTCTCCCGCAAAGAGAGGTAGAGAGGCGCAGACTGGCCAGACTCCCCCCCCCCGCCTTCCCCCTGAGCAGCTCAGGGGGCGCAAAGGGGGCTCCGGAAGCTCAGCGTTCCCTAGTGCAGGGACCGGGCCTGGCCCGGGGGGGAGGGGTGGGGCAGAGCGCACCTGTGCCGGGGATCCTGGGCAGAGGGAGGGGCCCATTGACCACAAGTAGGAACAGCCGCGGTCTCTGTGCACCCCTGCCCTGCACCGGGGCAGGATGCAGCTGGGCTGGAGGCTGCTTGCAAAGGGGCAAGAAACCAGGGCAGCAGCTCTGTCCTGCCTACAGCCCAGGGGCACACACACAGCTGGGCGCGACGGGGACACCGTCCATACAGAGCACAGCAGCTCCCCTAAACGCCAAATGGGGGAACCGGCTGGGCAGGATCTGGGGATCCCCATGGATCACACGCCGACTAGGTCCACAACGGGACGCGGCTACGGGAAGGCTGCTCGTGCTGGGGTGTGTTAACGGGAGCGCCATCCGTAAGGCACAGGAGGTCATTGGCCCGCTTTGCTCGGCACTGGGGAGGCCTCAGCAGCAGGGCTGCGGCAGGGCTGGGGACCGCACGTCAGGGAAGATGTGAACCAGTCGGAGAGCAACAAACCTGATCAAAGCTTTAGAAACCTGCCCTGTGAGGGAGAGTTAATACCTGGGCGCGTTCAGTCTGCAGACAACACGACGGAGACCAGGCTCCAGGTCCGTGAAGGGCTCTTCTCTAGAGGAGGGGGATTAAGGGTCTGTCTATGCTGCACTCTAAGGCTGGGCTCTGACCCCGGCTCGAGCCCACGTTCCGTCCACACACACACCAGTCAGACAGCTCAGCAAACCCTCAGGGGGTGAGTCACAGAATCATAGAATATCAGGGTTGGAAGGGACCTCAGGTGGTTATCTAGTCCAACCCCCTGCTCAAAGCAGGACCAATCCCCAATTAAATCATCCCAGCCAGGGCTTTGTCAAGCCTGACCTTAAAAACTTCTAAGGAAGGAGATTCCACCACCTCCCTAGGTAACGCATTCCAGTGTTTCACCACCCTCCTAGTGAAAAAGTTTTTCCTAATATCCAACCTAAACCTCCCCCACTGCAACTTGAGACCATTACTCCTCGTTCTGTCATCTTCTACCGCTGAGAATAGTCTAGAACCATCCTCTTTGGATCCACCTCTCAGGTAGTTGAAAGCAGCTATCAATCCCCCCTCATTCTTCTCTTCTGCAGGCTAAACAATCCCAGCTCCCTCAGCCTCTCCTCGTAACTCATGTGTTCCAGTCCCCTAATCATTTTTGTTGCCCTTCGCTGGACTCTCTCCAATTTATCCACATCCTTCTTGAAGCGTGGGGCCCAAAACTGGACACAGTACTCCAGATGAGGCCTCACCAATGTCGAATAGAGGGGAACGATCACGTCCCTCGATCTGCTCGCTATGCCCCTACTTATACATCCCAAAATGCCATTGGCCTTCTTGGCAACAAGGGCACACTGTTGACTCATATCCAGCTTCTCGTCCACTATCACCCCTAGGTCCTTTTCTGCAGAACTGCTGCCGAGCCACTCGGTCCCTGAGTCGGAGCCCTAGGGCCCTGCTGGGCGAGGTCCAAGCCCTGTCACTTTGCAGTGTGGACGCAGCACAAGCCCCAGCCCCGGGTCAGAAGGGCTGCAGAGTGTGGTGTGGCCGCCTTAGCCTGGCTGAGAGAGCCGGGCCCGGCCCTGGTTTGCCGCACAGTGGGGATGCTGGAGTCCACGGCCCAGCCCCGGGTCTACACTGCAGGGTGGACACCCCAGTCGTGCTGCACGTCCACTGCAGGCTGCACAGGAAGTGCCGGGTTTGATCTGCCGCACGGGGCACTTGGGGCAATTGCGGGAAAAGTTTCCAGCACTCCGGGGAGCTACACTGAGGAGCAGGCTTCCCGGGGGCCACTGAACCCCCATCCCTGGAGGTTTAAGCAACAAACCCGTCAGGGCTGGGCTACGGCCACTTGGCCCTGCCGTGGTGCAGGGGCTGAACTAAGCGACCCCTTGAGGTCCCTTCTAGCCCCATGGCTACAAGCACCAGGTGTCCCGAAACGAAGCGGGAGGGGAGACACCGGCCCCTTACTGTCCGACAGCACTTCGTAGGCCTCCGCGATCTCTTTGAACTTCCGCTCGGCGTGCTCCTTGTTCTCCGGGTTCTTATCCGGGTGCCATTTCAGCGCCGCCTTCCTGTACCTGCACAGTGCCCAGGGATAGTCGGTGACCCCACAGCTCTGCCGTCGGCAGGTGCCATCCCCCCCCCCCCCCGTGCCAGCCAACCCCGAGACCAATCGATGGTGCACAGCCACCCGTGCCAGGCTGGACCCCACCGCACCAGGTTCCCGCCAGCACCCGGGCACAGCCTGGTGTCCAGGGGCTTCCTTAGAGAGCTGCTCTTAGCTCCTGGGACACTCCCTTTGCCCTTGAACAGCCCCCCACCATCTCACCCTGCCCCCCCCAAGCAGGGCCTGTGATCACAGCGCAAGATCGGGGAGGGAGATGGGGCAGGTTGCTGGGGGGGGGGTGCAATGCCAACTGCCCACGGATGGCCTGTCGCCGCCTTCGCCCAGCCGTGGAAGCGAGGCCCGAGGGGAAGGGACTTGGCCAAGCTCGCAGCTGATCAGTGGCAGAGCAGGGCCGGATCCCAGGGTTCCCGAGCACGAGCCCAGGGCCCTCCCCACTAGGCCCCACTGCCCCTTGAGCGCTCGTCCAGCCCCACTCTACCCTGAGGGGGGCCCCGGCAGGGCAGCAGCTGCTAGTGGAAAGCAAAGTGACTCGGGCGGGGGCAGGACTTACGCCTTCTTGATGTCGTCCGAGGAGGCGTTTCGGGGCACGCCCAGCACTTCGTAGTACTCCACCATGGCGCCTGTCCGTCCGTCAGGGGCCGGCGGTGCAGCTGGGGAGGAAGGGCAACGTCAGGCATACCTGGAGATGCCCGGGGGAGCAGAGCGAGCGGCCCGGGACTGTGCTGGCTGCTCAGGACAGAGCATCAGCCAGAAACAGCCGCCCGTCCCCAGGTCCGGAAGAGCAGCAACTGGGCTGTCTGTCCCCTGCCAGAGAGGGCCAGCCCGGCAAACGCAGAGACCCACTGGGGCCCAACAGCGCTACCAGATCCGGAGGGGGACGTCCCACCCCCTTTGCTCAGGCAGCAGGCAGAGTGGGGACACTGGGCCCCATCTGCCCTCAGTCCCTGCCTCCCAGCCGATGGGCTGTCGTGCCGAGCAGCGTGTCTGAGCCAGGACGGGGTCCCCCGGCTCGCCCCCTCACTTTGACACTGCCGCCCCTCCTCGGGCTCAGCCTCTCTGCCCCTGCCCGGGCAGCGGGAATGCAAGGGGGTTATTTGTGGCACAGAGGCTGGCAGGCCCCACCCACGTCAGGCGCCGGCAGCCAGAGCCCCAGGGGCACTTGTCTCTGTCACAGCCCGAGCGCAGGGACGGCACCAGCTGCCGAGTCTTCAAGGGACCCTGCCTCTTGGCACCCCAGAGGGTCCCAGCCCTCCCAGAGCCACTCGGGGGCAGGGCTATGCTCCACCTATGCAACTGCAGGACCTCAGCCCCACTGGGCCACCCCCTCCTCACCCGAGTCCCTCGCCCTTGCTGAGCCGAAGGGAGGTGCCTCCCCGCGGGAGGTTTGCTTCTGCTCCTCTCCATGTCTGACCCCCCCCATTCTCCCTCATGTCTGACCCCCCCCATTCTCCCTCTCCACCATGGGGCTCCCCCCACACTGACCTGCCCACAGGGAGACACCCCAGCAGCCAGGGCCAGCCACCCCACACCGGCTCTTCAGGGAGCAGCAAAGGGGAGGAGCAGAGACCAGGCTGGCTGCTTGTCCCACCCCAGTCCCTCAAAGCACCCAGCTGCCCTCAGGGTCTCACCCCAGGGGGGTGGGGGGGGATGTTAATCAGGTGCCCGGGAGAGCTCCCTGTGGTGATGACTGGGGTAGCTGGGGTGGGGAACTCTGGGGCCGGCATTCGGGCACCCCCTCAGCACATGCCCCCACCCTGCCCGGCCTCCGGCACTGGGGGGGTGACGAGGGGGGGGTCCCTGCTAGAACCCGCTCCGCAGCCGGTGGGGGGGGGCGCGGGGGCACTGCCGGCGTCAACCCATACCAGGGAGCCCAGGACCACCCTCCCCATGTGCCTGGGCAGGGCCCAGCCCGACGGGCCCCGGGGGCCATCACCACAGAACACCGCCCCTCACCACGGGGGCCCGCCCAGCTCAGCATTCAGGCCCCCGAGGAAGTGGCCGGATTTATGCAGAGGGGCCGAGCGCCCCCAGCCCCCATCGCTCCCCCCCTTCTGCAAGTCTCTAGAGCCCAGGGTTTTACAGGCAGTTTACTCCCAGTGGGAGTTAGGCACCGACATCCCGTTACAAACCTGGCCCTTGATGCCTAACGAGGGAGCTGGGGGGCTGGAGGCCAGGCCTAGGTGGGAGTCTCAGCCTTGGCCCGTAGGGGGTGCTGCAGATGCCCTCCCCGGCTGGACGGGGTCAATGTGGGCAGGGAGGGGGGGGGGGACTGCGCAGTGAGCAGGGGACCAGAGAACAGGGAATCTCACCCCGGGACAGAGCGGGGCCCAGCCCCTCCCTAGTCAGCCTGTCCGCATTAAGGAGCTTAGCAGCTACTATGAACATCTAATCCCGCCGCCACCCGCCACCCGGGAGGAGTAAGAATAGCTCTGCCGGGAGGGGAGGCTGCCCGCCCCCGTCAGTGACCCACACCGGGGTCGAGGGCAGCGGAGGGCGCCTGGCTCCTCAGGAAATCGGGCCATTTGTTTACTTGGGGGCCCTGGCCTCAGTCACAGCTGTGAGCTTTCCCCACGGCAGCCAGTTCCACAGGTTAGTTCTACGCTGCAGCCTCCTCCTGGCTGGCACTCCTGCACCCCTGAATCCATTTGACCTGCAGCTGCCGTGGTCACGGCCCCGGCCTCTGAACCCCTCCACTGGCTCCCCATTTCCAGACGCATTACATCCAGGTGCCTCACCGTTGCCTTCACACCCTCGCCGCTCCCGGCTCATCTCACACGGCCCCCCACCGCCCCCACACCTGCTCCCGCAGCCGGCCCCTCGCCTGGCGCACTGACTCTGCCCCTCTCAGCCCCACCCTGCTTGCTGCCCTTCTCTGGGCCTTTCCCATTTCAGGGGGGACAGGCCCCGAAGCAGACAGCACGGTGGGGAGGACGCCTGCTGCCCCATGCAACACCCCTCTTCTGTTCCCTTTATCCAGGGGGCTGCTTTGCACCCTCCCCTCCCCTGCACATTCAGCACATGCCGGACACTAATTCGCTCTCCCCCCCACCCCGCCCCCCGCTTGTGGTCAGCAGTTCCCAGGGCCGCCTCGAGCCCCAGCTCGGTTCTGTTGGTAAATAAGGGATTTTGCAACCCCAGCGTGTGATTTTCTGCCTTTGAAAGCAAAAACACAAACTTCAATTCTCACTTTTCCTGGGGTGCACCGGGGGGGGGGGGGGGGGCTCCGAGCCCGGCCCAAGGGTGCTGAGCAGGCACAGACCCAGGGCGACCCCGAGGAGGGGCAAACACCCAGGGCAAGGGAGACCAGGCGAGTCACACCTCCCCCTGGACCCCAGGGCTCCCTGCTCCCCCGCGCCTGGCCCTGGGTTCGAAACCGGGCGCAGCGCCGGGCGTCCTGCTGCCAACCCAGGGAGCTCATCTCTGGCCAGATGTGGGCAGGGGTCTGGTGTGCGAGGGCCCAGCCCGCCCTGTGCCCCCGACGTGCCCGGGCCCCAGCCCCGCGCGGGAGGGGCCCTGAGCCACCAGCAGCCCCAGGCTCCGCGGGCCCAGGCTGGCGTCCCGCCCCCGGCGCGGAGCGGCCCGGGCACATCGGGGGCACAGGGCGGGCTGGGCCCTCGCACACCGGCCCCTGCCCCGCCCCCGCCTCTGGCCACACCCGGCCCAAGCCACCGGCCCCCAGGGCTGGGGCCCGATTCCGGGGCCCGATCCCGTCGGGGCCCAACCCCTGCCCCAGCCGCTCCGCAACCTCCTGACCCCGGGGGTCTCCCCAGGCCCGACACCGCCGCAGGAGCGGCCCCCACCGCGCCCCCCGGGGGATCCCTGCCCTGCACCCCACTGCACCCCCCCACCGCGCCCCCCGGGGATCCCTGCCCTGCACCCCACTGCACCCCCCCACCGCACCCCCCGGGGATCCCTGCCCTGCGCCCCACTGCACCCCCCCACCGCACCCCCCGGGGATCCCTGCCCTGCGCCCCACTGCACCCCCCCACCGCGCCCCCCGGGGATCCCTGCCCTGCACCCCACTGCACCCCCCCACCGCACCCCCCGGGGATCCCTGCCCTGCGCCCCACTGCACCCCCCCACCGCACCCCCCGGGGATCCCTGCCCTGCGCCCCACTGCACTCCCCAGCACCCCGCCCCCTGGGCCCCCCCCACCGCGCCCCCCGGGATCCCTGCCCTGCGCCCCACTGCACCCACCAGCGCCCCGCCCCCCGGGCCTCCCCACCGCGCCCCCCGGGGGAGATCCCTGCCCTGCGCCCCACTGCACCCCCCCACCGCGCCCCCCGGGGATCCCTGCCCCCCACGGCGCCCCCCAGCGCCCCGCCCCCGGGCCCCCCCCACCGCGCCCCCCGGGGATCCCTGCCCCCCACGGCGCCCCCCAGCGCCCCGCCCCCGGGCCCCCCCCCACCGCGCCCCCCGGGGATCCCTGCCCCCCACGGCGCCCCCCAGCGCCCCGCCCCCGGGCCCCCCCCACCGCGCCCCCCGGGGATCCCTGCCCCCCACGGCGCCCCCCAGCGCCCCGCCCCCCGGGCCCCCCCCCGCGCCCCCCGGGGATCCCTGCCCCCCACGGCGCCCCCCAGCGCCCCGCCCCCGGGCCCCCCCACCGCGCCCCCCGGGGATCCCTGCGCCCCCCAGCGCCCCGCCCCCCGGGCCCCCCCGCGCCCCCCGGGGATCCCTGCCCCCCACGGCGCCCCCCAGCGCCCCGCCCCCGGGCCCCCCCACCGCGCCCCCCGGGGATCCCCGCGCCCCCCGGGGATCCCTGCGCCCCACGGCGCCCCCCAGCGCCCCGCCCCCCGGGCCCCCCCCCCGCGCCCCCCGGGCCCCCCCCCGCGCCCCCCGGGGATCCCTGCCCCCCACGGCGCCCCCCAGCGCCCCGCCCCCGGGCCCCCCACGGCGCCCCCCAGCGCCCCGCCCCCGGGCCCCCCCCATACCTCCCCGCGGCGCAGCGGCCCCGCTCCCCACGCTCCGAGCGCGGCTCAGCCCAGCTGCAGCTGCGGGCCTGGGGCGGGACATGAACTCGCTCCCGGCCCGTCACACCCCTCCGCTGTGTGACGGACAGCGCCTAGCGCCAATGGGGAGCCCGGGCCGATTGTGACGTCAGGGCTCTGCACTCTGAACTGATGAGGTCACGAAACACAAGCTCAGAGCCCCGCCCCCCCTTGGCCCCGCCCCTCCCTCGACCCCCGGGGCTCCCGGGCACGGCCCCCCACCCACTGGCCCCCCCACCCCGGGGGGCTCCCCTCCCGTGGCCACGTGGATGGAAATCAAGGCCTGGGTCACTCCTGGTTGGGGTTCAGGCTGGCTGCCAGGGCACTGCTGCGAGGAAGCTCACAGCACTGGGGTTCCAGCCGGAGGGTGCAGCTTGGAGGTGGGCGCCTCGCCTCCCCCGTCCAGCCAGCCCCAGGCACCCAAAGGTGAGGAGCCAGGGGGCGGGGGGTTGCCAACTTTGTGACCCAACAAAACTGAACTCCCTTGCCCCGCCCCTTCTCCAAGGCCCCGCCCCACTCCCTTGCGCTCTCCCCCACCCTCACCTTTTTCACCTGGCTGGGGAGGGTCCCTTTTCGACGGGTGTTCGGTTGAAAACTAGACATCTGGCAACCCTCCAGGCTTGCCTGCAGCCATTGCGGCTCACTCAGGTCCCCTTTTCCCGCCATTCTCCCCCACCCCGGACAAGGAATTGGCTGGTTTTTTAAAGGAAGGCTGCAATTCCCACCTAACGCATCACCTGACTCCAGCAGCTGGGAGCTTAGGAAAAACACCAAACACAAAACATCTTCTGTATTTTCCACAGGATGCATCCGATGCAGTGAGCTGCCCCGATGCAGCACTGGGTTGAGTCCCAAGTGCATGAGCTGGGCTGGGTGTCCCCTGCCCCCCCCCCAGTGCAGCTCGGATCATCTAATGGCCCCTCACCAAGGCTGATCCAGGCCCATGGAGCCCAAGGCAGTTTGCCTGTGTGACCCTGTCTGGTCTGTGCAGGTGCTAGACCCCTCTGACCCTTTGGGGGGCAGCTGGGGGTAGCTCCTCGGCCACGTTCCCCTCCCACTCTGAGGGGCAGCACCACATACCCAGTGTGAGGGCTGGGCCAGACCAGGAGGGCTTTACGCGGGCACAGCCCCACTTGAGGGAGGGCTGCGTAAAACCACGAGGCAGGTGCTCTGGGCTGGCCTTGGCAAGAGATCCCCCAAGAGAAGCCAGCAGCCATGGTGATGAGAGGTCAGGAGAGCTCGCCTGTCCGGCCCTGACGGGGCTCGCCTCTGCAGGGAGATCCGTGGATTCCAGCTCCATGTCGCTTCCTCTCCCGCTCCCACCTAGAGGCGGTGTGCGTTTCCCGTGGCACCCAGAGCCCGAGAGCATGCGCCCTGCACTACGGATCCAGGGTGTGCATTCTACTGCCCTTCAGGGGCAGGGAGTGTGAGCTCCGCACTAGTGCATCGAAGGGCCGGCGTGTGAACCCCGCACTAGTGCATCGAAGGGCCGGCGTGTGAACCCTGCACTAGTGCATCAAAGGGCCGGCGTCTGAACGCAGCACTAGTGCATCGAAGGGCCAGCGTGTGAACGCAGCACTAGTGCATCAAAGGGCCGGCGTGTGAACGCAGCACTAGTGCACCGAAGGGCCGGCGTGTGAACCCCGCACTAGTGCATCTAAGGGCCGGCGTGTGAATGCAGACTAGTGCATCGAAGGGCCGGCGTGTGAACCCCGCACTAGTGCATCGAAGGGCCGGCGTGTGAACCCCGCACTAGTGCATCGAAGGGCCGGCGTGTGAACGCAGCACTAGTGCATCAAAGGGCCGGCGTGTGAACCCCGCACTAGTGCATCTAAGGGCCGGCGTGTGAATGCAGACTAGTGCATCGAAGGGCCGGCGTGTGAACCCCGCACTAGTGCATCGAAGGGCCGGCGTGTGAACCCTGCACTAGTGCATCGAAGGGCCGGCGTGTGAACCCCGCACTAGTGCATCGAAGGGCCGGCGTGTGAACGCAGCACTAGTGCATCGAAGGGCCAGTGAATGTAAGCACTGTGCAGTTACCCCATGGGTGGATCCTACGGCACTCGGGGCCTGGGAATCCTGGGAATTGCAGTAGGGAGACCCTGATACTGGGGAGCCCAGAGAGCCTGGGCTCTGAGACGGTGAATCCTGGCACTGCTGTGCCAGGCCCAGGGCTCCCCAGGCCCAGCGGGGTCGGTCTGTGTCCAGGAACGAGAGACATGGAGGGGAGCGGCAGAGTCAGCAGACAGGCCCCAGCAAATGCTGGAAAGTGGCTGTTGTGGCTATCAGGTGGCTGCTGAGCACAGAGCAACTGCTGACCCCCGCCTCAGGGCAGCCGCTCGGAGGGAGGGGGCAGCCGCTCGGAGGGAGGGGCCAGCTGAGCTGACTCTGCACTTTCCCGCTGGGTTATGGTTGGGCCCCACCATGGCTAGCAGGGAGCCTGGTGGGGATGAGGCAAGTCCCAGGACCCAGAGGGACCGAGGGGGGGAATTAGCCCAGTGCTGTGCTCGGCCCAGCTCCTGGTGTCCTGGCCAGTGGGGAGTGTGAGGTTGCACTCTCTATGATTTTATGAAAATATGCTAATGAGTGTGAATATGACGTAACTGGAATATGCTTCATGCAAAAGGTGGCTTGTAAGGTGTCATTACAAAGCTTCTAATCTACTGAGTGTGGTCATCCCATTTGTATGAATGTATCGTTCTCGTATCTGAGACTGGAAATATGAAATATAACTCTGAGGACCTATTGTAATGATGCAAAGTGTGGGCCATTAATGGTGGTTTGGAATCTTGATGGCTCCCATTAACCAGGACAATTGACTGCAAATGCCTCTGATGAAGTGAGCTGTAGCTCACGAAAGCTTATGCTCAAATAAATTGGTTAGTCTCTAAGGTGCCACAAGTCCTCCTTTTCTTTTTGCGAATACAGACTAACACGGCTGTTCCTCTGAAATCTGTTTACTTGTAAGTCTTCCTGTCTACTGTGGGCTGGCAAGTGGGTAATGAAGTCTTACAGTGACTTGTGATCATGTCACCTGACCTGGAATCCATCTTTAACCTGCAAAAAGAAAAGGAGTACTTGTGGCACCTTAGAGACTAAGTACTCCTTTTCTTTTTGCGAATACAGACTAACACGGCTGTTCCTCTGAAACCTATCTTTAACCTGGTGCTTTTCCATGAGAAGGAGGGGTGGGAACCCAGAGAGGGACAAAGGGTTCCCGCCTTGTGCAAAAGCTCTGTGAGGGGGTGGAACAGGACAAAGGGGGCTGCAATCATGAGGAATCCCCTAGCTACCACCTGAGCTGGAACAAGGGCTGTACCGGGGAAAAGATTGGGCCCAGTCTAGGAAGGCGTCCAGTCTGTGAAAGAAGCTTATTGTAACATCTCTGAGGGTGAGATTTTATCTGTATTCAATTTTCTTACTGTATTAGCCTTAGACTTGCGTGTTTTATTTTATTTTGCTTGGTAATTCACTTTGTTCTGTCTGTTATTACTTGGAACCACTTAAATCCTACTTTTTATATTTAATAAAATCACTTTTTACTTATTAATTAACCCAGAGTATGTATTAATACTTGGGGGGGGGGGGGGAACAGCTGGGCATATCTATCAGTGTTATAGAGTGCGAACAATTTATGAGTTTAGCCTGTATAAGCTTTCTACAGGGTAAAACGGATTTGTTTGGGTATCTGAGTGCGGGAGACAGGAGCACTTCTTCAGCTGTTTTCAGTTAAGCCTGCAGCTTGTGGGGGACGTGGTTCA
This sequence comes from Lepidochelys kempii, assembly GCF_965140285.1. Lineage (NCBI taxonomy): Eukaryota > Metazoa > Chordata > Testudines > Cheloniidae > Lepidochelys > Lepidochelys kempii. The sequence continues at coordinate 1,168,179 of NC_136390.1, forward strand.
GACCTGGGTCTGTGTTTGCATCAGGCTGGTGGGTCTGGCTCCAGCCAGGCAAGGGACTGGAGTCCCGAGCCGGCAGGGAAAAGGGACATCAGGTGGCAGGGGTGGTTTGGAACAGAACGGCAAGGCTGGGTCAGCCCAAGGGTCCCTCCGGCCCTGTGCCCTGTCTCTGACTGTGGCCGGGGCCAGGTGCTTCCGGGGGAATGAACAGCACAGGGCAATTATCATGTGATCCATCCCCTGTTGTCCAGTCCCAGAGTCTGGCAGTCAGAGGCTTAGGGACACCCAGAGCAGGGGGTTCTGACCCTGCCCATCTTGGCTAATAGCCACTGATGGCCTTATCCTCCAGGAACGTATCTAGTTCTTTTTTGAACCCAGTTATAGTTTTGGCCTTCACAACATCCCCTGGCAATGAGTTCCACAAGTTATCTGTGCGTTGTCTGAAGAAATACTTCCTTCTGTTTGTTTTAAACCATCTGCCTATTAATTTCATTGGATGACCCCTAGTTCTTATCTTATGTGGAGGGGTAAATAACACTTCCCTATTCACTTTCTCCACACCAGTCATGTATTTATAGACTTCTATCCTATCCTCCCCCATTACCCATCTCCTTTCCAAGCTAAACAGTCTCTGCTTTTTACTCTCTCCTCATACAGAAGCTGTTCCATCCCCTAATCATTTTTGTTGTTCTTCTGTGTACTTTTTCCAATTCCAGTATATCTTTTTGTCTCATTCTCTCTCCCTTTCTTAATGATTCCCAACATTCTGTTGGCTTTTTTGGCTGCCGCTGCCCATTGAGTGGATGTTTTCAGAGAACTATCCACAGTGACCCAAGATCTCTCTCTTGAGTGGTAACAGCTAATTTAGACCCCATCATTGTATATGTCTAGTTGGGATTCTGTTTTCCAATGTGCATTACTTTGCATTTATCAACATTGAATTTCATCTGCCATTGTGTTGCCCAGTCATCGAGTTTTGAGAGATCCCTTTGTAGCTCTTCGCAATCTGCCTGGGTCTTTACTATCTTGAGTAGTTTTGTACCATCTGCTTGCAAATTCCCTGTTCACCCCTTTTTCCAGATCACTTATGAATATGTTGAAAAGGGCTGGTCCAGGTACAGATGTGACGAAGTGGGACTGTTCTTAATGTTTCCTCCGAATATTGTGGGGGTGCCTCAGTTTCCCCTATGCAGTTCTTAAGTATCTAGGTGGTGGGGTAAGGGTGTATGATCATTGCAGAGCCCTAGAGGGCAGGTGTGTGCAGGGGTCTGGACATAGAGACTGGCCGACACCCTGTTTCCTGGCAACTGATGGCCTGGGCCCTTCCCCCCACCCCTGCAAGGTGAAAGCTGAAGGGTTGGAGAACAAAGGAATCAGGTGACCACCTGGCCCAGGAAAGGAACAAAGCCCAGAGGAGGAGGGGCTGGAGGGAGTTTCAGTTTGGGGCTGGCTGGGACATGGAGTAAAAGGCAGACGGGGTTGTCTGGCTCACTGCCCCCCAAAATGGACCCAGCTGAGGGGTCCTGTTCTCTGCACCTGCAAGCTCTGTGTTAGACCATGTTCCTGTCATCTAATAAACCTTCTGTTTTACTGGCTGGCTGAGAGTCCCGTCTGACTGCGAAGTTGGGGTGCAGGACCCTCTGACTTCCCCAGGAGCCCTGCCTGAGCGGACTCGCTGGGGGAAGCACACGGAGGGGCAGAGGATGCTGAATGCTCCGAGGTCAGACCCAGGGAGGTGGAAGCAGTGTGAGCTGTGTGTCCTGCAGACAGGCTGCTCACAAAAAGGCGACTGCCCCAGAGTCCTGACTGGCTTCATGGGGAGCAGTTCCAGAGCATCGCCCAGGGACTCCGTGACAACAGACCCTTGGGGGACCCTGCTATTTACCTCTTTCCATTCTGAAAACCGACCATTTATTCCTACCCTTTGTTTCCTGTCTTTTAGCCAGTTATCAGTCCAGGAGAGAACCTTCCCTCTTACCCCATGACAGCTTACTTTGCTGAAGAGCCTTTGGTGAGGGACCTTGTCAAAGGCTTTCTGAAAGTCCAAGTACCCTATAGCCACTGGATCCCCCTGGTCCATGTTTGTTGAGCCCTCAGAAAATTCTAATGACTCGGTGAGGCCTGATCTCCCTTACAAACGTCGTGTTGACTCTGCCCCAACTTATGTTTGGGGAGTGGGATGCTCCACACGTGACCCATGGATGGGAGAGGGTATTGGAGGCAGAGCAGCCCTCTAGCCCCCTCACAGAGTTCCTCTCCACTGCCTGGGCTCTCCTGGGTGGGGTCTTGTTCTGGAACGCACACGGGCTTGCTTTGGTGCCTCCTGTGCACAGGAGAGAGGGGGCAGCAGGAAGCCTTGCCAGGGACTGGCTGTAGCTCTGTGTGCTGATGGACAGATCGTGCTCGCAGCTGGATTCATCTCGCACGCAGCAGGCGGGGTCTCGGGCTTTCCGCCCTCCCTGGGGGAAAGGATCCCCCAGCTTGGTCCATCTGCCTGCTGGCAGCTTTCCCTGCTATTCAGAAGGAGCGTCTCCCTGGTTAGTTTCACTCTGCTACTCCCACTACTCCCCGTGTACATGCTAACACTAGCGGGGCTCCTCCTCCAGCTCTGTGGAGCCAGCTCTCACGTCCACCCTGCTCTCCTCTGGCCAAGCTGCAGGTTTGGCTCCTTTAGTGTCTCCACATAAGCCAATTGCTCCAGCCCCTCGATCATTTTTGTTGCTCTTCTCTGACCCCTTCCATCTGCTCCCAGGACTAATGCTGCTAGCCAGGGTCCCACAGCACACCCTTCTGACACTGGTTTCCAGGGAGTAGCTGAGAAAAGCCTCTCACCTGGGCATGCAGATCACAGATGCCCCTCAGCAAGGGGCATGCAGCTGAACCCCAAGCCCCCGGAGGGGACTAACCAATGCGCCTTCTCTTGCCCTGGGACTATGGTCCTCCCAAAGCGCTGCGCCTCCACCCTGGACAGATGGTCCCAGAGAAAGAGACGGGGAGCGCCAAACAACCCCAGGGCCACGGGGCCCCGAGCAGCTCCCAGGGCAATGGGGCTGGAGACCAGGCAGACCCTGGCCCGGCGGGCTTTGCTCTCGCCCTGCCTGAGTGGCTCCTGACTCAGTGAATGATAAAGACGCAGGCTCGGAGCGCTGATGTTGACCTTTACTAGCCACTGCCTGGTGCAGTCCCAGCAGATCCCCGCGTGCTGAGGGCTCCCCGTGGCCACCGTCACAGGAGGACACACACGACCGACTCCATCTCGTCGGGAGCAGACTCGATCTCGGCAAGCGCTGACTTGAGGTCGCTGAGCGTGAACCGGCTCTTGTCCGGCACCGACTCGCTCTCGTCTGGCACCAACCCGCCCCCCATGGCTCCAGGAATGCTCCCCACCTTCTGCAGCTCGGCCGCCCTCTCCTCCCCCTCCTTTGCGCTGTCTCCTCCGCCGGGGCTCTCTGCTCCCTTGGCCCGGCTCTGAGGCGCCAGGGCAGCGCCCGCCTCCTCGCTGGCCCCCTTGCGGGCCCGCCGCGTACTGACCCGTCTCTTCTTGGAGCCGCGGGCGTCCACTCGATGCTGCCCCATGTCCTCCAGCTCCGACAGGCTGTAGGCCATGGCCCGGTGCAGATCTTTGTCCTCCTCTTCGGGGAGCACATAGGAGGAGGCCGTGCTTGGGGGGCGCTGCGGGGTGGGGGAGTCGGACGCAGAGCTCAGGATGTCGTGCTGTTCCTGGCGGTGCAGCCCTACCTGAGGCTCCACACTGTTGGCTATGTCTGTAAGAAAAGCACCCGAACCAGAGTAACGGGAGAGGGACCCGGCCAGAGCGTCCCCAGGACCCGGGGCCAGCCCCCAGCCAGGGAAGCAGGGGCCCAGATTCAGTGTCCAGATGGGCCTCGGCTCCTTGCCCCAGTGTGGCATTGCAGGTTCTGGTAAGAGGGATCCACAGCCCCAGAGAGCGAATTCCTCTGTGCTCAGACGGGCACAGTGTGGGCAAGTGGAGTTCCCCACAGCCCCTGCCCAGAACCCCCCACCCCACCTCCAGCTGGGGGAGCTCCCTGGCGCCCCTCTGCTGACACTGCCAATAAGGGGCCAGTTAGCCCCAGGTGCGAGGGACATGTCCCCCAGGGCCAACGGCCGAGGGGAGATTGCCTGTCTGGCAGCACCAGGTGGGGATGCAGCGTCGGGCCATGTCCCAGGAGCCCCGTCTCTGCGTCGGGCGCTCCCCTCTCCCGCAGACGCTCCCGACGCCAGTCTGCTCACCCAGCATTGGGCGGGGCTAGCCCGGGCTACTTACTGAACTGCTCTGGTTCCCATTTTCTGCACCAGGCAGACTCTACATTCCAGGCCCCTGTGGGCTAAGTTCCCTCTCCCGTCAGACTTCCCCCCAGTCTCCCTGGTAATTGCACCGGCCAGGGTAGGCACACAGCATGGCCTCACAAGTTACCGGCCCTGCGCAACCCCCATCCGGAGGCCCAGAAGCTCTGCTCCTCACCATTCACCTCTGTAGCTTTCAGCTCTCCGTCCTCCTCGATTTCCACCCGCTCCTGGCCGTTCTCGATGATCCTGGGGAACAGAGGAGGGGGTGCTGTATGCGTGGAGATGACCATTTCTATTCCTGATATTATCACTGTGGTGCATTTGCAACAAGTCTTGCACAAAGTGTCTCATGTCCGGTGTCAATGGAAACACTATAATCTATCGAGTGCGATTATCCTGGTGAAATCCACCTATCAGATTTGTATCGGAAGTGAGGAATATGGGCTGTGTATCTCCAGCCGGTGTTTTGTTCGTGGGTGATGCCTCCAGATGGGTTTACAGCAGGGCCAGACAGCTGTGTGTTCATGGCCCATCAAGGACACTTGGCTCACAACAGGCCGTTGAAGACACACATCCTGCACCGTAAGCCTTTCCTGAAGACCCCTCAGAGAGAAGATGGGCAGTGGCAGCCCCTGGGAGTCAGCAAGCCACGTGAGGGATGTGATCTGCCCATGTGCCCCTGGACTCCATCTTGGGCAGTAACTTTCCATGCATCAGGGCTGTGGGCTTTGTTTGGGACAGGACATTTCCACGCACACGGCAAAGGATATAAAAGACCCCTGAGACATCTCCATGTTGCCTCTTTCCTGTCCTAGTTCTATGGACTGTGGATTTACAACTCAAAGGAGCATCTTGAATGTAGACCGAAGACCTGCCAATCTATGGGAAGGTGCCAGAGAGACTTTGCAAGCGACCCGTCTGTTGCATCCCTGCTACAGCCCTGTCTAAGGACTTCGCCATCACTTGTCCGTATATGATCTGTTACCCATTTGTAACTCTCTGCTTTTCTTTCCTGAATAAACCGTTCGTTAGCTCACTAAGGATGGGCTGGCAGGGTGATACGTGGGTAAGATCTGAGATTCATACTGACCTGGGGTAAGTGTCTGGCCCTTTGGGATTAGTAGAAACTCACATACAGGGAAATGGTTTTTCAATCGTCCCTCGCTACATGGGACCGGGTAGTCTGGCTGGGAGCCAAGGGCTGGACTGCGCAGAGGGGACTGGCGGGGAGGACTCGATGCAGCGCTTTCGTTATGGGCCTGGGGCATCTAGTTACAGAGCAAACCACCAGCTCTGGTGTACCTGCCCTGAGCGTGGCATTGTCAGTGTGGCACATCCCGGGCACAGAGCATATGGGTCCAGCAGAGAGGAAACTCACTCCTCCTCCCCATTTCCCACCCACACGGCCCGCTCTAAGAGACACCCACGCACCTGCTCCCCCCCCCCCCGCCCGCCCGCACACCCTTCGCTTGTACATTGCCACAGGCCCCCTGGATCCCGGATTCTCTGAGCACGTGAGCACTTTGCCCCATGCCCCAGGCAGTGGGAACCCCAAGGAAAGGAAACCCGCCAGCCCTGGCCACACACACTCAGCAGGTGGGGAGGCTGCTGCTACCCCTGGGCACCCAGCACTGCCTCCCACCTCGCAAAATGCGCAGCTGTGAGCATACTGTGCCCCGTTCCCTCAGGGCCGTGCCCCATGGGAGCTCACACGTTCCACGCACCCGGAAGCTGCTGCACCCTCCCTCCGTCCCCCAGCCCTCCAGAGCATGAGACAATGGCACTGGGAATGCATCCAGAGTCAGGGTCATTTGTGTGACTCCGGGGATTGCTGGGCTCCCCCTCACCCTGCAGGAGTTCAGCTCAGGTTCACTCCTGAGACGGGGCAGGGAGCCACTGCTGAAAGCAGGACACCAGCCTGGCTGGCCCCATGGAGGGCTCTGGCATGGTGGGTGGTGGGACACGGGACTGGGGGCTCCATGATCTGGTCCCCTGGAGCAGCTGCCGTGTTGCTGGGAGACAGGCTAGCTTGGCCACTGGCCAGTCCGCGCTGGCTCCTCCCTACCTCTTCGTGGTGATGCGTTTGCCGTTGACGAAGGTGGTGGAGGTGGAAACTGAGCGGAAGCCAATTCCGGGGTCGGTGCCAGGGCTGAAGGACGAGGAGAAGAAATCTGAAAAACAGGGTGACAACCTCACAGCAGGAGCCCCCAGCCTGGGCCAGGCACCGGGGAGCCCCGCGGGATCACAGGGGGTCCTTGGCCAGGTGTGAGAGGGTGACGGGGTGGTAATGGGTCAGCCAGGGGATGCACTGCAGGGCGGGTGTGAAACTGGGATAGGAAATATCTGTCTAGGAGTCGCAGGGCGAGAGTGTCGTTTGGGCCGGGCCGGGCAGGGGAATGGAGGCATGGGGAGGAGGTTTGGGCCGGGCAGGGGATCCGGAGTTAGGGGGAGGAGGTTTGGGCTGGATGGGGAGCTGGAGCTAAGGGGAGGAGGTTTGGGCCGGGCCGGGCAGGGGAGCTGGAGCCGAGGGGAGAAGGTTTGGGCTGGGCAGAGCAGGGGAATGGCGCTAGATGTGCAGGGCTCAGACAGGGCCAGGACTCAGAGGAAGGACGGGGGGGGGGGAAGCTGAGGACAATGGGGCTGGGCTACAATTTGGAGCCAGAGGAAGAATCCGTGGCGACGGGGAGCCCAAAGCTGGTCTGCTGGCACCCCCTGCCCCCTTACCTGACTGCTCTGGAAAGGCATAGGAGCAGAAGGAGTAGGCAACAGAGGGGCCCCCCCGTCCGTGGCCCCGGGGCCCTCCGGCATGCAGATCTGAGAACAGGCCCACATCATCTGGAAAGCAGGACATGGGTGGGTAATTCGGCCCGGTAGCTAACGGGAAGGGCAGGGGGAGGGGTCACCGCCACTAGGGGGCTCTCCGGGGGGGCCGTGATGGGAGCACAGCCTGGAACTCTGCCCCCGCCCGCCAAGGACAGACACAACAGAGCCACCCAAACCCGTAGCATGGAGCTGCTGGGACTCCTGCTGCAGGCCGCGCTCCAGCCCTGGGGCTCCTGCCCCCGTCCACGGAGAGCCCAGGCTCTGTGGGGCAGGGGCCTTGCTTCGGTGCTCTTGAAGATTTGGGGCGCTGTGTCAGTACTAATATCACGCTCCAGCAGGCATGAGCCAGGTAGGGCTGAATGGCGGCCGAGTGCCGGCTGGGAGATGGCTGCACTGCTCCTCCTCCCAGCAACGGGGCGGGCGCAGCAGGCTGGCGCAGGGGGTCATTTCATTCAAGGATTGCAAGGCCAGAAGGGACCATCGCCCAACCCCCTGCATAGCCCAGAGATGTCCGTGTCACACCCACCGCTCCCCGCTGGGCTGCAGAGTCTCCTGGAGCCGCCCCGTCTTGGACTGAAGACACTGAGCGAGATCCCTGGGTGAGCTGGCCCCAGGGCTAGTTCCCCGCACCGTTTGCACCTTCCTTGCTAGTCTGAATCTAGCTCACTTCCCCCCTTGCCAGTGGATCCCCCTCTGCCTTTGGGGGCAGGACCACAGAGGCCTCTGAGAGCTGAGCTCTTGGTCCCATGTAGGTACTTCTCTTCCAGTGACTTGAGGGGCTGTTCAGAGTCGCTGATGGTGTGAAAACTAAGGTCCATTGTGGTCATCCAGGACCATCAAATCTTCTGTCTGGTGCTAACTCCACAGGGGAGCTGGGCTCTTCCCTGCCAAGAATCTAAGCCAGCTGGGAGCTGGGTCTGTCAGAGCCCTCTCTCCTCCTCCCTGCTCAGCTCCAAGCGCCATTTGTCCTGCAGCTCTCTGGTCTGTACAGTCCAGGGCGAGCTAGCAGGCGTGTAGTGTGCCAGAGGGGGCCTGCAGCCCGGAGATAGCCCTCAGCAAGAGGGACTGCAAAGGCCGACGGAGACACACCCTGCGCTGTGGGGCCAGGAGCTGATACTTACTCTGGCTGAGCGAGAGGGTAAAGCAGCCCTGCCGTGCACAGCCCAAGCGCACACGGAAACGTGCCCACACATGGCTGTGAAAGGCTCCGACGCTGCACAGGGCCCGTGGGTTACGTCCTGGCGCCCTTGTCGAGGTTATGCCATGGACGTTCTGAGGGCAGGAGCGGGTACAAAGCTGAGCCTGTTCCGGGAGGACTCTGGGTGCAGGGCACGTGCTGAGAACTGAACGCCAAAGCCGTGTTTGTCTGCGTCTCTGGGATGCAGCTGAGGGGCAGGTTCGGGCAGTCCCAAGAGGCATTACTGCTGCCTAGGGGTGGGGAGAAGGCACCTGCTCCTGAGAAGGGAATGGGGCAGGGAAAGGAGTTGGCCATGGATTGATGGCTCCAAGGTGGGAAGGGGGTTTGGGGGTGCAGGATTTGGCTGCCTGAAATCTCTCAGCTCACAATGATTTGCTGACTAATTTCTTCCCAGCACAGTGGCGTTTATCTAGGGCGACATACAGAGCAGCACAGACAGGAACAAAGCAAGGTCCCTGCCTGGAGGCGCTTCTAATATGATCTGCACAAGCAGGATAGAGCATCAGCTCGGAGTGGGGACAAGTGGGGGGACCACACAGGGAAGGGGTGAAACAAGGGGTGGGATCTGAGTTACTACAGAAAATTCTTTCCTGGGTATCTGGCTGGTGAATCTTGCCCATATGCTCAGGGTTTCAGCTGATCCCATATTTGGGGTCGGGAAGGAATTTTCCTCCAGGGCAGATTGGAAGAGGCCCTGGAAGTTTTTCGCCTTCTGTGACGATGTGACTCAGCAGGGAGGGGGGAGTGTTGACCTGGGAATGTGCCCTGGGGATGGGAGACCTGAGAGCCTGTCACCTGAGCCAGGAGGGGGAGGGGGAGGTGACACCTCCGCCCAGGAATGTGAACAGAGGCTGCAGCAGGGAACCTGCTGGGTGGGTTTAGTTTCAGTTTGGGGCTGGGGAGAGGAACACAGGGAACCCCAGGGCTGGGGTCTAAGCTCCCTGCTCCCCCAGAAGGACGTGATTGAGGGGTCCTGGTTGTACCCACAAGCTCTGTTTGGGGCTGTTCCTGTTGTCCAATAAACCTTCTGTTTTACTGGCTGGCTGAGAGTCTCAGTGGATCCCAGGAAGAGGGGTGCAGGGCCTGGACTCCCCCACACTCCGTGACAACTGGTGGCAGCGGTGGGATGTACTGCACCCCGTGAACGGCGCTTCCGGCAGTAAGTGACTGGGGAGCAGTAAAACGAAGGGGAATTGACGGGGACCAGGCGTGCTGAAGATTCAGAGAGAGACGGTTTCGGGGGGCGGTTAACCCCTGGGAATGTGTGACCAGAGAGAAAGACTTTTGCAGTAACAGGGTCCCCCAGGGGATTGCAGCGAGCGGTCCCAGGGGCGGAGGAGTCTGCAGCTCGACCCTGGCAAAGAGTCGGTGACCTCAAGAAGGACGGGCACACGAGGGGCTTTTCCTGGAAACCGTGGGAAGCTGCCCGGCCTGCGAGTGGCCAGCAGGGAGATGTACGCTAAACGCCTGAAGAGCGACCTGGTGGAGCTGTGCAGGCAGAGGGGGCTGCGCATCGGGAGGTCCACCAAGGAACAGCTGATTGCCCAGCTGGAGGAGAGGGATCGCTTGGATGACCCGATCCCTGTCCCTGAGGGAAGCTGCCCGGGGGACGCAGCGTGGGCCCTGGGGCCTGACCGGGCTGGGAGGGGTCAGACTGCTGCTGAGGACATCCCGAGACCCTTCCTACCTATGTCCGGGGGAGGGGTTGGGGGAAGCCCAGCGAATACCGAGGGCACCCTGACCCCGGCACCCAGCAGGGGATCCTCCCAGCGGAGCTCCCCATCCCTGGAGCGGAGGCGGCTGGAATGGGAGAGGGAGATGAAAATGAGGGAGCTGGAGGATCATGAAAAACAACGTCAACATGAGGAGAAACAACGTCAACATGAGCAGGAGGAGAAGGAGAAACAACGTCAACATGAGCAGGAGGAGAAGGAGAAACAACGTCAACATGAGCAGGAGGAGAAGGAGAAACAACGTCAACATGAGCAGGAGGAGAAGGAGAGGGAGCGTCAGGAGAAGGAGAAACAAAGACAGCATGAACTGGAGCTGGCCAGGCTGAGGAGCAGTGGGACCCCGGCTGCGGTGAGTGAGGGGGGACCCAAGACGGCAAGGAACTTTGATAAGTGCTTCCTGGCCCAGCGGAAGGAGGGGGAGGACATAGATAGCTTCCTGACGGCCTTTGAGAATGCCTGTGAGCTGCACAGGGTTGACCCTGCAGACAGGCTCCAGTTTCTCACCCCCTTACTGGACCCCAAAGCCGTGGAGGTGTACAGCCGAATGACAGGGGCGGAGGCAGGGGACTACGAACTGTTCAAACAGGCCCTGCTCCGTGAGTTTGGGCTGACCCCCGAGATGTACCGGAGAAGGTTCCGGAGTCAGCGTAAAACGCCTGAGGTCACCTACCTACAACTGGCCAACCGGATGCAGGGGTATGCCCGCAAGTGGACAGCTGGGGCCCGAGCTAAAGAGGACCTGCTGGACCTAATCGTACTGGAGCAGCTGTATGAACAGTGCCCTTCCGACCTGAGGCTGTGGCTGGTGGACAAAAAGCTCGAGAACCCCCAGCACGCAGGGCAGCTGGCCGACGAGTTTGTGAACAGTCGGTCAGGGGGTAGCCGGGAGGAGCCCCAAAAGAACAGGCCCCCCCCGATGCAGAGAGAGAGTCACCAGGGGGCCTCCCAGCGGGGAAATAGGGAGAACCCCCTCCCAAGGGGAACGCCTGGCGTCGGGCCCCTCCGACCTGCTCGAGGGGACCAACGTGACCTGAGCTGCTATCACTGTGGCCAGAGAGGCCACGTACGGTCCCAGTGCCCAGGGCTCAGGGACAGACTGAGCAGACCCAACCTACCCAGGGTTAACTGGGTAGGGACCCAGCTGGACGAGGGGCAGACGACCCAGGAAAGGGGGCCTACCAGTTTACCACCTGCCCCGGAGGGAAGAGTACCCCAGGCCAGCTCCACCAGAGGGCTGGAGGCTCTGGACTCAGGGTGCTCAGTTTACAGGGTGGGCGCGGGGCTGTCCCTCCGGAGAGAGTGCCTTGTTCCCCTGGAGGTGGATGGGAGGAAGGTCAATGGATACTGGGATACGGGCGCGGAGGTGACGCTGGCCCGGCCCGAGGTGGTGGCCCCAGATCGGGTGGTGCCCAACACCTATCTGACCCTGACAGGGGTGGGCGGGACCCCATTTAAGGTGCCCGTGGCAAGGGTACACCTGAAATGGGGGGCCAAGGAGGGCCCCAAGGATGTGGGGGTACACCACCATTTGCCCACTGAAGTTTTGATGGGGGGAGACCTAGAGGACTGGCCAAGCAAGCCCCAGGCCGCCCTGGTTGTGACGCGTAGCCAGAGCCGGCGAGGGGCACTGCGCCCTGACCTCGGGGAGGGTATCACACCGGAGGCGCAGGACCCTACCCTGGTGGGGAGGGAGGGCCGAGGGGCACGGCTTAGAGAGGCGGAGGCCTCAGACCTGGCCAGCGAGAGGGAACCGGGCCCCGTCCCTGCCCCAGCTGCTGAGTTCCAGGCCGAGTTGAGGAAAGACCCCTCCTTGCGGAAGCTCAGGGACCTGGCCGACCTCAGGGTGGTACGGACCATGAGGAGAGGCTGCCAGGAGAGGTTCCTGTGGGAGAAGGGGTTCCTGTACCGAGAATGGGCTCCCACAAGGGAAGTAGAGTCCTGTGGGATCAGGAGGCAGCTGGTGGTCCCCCAGAAGTATCGCCGCAGGCTCCTGCACCTGGCCCATGACATCCCCCTCGCAGGGCACCAGGGAATCCGGCGCACCCGGCAGAGGTTGCTACAGAACTTTTACTGGCCCGGGGTCTTTACCACGGTCCGGCAGTATTGCCGATCCTGTGACCCCTGTCAGAGGGTGGGGAAGGCCCGGGACAAGGGGAAAGCGGCTTTGAGACCTTTGCCCATCATAGAGGAGCCTTTCCAGAAGGTGGCCATGGACATCGTGGGGCCTCTCAGCAAGACGACCCGGTCGGGGAAGAAATACATTCTGGTGGTGGTAGATTTTGCCACCCGCTACCCCGAGGCAGTGCCCTTAGCTTCCATTGAAGCAGACACCGTGGCCGATGCGCTCCTGACCATTTTCAGCCGAGTGGGGCTCCCCAAGGAAGTCTTGACAGACCAAGGCTCCAACTTCATGTCGGCCCTGCTCCGGTGCTTGTGGGAGAAATGTGGGGTCCGGCACGACTGGGCCTCAGCGTATCACCCCCAGTCCAATGGGCTGGTGGAGAGGTTTAACGGGACGCTAAAGATGATGCTGAAAACCTTTATGAACCAGCACCCGCAGGACTGGGACAAGTACTTGCCTCACCTGCTGTTCGCATACAGGGAGGTGCCCCAGGAGTCTACCGGATTTTCGCCTTTCGAACTGTTATATGGAAGGAGGGTGAGGGGCCCCCTGGACCTGATGAGAGACGAGTGGGAGGGGAAGGCCACTCCCGATGGAGAGTCAGTGGTGGAGAATGTCCTGATCTTCCGAGAGAGACTGGCTGAACTCATGGGCCTGGCCAGGGAGAATCTGGCCAGAGCCCAGAAGAAGCAGAAGGTCTGGTATGACCGCACGGCACGGGCCCGTGCCTACGCCACCGGGGATCAGGTGATGGTTCTCATCCCAGTGAGAAAGAACAAACTACAGGCCGCCTGGGAGGGCCCTTTCAAGGTCGTCAAGCAGCTCAATGAGGTAAACTATGTGGTGGAGCTGTCAAACCGGGCGCACCACCGCCGGGTGTACCATGTGAATATGATGAAGCCATATTATGCCAGGGGGAATGTGGTGTTGGCCGTGTGTGGACAGTGGGAAGAGCAGGGAGATGACCCTTTAGTAGATCTATTCCCTGGGACCAGAGCTGGTTTCCCCCTGGAAACAATTCCCCTCTCGGATCAGCTAACCCCTGCCCAGCAAGCTGAGGTCAGGGGGGTGCTGCATCCGTACCGACAGCTGTTTTCCAACCAGCCTGGACGCACTAATCTGACTGTCCACCGGGTGCAGACAGGGTCACACCCGCCGATAAGATGCTCCCCCTTCCGAGTCACAGGGAAAACTGCTCAGGACCTGGAAAGAGAGGTCCGGGACATGCTGGCTTTGGGGGTGATCCAGCCATCTGCCAGCCCTTGGGCCTCGCCGGTGGTGCTGGTCCCCAAAAAGGACGGGTCGGTCCGGTTCTGTGTGGACTATCGGAAGCTCAATGCCATCACTGTATCTGATGCCTACCCCATGCCCAGGCCGGACGAGCTCCTAGACAAGCTGGGAGGAGCTCGGTACCTCACCACCATGGACCTTACAAAGGGCTACTGGCAAGTGCCGCTGGATGCAGATGCCCGACTGAAATCGGCCTTTATCACCCCTCTGGGGCTCTATGAGTTCCTGACCCTGCCTTTCGGCCTCAAGGGAGCGCCGGCCACCTTCCAGCGCCTAGTGGACCAGCTCCTGAGGGGGATGGAGAGTTTTGCCGTGGCGTATATTGATGACATCTGTGTCTTTAGCCAGACCTGGGAGGACCACGTGTCCCAGGTTAGACAAGTGCTGGACCGACTCCAGGGGGCTGGGCTGACTGTAAAAGCGGAGAAGTGCAAGGTGGGGATGGCGGAAGTATCTTACCTGGGCCATCGGGTGGGGAGCGGCCGCCTAAAGCCGGAACCAGCCAAGGTGGAGGTGATCAGAGACTGGCAGGCTCCCCACACCAAAAAGCAGGTCCAAGCCTTTATTGGGATGGCAGGATACTACCGAAGATTTGTGCCCCACTTTAGCGCCATCGCCACCCCCATCACGGAGCTATGCAAGAAGGGGAAGCCAGACAAGGTGGTCTGGACCGAGCAGTGCCAGGAGGCTTTCCGGGCGCTGAAGGAGGCTCTGGTCAGTGGCCCAGTTCTGGCAAACCCAGACTTTGACAAGCCCTTTGTGGTGTTCACCGACGCCTCAGACACAGGACTGGGGGCGGTCTTAATGCAGGAGGGTGAAAAGGGGGAGAGACACCCCATCGTGTACCTGAGCAAGAAGTTGCTACCCCGGGAGCAACACTACGCGGCCATCGAGAAGGAGTGCCTGGCCATGGTGTGGGCCCTCAAGAAACTAGAGCCCTATCTCTTCGGGCGACACTTCACTGTCTACACCGACCACTCTCCCCTGACCTGGCTGCACCAGATGAAAGGAGCCAACGCCAAGCTCCTGAGATGGAGCCTGCTCCTGCAGGATTACGACATGGACGTGGTCCACGTGAAGGGAAGTGCCAACCTGATAGCGGATGCGCTGTCCCGGAGAGGGGGCCCCGAACTTCCCCAGGTCACTGGTCAGCGTGACCCCGCTCAGTTCAGTCTCGAAGGGGGGAGAGATGTGACGATGTGACTCAGCAGGGAGGGGGGAGTGTTGACCTGGGAATGTGCCCTGGGGATGGGAGACCTGAGAGCCTGTCACCTGAGCCAGGAGGGGGAGGGGGAGGTGACACCTCCGCCCAGGAATGTGAACAGAGGCTGCAGCAGGGAACCTGCTGGGTGGGTTTAGTTTCAGTTTGGGGCTGGGGAGAGGAACACAGGGAACCCCAGGGCTGGGGTCTAAGCTCCCTGCTCCCCCAGAAGGACGTGATTGAGGGGTCCTGGTTGTACCCACAAGCTCTGTTTGGGGCTGTTCCTGTTGTCCAATAAACCTTCTGTTTTACTGGCTGGCTGAGAGTCTCAGTGGATCCCAGGAAGAGGGGTGCAGGGCCTGGACTCCCCCACACTCCGTGACACCTTCCTCTGTAGCATGGGGCACGGGTCACTTGCTGGAGGATTCTCTGCTCCTTGAAGTCTTTAAACCACGATTTGAGGACTTCAGTAGCTCAGACATAGGTGAGAGGTTTTTCGCAGGAGTGGGTGGGTGAGATTCTGTGGCCTGCGTTGTGCAGGAGGTCAGACTAGATGATCATAATGGTCCCTTCTGACCTTAGTATCTATGAATCTACAAGGGGAAGTGCTGAATGGTTGTGTGGGGCCATGGGGGGTGACCAGAGGCCGTGAGCATCCCACTGGGGCTACAGGGAATGTACAGCCTGAGCAGTGACCGGGGCCGTGGCCTGGGCTGGGCCACAGCCCAGCTCCGTGGTGGAACATGAACCGGAGGAAATGAGCCCTGTCTCCTGTCTCTCTGTACCGGAGCCTGATCTCGCCAACGGCAACGATGCCTGGGGGCTCTGCCACTGGCCCTCAGCACCGAGGGGTGGGAGAGTTACTGAGCCAGACCTTTCTGCCTGGTAACATGAGTCCTGGTTTGGTGCTGGACCCAAGCCATGAGTCACCTGGAGCCTGGCAGGGTGAAATCTCAGGGTGGGAGGGTGTCACACCCACTCCTGTGGAGAGTCCAGTCACCCCCGGCTCTCCCGAGGGGGCGTGACACTCGGGGCTGGGCCAGGGCGAGATCCATCGGGGCTGAAGGGATGAGCTCTCCCACTGGCTGTTCCAGCAGCGCTCCCAGGTCTGGTTGTATTCCAGCTGACAGGACCTGCGCAGGCAGGACATCAGGCCCCCAGCTCACTCCCCCAGGGCAGCAGATGGGCCGTGGGGACGGCTGGGCCCACCTCACCTCAGGAGGAGGCCAGACTGGGCTAATGCTCACCAAAGAAGTCGGCGAAAGGATCTCGGCCCCCAAAGAACTCTCTGAAGACCTCGTCTGCGCCGCGGAAGGTGAAGGTGAAGCCCGGAGCTCCGGCACCACCCCGGGGATCCCCGGTCCCTGGGGGAAAAGCAGACACTGGCCATTACAAACCTGCCTTCCCAGGGAAGGAGAACAGGAGGTCATTGGGGGCTGGCAAGGCTGGAATCCCCAGAGCTCTGTAGCCAGACGGAAAGACCTTCACCCAGAACTGTGGCCTCTGGACACTATGGATCTCAGGATGCAATGCCTTCGGTGTCCGAGGCGGTTCCCATGGGGATCTCTGGTTGGGAGAGCTTCCCTGACCATACAAAGGGTCAGCCCAGCCCTTAACGCCCATGGGGAGAATCTCCCAGGGGGTCTGGAGCCATCCGCCCTGCCCCCACACTCCGCTGTCTGAGCACCAGTGTCTCCGAGGAGGCTGGTGGGGCTGGGCCCAGCTCCAGGAAGAATTAAGTGACTCCACTAAATTCGCACCAGGTAAGGGAGAGCTCAGATTTTTTCTGTGTGCCCCACTAAAATGGTAGCTGCAGTCTCAGGACCATGCTGTACCTCGGGAGGCTTTTTCAGAGGAATGGCTGGGGCAGGGCACCAAGAGTGCTGTGACGAGGTGGGACTGTTCTTAATGTTTCCTCTGAATATTGTAGGGGTGCCTCAGTTTCCCCTAGGCATTTCTTAAGTCTCTAGGGGGTGGGATAAGGGGGTGTAATTGTTGCAGAGCAAAGGGCCTGGGTATATAAATGGCTGACACTCTGTCTCCTGGCAACTGATGGCCTGGGCCGTTCCCTCTGCAAGATGAGAGCTAAAGGGTTGGAGAACAAAGGAATCCGGTGCCCAGGAAAGGGACAAAGCCCAGAGGAGGAGGGGCTGGAGTGGGAGTCAGTTTGGGGCTGCCTGGGGACATGGAGTGAAGGGCAGACGGGCTTGTCTGGCTCACTGCCCCCTAAAATGGACCCAGCTGAGGGGTCCTGTTCTCTGTACCTACAAACTCTGTTTTAGACCATGTTCCTGTCGTCTAATAAACCTTCTGTTTTACTGGCTGGCTGAGAGTCCCGTCTGACTGCGGAGCTGGGGGGCAGGACCCTCTGGCTTCCCCAGGACCCTGCCTGGGCGGACTCGCTGTGGGAAGCGCACAGAGGGGCAGAGGAGGCTGAATGCTCCGAGGTCAGACCCAGGAAGGTGGAAGCCGGGTGAGCTGTGTGTCCTGCAGACAGGCTGCTCCCCGAGAGGAGACTTCCCCAGAGTCCTGCCTGGCTTCATAGGGAGCAGTTCCAGAGCATTGCCCGGGGACTCCGTGACAGGTGCTTCATGCCGAACCAGGAAGGAGGCCCCCTAAGCCAGGGCGTGCATACAGACCCCGGGCTGGAGAACCGCACCCACGGATAGACCAGTCCCTTGGAATCCAGTGCTGGTCCGCGGGAAAGGCCACTTCTCTTGAGTGGGTCACTCACCTGCCCCCGTGAGCCCGTCCTTGCCGTAGCGGTCGTAGAGGTCGCGCTTGCTCTCTGGAAAGAAGAAGGAGCAAGAGGTCACCCAGCCCATCTTCAGCCAAGTGCGGGTCTCATTGCAGACACAGTGGCCCTTTCACCAGGCTGACCCTCAGCCCCAGCAAAGGGCCAGAGGGTGCCTGCCCGCAAATGGGGAAGCAGCCAGAGGAACAGACATGGGACTGCCACAGGCTTGCCTGGGCCAGTGCCTATGTCAGGGCTCCCTGCCCATCTAGTAAGGGACGGGAGAGCAGGTTTCCAGAGGATCCCCAGGGGGCTGCAGAAACAGTGATCAGTTCTCAACTTCACCTGGGGAGGGCCTGCTCCTCTGACCTGTGTGACCCCGGAGTCCGCGGCTTGGGACAGCGAGGCAGCCTTGGCATCAAGGGAGCCATGCAGGCCTGTAAGGCGGTGAGCGCACCAGGCAGAACCCAGACTGGCAGCGGAGGGAACCGGTGAACACACCAAGCAGAACCCAGACTGGCAGAGGAGGTGTGACGAAGTGGGACTGTTCTTAATATTTCCTCTGAATACTGTAGGGGTGCCTCAGTTTCCCCTAGGCATTTCTTAAGTCTCTGGGGGGTGGAATAAGTGGGTGTAATTGTTGCAGAGCAAAGGGCCAGGGTACATAAATGGCCAATGCTCTGTCTCCTGGCAACTGATGGCCTGGCTCTTCCCCCCTGCAAGGTGAGAGCTAAAGGGTTGGAGAACAAAGGAATCCGGTGACCTCCTGGCCCGGGAAAGGGACAAAGCCCAGAGGAGGAGTGGCTGGAGAGTTTCAGTTTGGGGCTGGGGACATGGAGTGAAGTGCAGACAGGGTTGTCTGGCTCACTGCCCCCCAAAATGGACCCCGCTGAGGAGTCCTGTTCTCTGTACCTACAAGCTCTGTGTTAGACTGTCTAATAAACCTTCTGTTTTGCTGGCTGGCTGAGAGTCCCATCTGACTGCGAAGTTGGGGTGCAGGACCCTCTGGCTTTCCCAGGACCCCGCCTGGGTGAACTCATGGTGGAAAGCGCACGGAGGGGCAGAGGATGCTGAATGCTCCGAGGTCAGACCCAGGAAGGTGGAAGCCGGGTGAGCTGTGTGTCCTGGGGACAGTCTGCTCACAGAAAGGCGACTACCCCAGAGTCCTGCCTGGCTTCATAGGGAGCAGTTCCAGAGCATCGCCCGGGGACGCCGGGACAGGAGGGAGCTGACAGGCTGTTGGGTGAGCAAAAGGCGGGACAGTTTGGGTAGTGTCAGGTACCAGCCAGGGATGAGGCTGGGCTGTGGAACAGACGGGCTGGTGATGCTGAGAGAAGATGGCAGCACACACGGGCATGACCGACACGGGAAAACCCACAGGTACACGCTGCCACCCCGCAGGACTGTAGAACGAGACCAGTCTCCCAGCCCCGGTGCTCGGTGCGTGCGGGGAAGTTAAATGTCCCGATCTCTGCCGGGGAATGAAATCACCAAACAGCCAAATGACGCTGGCGTTCCTGTCCTTGCAGACCACCTCCTGCCCAGAACATGGCGACTCCCGCCCGGGCCTGCTTTGGAGAGCTCCAGGGCAAACCCCAGGGGACTCGGAGCTGCACAATAGGAACCATCCGGGGACTGGGCTATGTCTGCACTGAAACTGCTGCCCCACGTCAGTGCAGACACGGCGGGGGGCTCCCTTCGCAGTCGCTAACCCACCGCCCCGGAGGCGACAGCAAGGTTGACGGAAGAACTTCCATCGGCCAGCGCTGGCAACCGGAGGGTGAGCTCGGCACAGCGACGTCTCTCCGGGGGGTGGATTTTTCACACGCTGACCTCAGTTTTCAGTGGAGACCAGCCTGGGGATCCTGAAGAAGGGTTAATGGGGCTTCATCCTAGCTCAGCCCAAAGACAGCTAACGAGGGACTTGCCCAAAGCCGGCAGCTATGGGGAGGGTGCGGCTGCTGGGAAGGGACAGGGATTTAGGGTGTGCCAGGGCTGTGACTAGGGCACAAGGGGAGAAGATGGAGGCTGACTATCCGGAAGCAGCTCCTGTCTGAGGGAGGGGCTGGGCTCTGGAACTGTCCCCAGGGCGAGGGGTGGGAGCCCCCACCTTTGGGGCATTACATGTGGGCATGTTCAGAGGGGAGCAATCCTGCACCTCAGGGGTCATCACAGGGCTCCAGGCTCCCAGCCCCTGCTCAGCATGGGATCAGGGGCACCACAGTAGCCAGACGGATTCCTGCATGGGACTCCTGGGCCGGGGGCAGAGAGGAGGCAGGAGGCATTGCTCCACCAGGCTTCCCTTCTACCGTCCCAGCCTGGCAAACGGCACCTTGCCCCGTCCTAGGGGCGGCAGCTACGCAGGAGAGGTGATGGCAGAGGGAGAGCCACGGGACGCCTGAGGGCCCAGCTGGAGCAGCGGGCGACGGTAGATTACGGAGTCTCTGTTGAGTGCCTGTGTTGAAATGTTGGCAGCCTGGCGCAGGAGCTTGGCGGGCCCAGGGCAGCCCGTTGTGCTGCATTCCAGGCAGCTGCCCCGCCGGGGCCAGGCAGTGGACACCTCACTGAAGGGCCACCACTGACAGCTGTCAAGCTGCCTGGAATCGCCTCGGACTGACTGGTCCACACCCACAGCCTGGGTCGGCCCAGCGAGATGGAGTTAAGCCAGTCTCAGCCCCGGCGTAGGATCAACGGTAGAACGATTCCATTGACCCAGCTCCCGCCCCTCGGGGGACGGGTGTGGATTTACACAGCGATGGGAAACCCCCTTCTGTGGCGATAGCAAGTGTCCATGCTACAGCCATTTCGCTGCGGCATTTATAGGGGGGAGCTGGCCGAGCCCCCCAGGACAATGGCCTTTCTACACAGAGGCCGCAAAGGGAGGGCAAGCCTGCCTGGTGGAGCTGGATCTTCCCAGCCTGTGCACACGGTGCAGAGCCCCGGGCCCGCTGTGGGTGCGGGGTCTGGCTCTGTGCAGGGGGTTCACCCCAGGAGCAAAGGGCTTGGGGAGAGAGCGGGGACGCTGTCCAGCCGGAAACGCTGATGAACCTCAGATTAGCTCAGCCCGGGGCAGCGGGTGTCTCACGGCTTTCGTAGTTTTTAGGGATCTGTGACTCTCGAAGGCTCTAAGGCTGATGTCACTGGAGTTAGGAACCTCGCCTGCACCGTCTGGGTTCTTTGCTTTCTTGCCACGTTGTCCCCAAGGGGGCTGAATGGGAAGGCAAGAGTGCCCGCAGCCCCCGTGGAGCTCGGCGGGAGGGCAAATGAGCACTGGGGGGTTCCGGAGGGCTCAGACATGGATTTTGAGGTCTAGGATGGCTGGACAGTGGTGGGAAGAAGCTGGATGAGAGGTCTGGGCCCTGGAGTGCGCCCTTTAGACCCATAGCTAGAACTAGTGACTAGACTCTCCCCAGGCCCTGCAGGCTTGGAAGCACCTGGCAGCCAGCGACTGGGGCGGCTGGTGAGAGGACAGCGGCACACTGGGCCACTGGGTAACACAGTTGTCCCGTCTACGGGTGAGACACACAGCGCTGGAAGCAACCCAGCGGGCAACAGAGAGAACAAACCCTTCTTCCAAGCGCAGCAAGAGGACGTGAGAGCCTGCTCTGACCCATGGCCACCCTGCCCTGTGCAGGGAGTGTGCCCCCACTGCCTGGACCCACACTGAGCCCGCAGGGAGGGGAGACGCCGGCCCTCACTGCCAGGACCCACACTGAGCCCGGAGGGAGGGGAGACGCCGGCCCCCACTGCCTGGACCCACACTGAGCCCGCAGGGAGGGGAGACGCCGGCCCCCACTGCCAGGACCCACACTGAGCCCGGAGGGAGGGGAGACGCCGGCCCCCACTGCCAGGACCCACACTGAGCCCGGAGGGAGGGGAGACGCCGGCCCCCACTGCCAGGACCCACACTGAGCCCGCAGGGAGGGGAGACGCCGGCCCCCTCTGCCAGGACCCACACTGAGCCCGGAGGAAGGGGAGACACCGGCCCCCTCTGCCAGGACCCACACTGAGCCCGCAGGGAGGGGAGACGCCAGCCCCCTCTGCCAGGACCCACACTGAGCCCGCAGGGAGGGGAGACGCCGGCCCCTTACTGTCCGACAGCACTTCGTAGGCCTCCGCGATCTCTTTGAACTTCCGCTCGGCGTGTTCCTTGTTCCCCGGGTTCTTATCCGGATGCCATTTCAGTGCCGCCTTCCTGTACCTGCACAGGTCCAGAGAGACAGCAGTAAGCAGTGATCCCTGAGTGTGCTGGTCACCAGGGGCTGCGCCCTGTCGAATCATCCCCTTGTCCCCTCCTTCCCCAAAGCTCTGCTCCACCAGAAAGCAGGGCTGGATCTTCCTAGAGAGCCGGGTTCAGCTCTGGAGATGCCCCGGCAAGCGCAGCAGTGCCCCGGTCCCTTAGGCTGCCCCACGTCTCCAGTCAGGCCTTGCCCAGCCTGATCCGTGCGTCCGGATCAACCCCATGGACGTCACCTCTGCTCCATTTGGACACGGGGGACGACTTTCTTCCTGCTGTGACTCCTCACGGGATCCAGAGCGGCTACCGAACACCCTTGCCCCACCCCCTGCGCCCCCCTGCCCCGAGGCCCCGCCCCTGCCCAGCCTCTTCTCTGAGGCCCCGCCTCCTGCTCACACCATTCGTCCTCCCTCCATCGCTCACCCTCCCCCACCCTCCACCACTTTAACAGGGCTGGGATTGGGAGTGGGTGAGGGCTCTGGAAGGAGGGGCAGGCTCCAGGATGGAGCCACAAATGAGGGGTTCAGGATGTGGGAGGGGGCTCTGGGCTGGGGAGGGGGTTGGGGTGCAGGCTCTGGGAGGGAGTTTGGGTGTGGGAGGGGGCTCAGGGCTGGGGCAGGGGGTTGGGGTGGGGGCTCTGGGAGGGAGTTTGGGTGTGGGAGGGGGCTCAGGGCTGGGGCAGGGGTTGGGGTGCGGGAGGGGGGTCAGGGCTGGGGTTGGGGTGTGGGAAGGGCCTCAGGGCTGGGGCAGGGGGTTCGGAGTGCAGGCTCTGGTCAGGCAGTGCTTACCTCAGCCAGCTCCCAGGAGCAGCTGATATGTCCAGTTCCTAGACGTAGGGGCAGCCAGGGGGCTCTGCGTGCTGCCTGCACCCGAGGGCACTGCCCCTGCAGCTTCCATTGGCCACAGTTCCCAGCCAATGGGAGCTGCAGAGCCGGCGCTCAGGGCGGGGGCAGCGCACAGAGCCTCCCTGGCCACCTCTGCACCTAGGGGCCACAGAGACATGCCACTGCTTCCAGGAGGTGTGTGGAGCTAGGGCAGGCAGGGAGCCTGCCTTAGCCCTGCTGCACCGCCAACCGGACTTTTAACGGCCCGGACAGCAGTGCTGGTCGGAGACACCAGGGTGCTTCCTGGCTCGGGGGGCAGGCAGTGTCTCCTGGCTATGACTCCCTGCTCTGGACATGTTTCCCGCCCTGGGGTTTGTTCGGACAAGCTGCCCTTTGATGGTGGTCGTGGGTTTTTCCCTGAAGTGCCAGGAGGGGCACAAGCACCCTTTAAGGCAGTAGTTCTCAAACTTCTTTGATTGCACCCCCCTTCTTTGTGTCTGTAGGTGTTTGTATCCCCCACCCCACCACATCAGTACATATACCGATAAACCAAATCAATATGCGATTCTCACTAACTATTAAAACCCGTAAGGCATTGGCTCAGACAGAGCCACTGAAGTAGAGAGTCATGGAAATGTTACTCCTGCTTAGGGGCATCACACTGTTGTCACTAGTGTGCTGGGGGCTTTTTGGAGCAGATCAATTCCCTCCTGGGCTGGGTGACTGAGACCAATCCGGAGGGTTCCCTTCTACCTGGAGCCGAGATTGGGCTTTGTTTTTGACGTAAGCTAGGGCAGAAAAGGCTGTTTCATATTAGCAGGTTGATGTGAAAGGAATTAAGAGATTCATTGCAGCTTCGGGTAACACTGGATACCCCGGCGATTGATGGCCAGAACTCACTTAGTGGGGTGGAAGCAAATATTGTCTTCAGTGATGGGTCACCTGACAAGGTTGTCAAACCCGGTCATATTGATCGAGAGTCAAATCCTCAAAACATTTCTGAAAGGAGCTATTGAGCCTGCGAGATGACGAGCCGTGATTGGTTTTACTGTTTCAAGTTCAAGCTCGTTCTCCTCCCAAAACTCTGCCAACACTGGAAACATTTCTGCCATCCCACCTTCCAGGCACTCCTTCCAGTGAGTACATTTCTTCAAGAAGTCGTCAATTTTATCATTTAATAGCAGAAGGTTCAAGGTGGCACCTTGAAGTGAAACATTCAGCTCCTCAGAAATGTCTGCTAAATATGCTAGGTTTGAAAGCCATTTGGAATCAGACAGAAGTTCTGCGTAAGGTGAGCCGGCATCAAGAAGGAACAAGTGGAGTTCATCTATCAGCTCAAATACACGCATCAGGATCTTTTCTCAAGGTAGCCCCCAGATTTCTCCTGTTCTGACCCCATCTCTACATAAACTTGAGAACAATCTCAAGTTCAGGGAACAAGACTTAACAAAGTTCACTATTTTGATTGCAGTTAGCAGAACACAATCAAGTTCTGGTTTGAGTGTCTTGGAAGCCAGAGTTTCCCTGCGTGTACATACTGCGTGAAAATAACATGCGGCACCAATCCCCAAACTTGCTTTTACTCCAACTTTTCCCCCCATAGCACGGGCCCCATCTGTACATACACCAACTCAGCATAACCACTCCAGTCCTTCTTCATGCATGAAGTTGTCAAGATTGCAAAATACTTCTTGTCCCATTGTCTCTCCTTGAAGAGAATTGCAAAATAATAAATCTTCTTACAGCTTCCTGTTGCAGCAGTAACTGACGTACACAAGCAGCTGAGCTGGATTAGAGATGCCTGTAGACCCATCGAGTTGTAAGGCGTATTTGGGGCTATGTTTAAACCATTCGATCAGCTGAACCTTCATGTCGTTAGCAATATCATCAGTGCGACATGCCACTGTATCATTGGACAACGGAAGGGCTAGAAGTGGAGTTGCAAATTTGTCACTGTGCATAATGCAACACATTGCTACTGCGACCGGAGAATGATGATTCGCCCACTGTGTGGGGCTTTTTTACATTTAACAATTAGGTAGGAAACTGTGGGAAGCCATTTGTGCTTTTTCTGGGGTTGGTTGGTTGTTCATAACATCCCATCAACCTTTAAGGTCTCATTCTTTCCGCTGGAAATGCATTGTTGGCTTATCGGCATGCGTGGCGTCTTTAGGCTGCAGATGCTGCTGCAGCTTTACGAGTTTTAAGCTATCTTGTGCAAGCTCTTCTGAGCACAGAACACACCGTGGGTGCGCCACATTTCCAATCAGCAAGTGGGGGAAGCCGTATTGTGTGTATTCCTCTCGGTATTTCCTCCACTTGACTTTATGCCATGTGTAGTGAGGCGGATTGGCCGCCCACAGACCCGGAGGGCAAGGGACCCCTCACTGAACCCTGGTGGGCGGAGCCACACCTCGCTCAACCCTCCCACCAGAAGTCAGTGGGCGGGACTAGAAGTATAAAAGGTGTGCCAGAGAACTCAGTTGGGAGGCAGCCGCCGGAGATGTCAGATGCCTCCTGTGAGCTCCTGAGCCGGGAGGCTGCTGCAGACAATGAGGGAGCCGAGGACTGGCCAGGGCCATTTACAGACCCTCTTCCCCAACGACTAGGATGACCCTCTCCCGAGGCAGCTACGCCCAGAGGGGGAGCTGGGAAGTGGCCCAGGGGTAGCCGACTCTGAGTCAGCATGTTACAGTCAGGATCCCCGTGACCCAGCGCCAGACCGCTCTCCCACTGCTAGGACTCTGGGCCAGGACGCAGTGGAGTGGGTGGGCCTGCATCCCCCCTGCCACTCCCAGCCGTGGGGGGCAGCCTCCCCCTCCCTTAGGCAAGACGCCTGCACTTGTCGGCCCCCCGCCAGATCTAGGGGGCCCGACTGTTTGCTGCCCAGCCTGTGGGCCAGCCTGAGCCAGAGACTCTTCACTGCCCCGCCCTGACCAGGGGCTGGACTCTGTAACCATGTTTGTCATTCGGCCCCGATCACAGACCTGCACCCACATCTCCCGACGCCCGCTGATTCCCCACGCTGGGCGACCCCTGGAGACACAGTGGGGTGGATTGGCCACCCACAGACTTGGAGAGAGAGGGGCCACTCCCCCAACGGACTACACGTCACAGCCTTATCTGTACCACGCTTCACTGTTTGTGTGGCTCGCTTCTCAATATCTCCCACCCGCAGCGGGGCTTCACTTGGATCTGTTTTGGCTTCTTTGTTTTTCACTTGAGCTAGTTTTTTTGTTTTGTTCTTTTCTGTTGCACGAATGAGCCAACGATCCATTGTAATAACAGCACAAGTAAAACTGTGCTTGTGGTCCATGCTTACAACGAAATGTGCACAGCACCTCACAGCAAACGGATTAACATACCGATGGCAACAACTTCGTATAATGCTGTGCAAGCTTAACAGAAATCCATCAAAACGCACAGGGCCTTCTAGAGTAGCATTTCTCAAACTGCGGGTCCCGACCCAAAAGGGGTCGCAACCCAATTGTAGGGGGGTCGCGGTATTGCCACCCTTACTTCTGCACAGCCTTCAGAGCTGAGCGGTGGGAGAGCGGCAGCTGCTGGCCAGGCACCCAACTCTGAAGGCAGCGCCCCGCCAGCCGCAGCGTAGAAGTCAGGGTGGCATGGAACATACAACTGTAGGAACACAGCCGCGAAACTGGCTCTTTACCCCCTGACCAACCTGCAAAAAATGTGTGATTTCTCCGCGATTTAAGTAGATGCCTGTTGATTGCTGTGAGCAAAATGTGCGCAGTAAGGGTTTGTTTGTTTTTTCCCTAAAGCTTCTCACACAAGCCAAAACAGCCCCCCAGTTTGAGAACCTCTGCTTTAAGGAATGACAATAACTCTGCCATGCTACGGCACCCCAGCAGGGACCAGGGATGGTTCGTGCTGGACACCACGGGAGGATCTGCCCAGGAAGGAGGGCCCTCTCCCCTCAAACACGTGTCAGTCTCCTCACGTGGCTTTCTACAACCCCGGGCCACGGTAATGATGGGATCTCAGGGCCCAGCGTGGCGGTGAGCGAATGGTGGCTAGGTGGAACCACAGCCCTGCTGCAGAGGGCCTTGCCTGCTCCCACTGACGGGTGTTTGGACCCTGATTTCAGGAGCAGCAGGCTCGAGGTCAAAGGCAGGGATCCCATGGTAACTCCAACTGCAGGGGGTCTGGTCACCTTTGCCCTCCCATCGCCCTCCCTGTCTCTATCACAGCTCAGTGGGGAAAGAGCAGCCCCTAACGGGATACCTAGGCACAGCACAGGGTACTACAGGGGAGCCAGCTCCCAGCCACTCCCACCCCACCACGTGTCCCGGCTCACACCACACACTGGCAGACACCCCCTCTCCACCTCCACCGCCCTCCTGGCCCTGCAGCCACCTCAGCATCGATTCCTAGATTCCAAGGCCCGTTGGGACCATCTAGTCTGAGCCCTGCAGGGCACAGGCCGAGAACTGCCCCCTTTCCCGACAGGGCGGCATGGTCCCTGTAGCGAAGACTGTATGTCCATGGTTCTGTTACGTGACAGTGGGACTCAGTGCTGCCTTCTTCCTTTGTGGGCCACAGAGCTCGCTAGACGCCCTAAGTCCAGAGCCCCTGGGGGACAGCGCGGGCAAGCACAGAGGAACGGTGCCATCGGGATGTGTAGGGATGGGGCTGCAGTTGCTCCAAGGAAGCGGGACTTACGCCTTCTTTATGTCGTCAGAGGAGGCGCTGCGGGGAATGCCCAGGGCTTCATAGTACTCCACCATGGTGGGTGGGGTCCTGTGCCGAGGCCAGCAGGGAATCTAGGGGGGAAAGGCAATGAATGGCACTGAGAAGAACGGCCAGCCTGCAGGTCCCAGAGTGAGCCACCTCCTCACTCAGACCTGCTGCAGCCCGTACCTCACGTTGAGCAGACGACCTCGGCCAGATCCCTCTGTTCTCTCTTACCCGCACCATCCTAACCGAGCCTGTATGGTCCGTCTGTCCCAAGTCCTTGTCCATTTGTCCAGCTCACACAGGTTCTGACCTCAACCCAGCCACTGTTCAGAAATCCACCTGTGACTCTCTCACCCCCCTGCCGCTTGGTGCAGCCCCCGAATGGCACCTCTCACTGATGCGCCCCACCCCGCCCCTCTGCACTGTCCTCCCAACTCTGCAGCGTTATTACAGTATGTTAGAGCAAATCACAGTGTCCGAGACACTGCACCAGGGTGTATAAACCTCAGCCACACTGACAGTGAGAGGGTAAAAGGAAAGGCCAATTAGCCCTTAATTAAGGGTTAGATCCAGCTGGAGAGAACCAGCCTGGCTGGTTCCTATAAAGGAAGGACTGAGGGCCATGGGGTGGGGAGTCCTAGTTCTCTCTCTAGGACAGGAACCCAAAGGGGTGTTTGGGAAGGTGGCTGTACACTGGGACTGTCTCTAAAGGGAGAAGGAGAAAGACAGTGGGGGAGAAGCCCTGAGGGTGGGTGGCTTGGGAGGTGCTGGGGAGAGAGCCGTGGGGGCAGGGCTGGGTAGCAGAGCGAGGGGGAAGTTTGCAGAGGCCAGGAGAGGACTGGCGGACGGAGCCCAGGAAGGGAGGGAGTGTTTTCATTCCTCTCAGTTGGGATGTTGTCACCTCAGAGGGGGCAGGGCTCTGAGAGCGGATCTGTACTGCCCCGGGCCTGTGCTTCCCAGCTTGAGCTCAGGTGCTAAGAACAGCAGTGTTGCTAGGGTAGCATCGTGGGCAGGTACTGGGGCAATCCACCTGCGTACAAAGTGACACGGACGCCCTGGGCATGTACGCAAACAGCTAGCTTGTGCTGCCCCCGGCTAGGCTGCTCGCTTTAGGATGCGGCCTTCAGCAAAGCTAGTGGCTGTCTGGGCCGGGGAGCCCTCCCCCGGCTGCGGAGTCAACATACCCTGGAGGGGAACTCACTGCAGGGTCGGGAGCAAGAGGCAGAGGGACTGTGACGCTGGCTCTCGCCACAAGGAGGTGCTCTACTATGGTGAGTCTACGACAGGTGCCTTACTGGAGAGGCAGGCAGCTGTGGTTTCTGCCCAAAGGACGGGGGCGCCGAGGGGTGGGGGCAAGGACTGATGGGGTTACAGTACGGTAGTCGCATGGCCCCTCTGTTTCGGCATCGGTACAGATAGTAATACCAATCTGCACCAACACGCCGCCGGAAGGAGGGGGCCGAATAAGGAGGCAGGTGGCTTTAGGCCCAGAGCTGGGAGGTCCCTGCCCAGTTGTGGAGGGAGGCCAGGGAAACATGTGGCTGAGGCTGTTGTGGATGCAGACACATGGTACCTAAGTCCTCATAAGAACAGCCGCACGGGGTCAGACCAAAGGTCCATCTGGCCCAGTATCCCGTCTTCCAACAGTGGCCATTTTCTGAAAATCTAAGTACACTATATCCCCCCCTTGTCCACATGCATGTTGACCCCCTCAAAGAATTCTAGTAGATTGGTGAGGCCTGATTTCCCTTTACAAAAACTATTTTGATTCCCCCCAACAAATTACGTTCATCTCTGTGTCTGACAATTTTGTTCTTTAGTTTCAACCAGTTTGCCCGGTACTGAAGTCAGGCTTACCGGCCTGTAATTGCCAGGGTCGCCTCTGGAGCCATTTTTAAAAATTGGCGTCACATTAGCTATCGTCCAGCCATTTGGTACAGAAGCCGATTTAAATTATCGGTTACAGATGACAATTAGTCTTCCTGCAATTTCATATCTGAACTCCTTCAGAACTGTTAAGTGAACCCCATCTGGTCCTGGTGACTTATTACTGATTAGTTTATCAGTTTGTTCCAAAACCACCTCTCACTGACCCCTCAATCTGGGACAGTTCCTCAGATTTATCACCTAAAAAGAATGGCTCAGGTTTGGGAATCTCCCTCACATCCTCAGCCGTGAAGATCAATGCAAAGAATTCATTTAGTTTCTCCGCAATGACCTTATTGTCTTTGAGTGCTCCTTTAGCACCTTGATCGTCCAGTGGCCCCACTGGCTGTTTAGTAGGCTTCTTGCTTCTGATGTACTTAAAATGTTTTTTGCTATTACTTTTTGAGTCTTTGGCTAGTTGTTCTTCAAATTCTTTTTTGGCCTTCCTAATTATACTTTTACATTTCATTTGCCAGAGTTTGTGCTCCTTTCTATTTTCCTCATTAGGATTTAACTTCCACTTCTTAAAGGATGCCTTTTTGCCTCTCCCTGCTTCTTTTACTTTGTTGTTTAGCCACGGTGGTACTTCTTTGGTTCTCTTACTATGTTTTTTAATTTGGGGTATACATTTAAGTTGAGCCTCTATGGTGTCTTTAAAAAGTTTTCATGCAGCTTGCAGGGATTTTACTTTTCGTGCTGTACCTTTTAAATTTTGTTTCACTAACCTCATTTTTGTGTAGTTCTCCTTTCTGAAATTAAATGCTACAGGGTTGGGCCGCTGTGGTGTTTTCCCCGACACAGGGATGTTAAATTTAATTATATTATGGTCATTATTACCAAGCGGTCCAGCTCTATTAACCTCTTGGACCAGATCCTGTGCTCCACTTAGGGCTAAATCAAGAATTGCCTCTCCCCTTGTGGGTTCCAGGACCAGCTGCTCCAAGAAGCAGTCATTTAAAGAGTCTTGACACTTTATCGCTGCATCCCGTCCTGAGGTGACATGTTCTCAGTCAATATGGGGATAGTTGAAATCCCGCATTATTATTTTTTTAAAATTTTTATAGCCTCTCTAATCTCCCTGAGCATTTCACAGTCACTATCACCATCCTGGTCAGGTGGTCGGTAATATATCCCTACTGCTATATTCTTATTATTTGAGCAAGGAATTACTATCCATAGAGATTCTGTGGTACAGTTTGGTTCAGTTAAGATTTTTACTTCATTTGATTCTACATTTTCACATATAGTGCCACTCCCCCACCAGCATGACCTGTTCTGTCCTATATTTTGTACCCGGGTATCACTGTGTCCCATTGATTATCCTCATTCCACCAAGTTCCTGTGATGCCTATTATATCAGTATCCTCATTTAATACGAGGCACTCTAGTTCACCCATCTTATTTAGACTTCTAGCACTGGTACATAAGCACTTAAAAAAACTTGTCACTTTTTAGCTGTCTGCCATTACATGATGCCATTACATTACATCCCCTCCTGAACAGGGAGCTGCAGCCTCCCCAGAGCCACAGTGAGAGGGGATAGTCCTTTCCCAATGCCTTGATGCCTTGGCACACGCAGCCCCCAATCACAGTGGCCAACTCCTAGGGTTTGCAGGGTGTCCCACACTCATTTGCTGCCCATTCCCTCCCCTAGGCCTCTCTCAGCCCTGCTTTCTGCCAGCTTTGCCCCCTCTTGAGACCCTGGCTCTCAGGTCACACTGGCCTGTGTCTGTCCAGGATCTCCTGCCCATAACTCCAGCTCACTGTATCGTCCATCCCTGCACATCCTTCTCGCTCAAACCCTTTCCTGATCCAGCCTTTCTCCTGCAGGATTCTCTCTCTCCTCCACAGGGGCCCTTTTCTTTGTGTCCTCTCTATTCCTCACCCCTCCCCAGTATTTCCGGGGTGTGTGTGTGTTGCTGTCAGCCTGGTTGACTCAGCTTCCCTCCAGGCCCCATTGTGCAGCAGCGCTAGCCACAGACCCTCCAGGCCTATCTCCCTGCCAGCAAGACAGAGCTAACAGTTATTCCAAGGAAGGGACAGCGAGTGGAAGGATTGGGAGTGGCTTGGTCTCAGGTTCCGGTTGCTCCCTTTTCAGGGGTTCCCTGCTGTGATAACAGGGCCACCAAATTTTCCCTCAACTGTAAAAGGGCCAGGGGAAGCTCCTAAGATGTCACAATAACTATAATAATCATTGAGACGAGGTGTGAAAGGGAGACAGTGAATCGGGCCAAACAAAAAGGTCTCATGATAGAACTCGAGGACTGTGGTAAGATCAGGTCTGGTAAATGAGGAACTGTGGAACTGGAAATTAATGAACCAGAACTGGTGTGTCAGATGTTAGGCCCAGGTGGTGGACAAAATGAGAGATGGGGCTGTTCCACCCATCGCCCCCTTTTGGGGTCCTTAAAGAAAGAGACTCTTCAGAGGAAAAACTGGCTACTGCAGCGAGCTTCACCATCATGAGTGCCACCCCCACCATCTCCCGGGGCTTGGTCAGCCTGGTCTTGAGGGATGTCCTGAGCAGACCCAGCTAGAGAGAGGGATCCAGATGACATCATCTTCCAGCTCTGGCTGAGTCCCAAACACACCCCTTAGGGTGTGAGATTGTCACAAACTCCCACCGTTGTGGGTCCTTTTCCTCCCCCACTTATTTCTTCCCTCTCCCTCCTTTTGCCGTCTGGCTTAGCCAGCCAAGACTGCATAGCTTGCAGCACTGCTGGGAGCCTGTGACCGGACAGAGGCAGCAAAAGCAACGCCCTGAATAGCCCGAGCATGGTATGAGTTTCCCAGGTCTCAGAGCGGCTGACACAACTGAGCAGACTGAGGCCTCTGTATAGAAACCCTGCACCTTGCTCGACGGTGGACGGCGACTGGGTAACGTTAGCGCCTGTAGCCCATACGTTCCATCTACGCCGCTACAACAGACCCCTCTCGTCCCTACCGCAGGGCTGCCGCTGGCTGCTGAGCACTGAACTGCCCTGGGCGTCCCACAAGCAGAGGGCCCCACTTGAGCTGCGTGTGCATCTGTGCCAGACGAAGGCAGCTAACCGTGAGTCTTTCTGCGTCTGCCGGCTCTAAGCGAGGGGCTCCCCACGGTGCGGCTCTCCAGCGCCTGCCCTGGGGCTCTGTGTGCTCCGCAGCTCCCGGGGCTCTGCCCCGCTAACAAACCCTTGTCCGCACCTTATCGGTGCAGGGGAGACGGCCCCAGCTGCACCATGGTCTCGGCAACCCAGAGGCTCCCCTTTCTCTTCACACCTGCAGCGCCTGCTGCTGGCTGGAGGGAGGAGGGCGGGGCCGGAGCTCATCAGCAGCCCGTCACATTCCTCCACTGCTGATTAACAGCTGCTGCAGCCAATAGACAGCTCAGGCTGATTGTGATGTCAAGGTTCTGCATTTATGAGGCTGCAAGCCTCAGCCCAGCGGCGGCCTGGGCAGTGGTCCTCAGGGGCATTAACCCAGTTCCCCTCCCCCAGCCGTGAGGGCAGATATCACTGCGCGGGGGTGAGGAGAAGGCAATTACTCCTCCCCACAATTCTTTAGCCTCCCTGCCCCTACTAGAAGGGCTGGCTCTGCGGGGCAGCAGATTCGCCCCCTTCCTCTCTCTACTAGCCCCCCGCTTGGTGGTCCTGTGGTTACGGGGCTGCGATCTGTGGCACCCTCGAAGCTGTAGCATGCTTCTTTCCTCGTAAGCTGCTTGTGATCTCTGCCCATTACATTTCTCAGGTTGTAGCATCCAAGAGCGAGGGGCCGTGTCCGAGACCAGACAGGTCCCTGCACCTGTAGACCTTCTACGACTAGCAAACGGGCAGGGGGTGAGAGGGAGGGCGATTATACACCAGCAGCTTGCTGCATCCCACAAGTCTTCAGGTCAGACTTCTTAATAGCAGGGGCTCTGTCTTGAAGGGATGGAATTTTTAAGGGAAGTCATATTCTGGGGGGTATTGGCTGGACCCCACTGAAACTCACTTTTGAAATTAATACTTTAAAAGAAGAGTCCAGGAATTTCACTGTTCATTGCCTTTTTACTGAATACCGCATGTTTGTGTGCCCCCGCAGGAGAAAATCTCTCTTCCCACAGACCTCATGAGGTGTCCTAAAGCCTGATCCCATTCTGCACCTCTTGCCAAGCCCATAAAAGAGAGCTGTGCTGAGAGGACAGCCAGCTCTTATCCACATGGAAAATGTAACAACTACCCAGGCTGGGAGCTGCTCTAACCACTAGGTAACACTCTCTCAGATGAAGCCCAAGCAAGTCTGGGCAGAGAATGTGAAATGCCTCCCCAAGCTTAAAAACAGAGCCAGAAAGCAGTACAGTGGTGGGCTTCAGCTCTGCCTCTCTTCTGAGCTTTAACATACAAGGACTTTTGTTCTGGGTTTGTACAGCACCTAGCGCAATGAGGGTCCTGAGCCACGATGGGGATGCCCTAGGCACTGTGGCAATACAAATAAATAATAGCAAGCCCAGGGCTACTTTGAAGAGCATGGTTGCCTTAAAGATTGAAACAAAAGCTGAAGAAGGGGAAGAATCCTGCTGTCCTTTGCTGTTTGATTCCCCGTCCTACAATCTGAACCACCCCACTTGGGAGCAGAGCACAGAGTCCAGGCAGCATAACCAGCAGTGACACCAGGGAGCTTTTGCTATTTGAAAATGTGGAAGCGAGTCAAGTGACGTCTCTACACCTCTGCATCTGACCTAGCCCAGCAGGTCCCTCTTGTTTGACCTGACAATGAGTGACTCCTGTTTACCCTGCCAGGGGCCTAGAGAGGGGAATCTCCAGCTATGGGGGTGTCACAAACTGTGGGGGAGGGGGCAGGAGGGAATGACACCACCCTGCCTTGTCCATATTGTTAAATAGGAATGGGGCCCCAGCTAAGGGGATCTTGTGGGTCCCAAATGGAAAAGCTTGAGATTCACCGCCTTTGAAAAATCTATCTAGGTATTTCTACGACCCCCCACTAATGCAGTATCTGAACCTCCCCATTGGGCCAGTTCTGGTGTCAACACTTAAAAGGCTGTTGAAAAGGGGAAAACGGTTCAGAAAAGAGCCCCAAGAATGAGCAGAGATCTGGGGAACCTGCTTTCTAGGGAGAGACTAAAGAAACTCCATCGATTTGGCTTATCAAAGAAAGTTCAGTGACTGCATTCTAGTCTCTAGGTACCCATGCAGGGAGAAGGGCTCTTCAGTGTGGCAGACAACAGCCGAACAAGATCTAATGGCTGGAAACTGAAGCTAGATCGATTCCAGCTGCAAATGAGAAGCACGTGTTTCAAGATGAAGGTGATTACCTATTGGCCCAGCTTCCCAAGTAATGTGACTGGTGGAGTCACCATTATGTTGCCGGCACCCAGTGCCAAGAGGCTAAACAACAGCTGAAGTTGGTTCGTTACCCGGTGTGCTACACCCAATAATCACAACGGGGTGGAGAAGCAGAAAGGTTTATTTGAAGCTTCAAATAGGTACAGGGAGATTTGAATCTCAAATCCTGCACACAGAGCAGGAAGTTACACAGGCTTTTATACATCCTTTTCCCCAGCATACTTATCCAATAGCAAGCTGCCCCAAGTATCCATATAGCCAGCCAATCCAGTTCCCAGCTAGTTCCCTGGTTCTCTATATCATTTATTAAACTATACATAAAGCTGCTTGATTCAGCATTGTTCTTCCATATCTCCCCTGTGTGGCCTTGCTTAGTTTCAGGCAGTCTGACATATTGTTGCAGATTCTCAGCATAAGTGCTGCGAGTGCCTCCAGGCGGGGGGCCAAGGACACTTGGGCCCAGTGCGAGGGGGCTTCATTGACACTCGTGGTCTTCCATCCCCTCGAGTTACCTAGTGGCCATGCCCCAGGGTCCCCACCAATTACTTAGGGCTTGTCTGCACCTGAGGTGTAATTCGCAGTAAGGCAGAGTGTAAATCTGAAGCGGAACAACAGTGCGGGAATAGCTCCCTGTGTGGACGCTCCGACTCCGGAATAAGTGCCGCACCTCGGGCTGACTCTCGGCCCGTCCGCGTGGCCCCAGCAGGCGGGGCAGCGTCCCTGCCCCGTGACAGATGGGCAGACAGAGCTGCCCAGGGCCAGGCAGGGACACAGGACCCCGGAGTCCTGCGCCCCAGCCACAAGCGCAGCATGGTGGCAGCGGTGTGACCCTCTGGCCCTGCCCCTCCCCCCCATGGGATGTTTGCCTTAGACCGTCTGACCGACAGGCCTGGCCCTGCCCCGCCTAGCAACCGCCCCCCCTAGCAACCAGCCAGACCATAGAGACCCTGCCTAGAGCGCCGTCTCCACCCCACCCGTAGCCATAGAGATGTGGCTAGAGCGCCACCCGGCCTCGCACCGCTCCACCCATCGCTCCCAGGGGCCGCGGCCTGGTGGCGCGGCGCCCCCTGCAGCGGGGGGAGCAATGCTGCTGCTGCTGCCCCGGCCTGCTGGGGGGCCTGCCCCACTGCCCCCCCCACGCACACAGTGCTTCTGTGAGGGACCTAAGGGGGCTTTGGGGAGGGGCCTGGCCAGGCCCACAGGGTGGGGGGCCCGGGGAGAGCCTGAGGAGAGGTGGGGGTGGCATGGGCCGAGGGAGGGGGCACAGTAGGAGGCATGTGGGGGGCGTGGGGGAGGCCTATGGCAGGGGAGCGAGGGGGTGGGGTCCGGGAGCAGCCGGCCTGGGGAGAGCCTGAGGAGAGGTGGGGGTGGCATGGGCCGAGGGAGGGGGCACAGTAGGAGGCATGTGGGGGGCGTGGGAGAGGCCTATGGCAGGGGAGCAAGGGGGTGGGGCCCGGGGGCAGCCGGCCTGGGGAGAGCCTGAGGAGAGGTGGGGGTGGCATGGGCCGAGGGAGGGGGCACAGTAGGAGGCATGTGGGGGGCGTGGGAGAGGCCTATGGCAGGGGAGCAAGGGGGTGGGGCCCGGGGGCAGCCGGCCTGGGGAGAGCCTGAGGAGAGGTGGGGGTGGCATGGGCCAAGGGAGGGGGCACAGTAGGAGGCATGTGGGGGGCGTGGGGGAGGCCTATGGCAGGGGAGCGAGGGGGTGGGGCCTGGGGGCAGCCGGCCTGGGGAGAGCCTGAGGAGAGGTGGGTTAGGCTGATGGGTGAGTGCCTGGGTCACTGGGTGTGTGTTAGTGTGGGACAGGCAGTGGAGAAAGGAAGGAGAAACTGGGAGGAATAAAGGGGGGAGGAGGAAGAGATGGCGGGGATCGGGGATGATTTTAAAAAAGAATGAAAGAGAAATGCAGCCTGGGGGAGGGGAAGGAAGTGGCAACAGTGAGAGAAAAAAATAGGTATTGAAGGTATCCAGAGTGAGAGAAAACAACACGGGGAAAGAAAGGACTAAGAGGAGAGGGAGAAACTCCCCTGCAGGGAAACAGATGCAGAAACAGAGAAAGGGAAAGCGACCAGGATTCCAGAACAGAAAAAGAGAGGAGCAGAACCCAGCGAGAGAAAGGACCAGGCGTGGCCAGGAGACAGAGTGAGTGACCTGGTTACGTTGATGGAGATCGATGTTCAGTCCCAGGATTTCACACTGAATGTAAACAGAGACCCTCATGAATCTGCCGAAGTTCTGACAGATCACTAAAAGTAACTGCAAGTGGGAGATCATCATATAGTGGGGATGTTTCTAAGGGGGACTCTCAGTGATTGGTTCTTGGCCCAGTGCTCTTCAGCATCAGTGATCTGGCAGAAAACATAAACTCATTGCTGGTAACATTTGCAGATAGCAAAGCAATTGGTAGAGTGGTGAATAACGATGGGACAGGTCAACTATGCAAACTCATGTGGATTGTTTAGTAAGGTAGGTTCATTTGAACAAAGTGTACTTCAACACAGTGTGTAGGTCAAACTCATAGAATCGTAGGACTGGAAGGGACCTCGAGAGGTCATCTAGTCCAGTCCCCTGCACTCATGGCAGGACTCCATGTTATCTAGACCATTCCTGACAGGTGTCTGTCTAACCTGTTCTTAAAAATCTCTAGCGATGGAGATTCCACAACCTCCCTAGGCAATTTATTCCAGTGCTTAACCACCCTGACAGTTAGGAAGTTATAAGATGGGAGACAGTATCCTGGAAGGCAGTGACTGAAAAGGATCTAGAGGTCATGGCAGATAACCAACTGAACATGAGTGCCAGTGTAAGTCTGTAGCTAAGAGGGAATACGTGATCCTTGGATGTGTAAACCGGAACCCATCAAGTAGGAGCAGGGAGATAGACTTACTACCATCTATCGCATTAGTGAGACTGTTACTGGGTACTATGTTTGGTTCTGGGGTCTACACTTCACAAAGGATGTTGACAAATTAGAAGGAGTTTGGAAAAGAGCTACAGGAGTGATCTGTCTGAAGAACGTGCCTTGCAGTGAGAGAGACTAACTGAACTTATTTACTTTATCCAAGAGACAGTTCAGAGCTGACTTGATCGTGGTCTATAAGCAACCTACCTGGGGAGAGATTTCTTATAGTAATTGGCTCTTTAATCTAGCAGCAAAGATCCAATGGTTCAATGCTGAAGCTAGAACAATGTAAACTAGAAGGTGAACACGTTTAACACTGAGGGTTATTAAACGTTAGAATAATTTACTTAGTGACATGCTGGATTCTCCATCCCCTGAAGTCTTTAAATGAAGACTGGAGATCCACTAAGGCTCCACAAGAAGTTAAAGAGCTTGATTCAGTAATTGCAGGAGGGAATCTCTGGCCTGTGTTATGCAGGAGGTCAGACTGGATGATCATGATGGTCCCTTCTGGCCTTAACACCTCTGAATAAGTTATAGGAAGTAGAGTTTGAATGTTGTGGGCAGCACACAAGTCATTGCAAGGGCTACTTTGATCACCCAGGCCTAGGCTCTTGGGGAGGTATTTGAGCTGGAGGGACCCTTCCTTCCTCAGGTGAGTGAAGAAGAGAGTCTGTTCAGCCCTGATTGTGGTGCGGACTGATGGGGGGCGCTGCATGTTCTCACTGGGACTGGCCTACAGCTCCAGCTGTCACAGCTCTGTT
Source organism: Lepidochelys kempii (assembly GCF_965140285.1). Classification (NCBI taxonomy): domain Eukaryota; kingdom Metazoa; phylum Chordata; order Testudines; family Cheloniidae; genus Lepidochelys; species Lepidochelys kempii. The sequence continues at coordinate 1,206,257 of NC_136390.1, forward strand.
CTTCCTGACCACCCAGCTGCCTTTCTACCCATTCCAGCCTTTCCACATGAATGGCACACTGGGCCCTACTATGGGGACTCCGAGTTCACTTGCCCACTGGGCCCATATCCTTAAATTCACCTTGAAGTGAGACTTCAGGGGACACACTTTCTTCTGGGGGAGATTACATGTGCAATTGCAATTGCACATTAGGGGAATCTGATGTCTGGTTAATACATTGAATGTCTATCCAGATTCGAGCCTGAAGGGTACATTAGAAATGCATGTCATAAACTAGTACATATTCTTAAATAATAAACATGCATCTCCTGTCAGATCTATCTTGCTCAGCTTCTGCTTCCTCCATAGCAAATTGTCACATCCATAAAAGATGACACAGTCAAAAATAAAAATCACAGCTGTCTTCTGCACAACTAAACTCATTGCCACAACAATCACTGAGGGGAAGGCTTAAGTAGGATTAAAAAAGGATTAGACATTTATCTAGATAATGAGAACATCAACAGCTACATGCAGATAGGATTAAAACAAGAGTGGTATCAACTGCCCTGCATCAGAACATAAGCCAAGCACCGAGTGGTGGGTGGGGTCAGGCAGAAACTTCCTCTATGTGAGTGTAGTAAGATGAGGCCCTGAAACATAAACCCTTATGTCAGAGGCCCAGTGTGAGGCCTAAGGCCTGAACTAAAGTAATGGTCAAGACTTTGTTAACATAAAGCAAAGTTAAACAGTGAGCCAGAGGCAGGCCCTGCTCACAGAAGCTGGCAAGGAAAGGGCTGATGTTGCAAAAATACACCTACCTAAAAGGTACTGGACACTAGAGATATAACCATGTGCCAGGATGGTACCAAGAACACTCCGATACTTGCACATTCCACACATAACAAGGAACAGGCGGACCCATCCTAAAGACGGGCAAAAGGGTAATATGATGGCTGGAGTTGTTTTGTTCGAACCAACATGTACAAGGTGAGAGGTGGCACCTTAATACATAGAGGGGTTGCACCTCAGTACATCAGGAGTGATGTGTAACTTGTTTGTACCTGTGTATAAGAATTTATCCCTGAGGAGTTGTCTTGGTCTGGCCTAGGGGGCAGTGGTAAATCCCGCCACTGACTGAGCTGGTCCATTGTCTGGGAGCACATATGTACTAGCAGAACTGTAGACATATGATCTGGGGAGCTAGACACTGTGTTTCGTTTGGCAAGAAACCTGGCCAGGTGCCTTCGTACCTTATCAGAGTCTGTGGTCATTGGGCGGTTCGCTTGAGATCTGCTGTGCCAGCTATCTGCACACGGCTGGGACAGCACACAGGGAGAACACACATGCACGCAGCTGACTGTTATCATCATTGAACAGAGCAGAGCACCACACTGGTGACGTCTGACAACAGTGGGCATCTTGTACCATAATTGGTATTAGCCACTGTCCTAGACAGGACTTGGAGACTGGACTACATAGATCTGGCACAGCGGTTCCTGTCCTCCTCCTCGTCATATCAGTGCCCTCGCTGCCCTCCAAAGATCTCCCCTTTCCCTTCAGAACTCTTCACAATTTCTTCCATCCACCACCTCCTTCACGCCTTTCCGCTGTAACATTCATAGAATCATAGAATCATAGAATCTCAGGGTTGGAAGGGACCCCAGAAGGTCATCTAGTCCAACCCCCTGCTCAAAGCAGGACCAATTCCCAGTTAAATCATCCCAGCCAGGGCTTTGTCAAGCCTGACCTTAAAAACCTCTAAGGAAGGAGATTCTACCACCTCCCTAGGTAACGCATTCCAGTGTTTCACCACCCTCTTAGTGAAAAAGTTTTTCCTAATATCCAATCTAAACCTCCCCCACTGCAACTTGAGACCATTACTCCTCGTTCTGTCATCTGCTACCATTGAGAACAGTCTAGAGCCATCCTCTTTGGAACCCCCTTTCAGGTAGTTGAAAGCAGCTATCAAATCCCCCCTCATTCTTCTCTTCTGCAGGCTAAACAATCCCAGCTCCCTCAGCCTCTCCTCATAACTCATGTGTTCCAGTCCCCTAATAATTTTTGTTGCCCTTCGCTGGACTCTCTCCAATTTATCCACATCCTTCTTGAAGTGTGGGGCCCAAAACTGGACACAGTACTCCAGATGAGGCCTCACCAATGTCGAATAGAGGGGAACGATCACGTCCCTCGATCTGCTCGCTATGCCCCTACTTATACATCCCAAAATGCCATTGGCCTTCTTGGCAACAAGGGCACACTGCTGACTCATATCCAGCTTCTCGTCCACTGTCACCCCTAGGTCCTTTTCTGCAGAACTGCTGCCTAGCCATTCGGTCCCTAGTCTGTAGCTGTGCATTGGGTTCTTCCGTCCTAAGTGCAGGACCCTGCACTTATCCTTATTGAACCTCATCAGATTCCTTTTGGCCCAATCTTCCAATTGGTCTAGGTCCTTCTGTATCCTATCCCTCCCCTCCAGCGTATCTACCACTCCTCCCAGTTTAGTATCATCCGCAAATTTGCTGAGAGTGCAATCCACACCATCCTCCAGATCATTTATGAAGATATTGAATAAAACCGGCCCCAGGACCGACCCCTGGGGCACTCCACTTGATACCGGCTGCCAACTAGACATGGAGCCATTGATCACTACCCGTTGAGCCCGACAATTTAGCCAGCTTTCTACCCACCTTATGGTGCATTCATCCAGCCCATACTTCCTTAACTTGCTGACAAGAATACTATGGGAGACCGTGTCAAAAGCTTTGCTAAAGTCAAGAAACAATACATCCACTGCTTTCCCTTCATCCACAGAACCAGTAATCTCATCATAAAAGGCGATTAGATTAGTCAGGCATGACCTTCCCTTGGTGAATCCATGCTGGCTGTTCCTGATCACTTTCCTCTCATGCAAGTGCTTCAGGATTGATTCTTTGAGGACCTGCTCCATGATTTTTCCAGGGACTGAGGTGAGGCTGACTGGCCTGTAGTTCCCAGGATCTTCCTTCTTCCCTTTTTTAAAGATTGGCACTACATTAGCCTTTTTCCAGTCATCCGGGACTTCCCCGGTTCGCCACGAGTTTTCAAAGATAATGGCCAGTGGCTCTGCAATCACAGCCGCCAATTCCTTCAGCACTCTCGGATGCAACTCGTCCGGCCCCATGGACTTGTGCACGTCCAGCTTTTCTAAATAGTCCCTAACCGCCTCTATCTCCACAGAGGGCTGGCCATCTCTTCCCCATGTTGTGATGCCCAGCGCAGCAGTCTGGGAGCTGACCTTGTTAGTGAAAACAGAGGCAAAAAAAGCATTGAGTACATTAGCTTTTTCCACATCCTCTGTCACTAGGTTGCCTCCCTCATTCAGTAAGGGGCCCACACATTCCTTGGCTTTCTTCTTGTTGCCAACATACCTGAAGAAACCCTTCTTGTTACTCTTGACATCTCTGGCTAGCTGCAGCTCCAGGTGCGATTTGGCCCTCCTGATAACATTCCTACATGCCCGAGCAATATTTTTATACTCTTCCCTGGTCATATGTCCAACCTTCCACTTCTTGTAAGCTTCTTTTTTATGTTTAAGATCCGCTAGGATTTCACCATTAAGCCAAGTTGGTCGCCTGCCATATTTACTATTCTTTCGACTCATCGGGATGGTTTGTCCCTGTAACCTCAACAGGGATTCCTTGAAATACAGCCAGCTCTCCTGGACTCCTTTCCCCTTCAAGTTAGTCCCCCAGGGGATCCTGGCCATCCGTTCCCTGAGGGAGTCGAAGTCTGCTTTCCTGAAGTCCAGGGTCCGTATCCTGCTGCTTACCTTTGTTCCCTGCGTCAGGATCCTGAACTCAACCAACTCATGGTCACTGCCTCCCAGATTCCCATCCACTTTTGCTTCCCCCACTAATTCTACCCGGTTTGTGAGCAGCAGGTCAAGAAAAGCACCCCCCCTAGTTGGCTCCTCTAGCACTTGCGCCAGGAAATTGTCCCCTACGCTTTCCAAAAACTTCCTGGATTGTCTATGCACCGCTGTATTGCTCTCCCAGCAGATATCAGGAAAATTAAAGTCACCCATGAGAATCAGGGCATGCGATCTAGTAGCTTCCGTGAGCTGCCGGAAGAAAGCCTCATCCACCTCATCCCCCTGGTCCGGTGGTCTATAGCAGACTCCCACCACTACATCACTCTTGTTGCACACACTTCTAAACTTAATCCAGAGACACTCAGGTTTTTCTGCAGTTTCGTACCGGAGCTCTGAGCAGTCATACTGCTCCCTTACATACAGTGCTACTCCCCCACCTTTTCTGCCCTGCCTGTCCTTCCTGAACAGTTTATAACCATCCATGACAGTACTCCAGTCATATGAGTTATCCCACCAAGTCTCTGTTATTCCGATCACGTCATAGTTCCTTGACATCACCAGGACCTCCAGTTCTCCCTGCTTGTTTCCAAGGCTTTGTGCATTTGTATATAAGCACTTGAGATAACCTGTTGATCGCCCCTCATTGCCAGTATGAGGCAGGAGCCCTCCCCTCACAGACATTCCTGCCTGTGCTTCCTCCCGGTATCCCGCTTTCCCACTTACCTCAGGGCTTTGGTCTCCTTCCCCCGGTGAACCTAGTTTAAAGCCCTCCTCACTAGGTTAGCCAGCCTGCTGGCAAAGATGCTCTTCCCTCTCTTCGTAAGATGGAGCCCGTCTCTACCCAGCACTCCTCCTTCATGGAACACCATCCCATGGTCAAAGAAACCAAAGCCTTCTCTCCGACACCATCTGCGTAGCCATTCGTTGACTTCCACGATTCGACGCTCCCTACCTAGGCCTTTTTCTTCCACGGGGAGGATGGACGAGAACACCACTTGCGCCTCCAACTCCTTTATTCTTCTTCCTAGAGCCACATAGTCCGCAGTGATCCGCTCAAGGTCATTCTTGGCAGTATCATTGGTGCCCACGTGGAGAAGCAGGAAGGGGTAGCGATCCGAGGGCTTGATGAGTCTCGGCAGTCTCTCCGTCACATCACGAATCTTAGCCCCTGGCAAGCAGCAGACTTCTCGGTTTCACCCGCCTTCCTCCTCCCGTTTTCCACCAGCCACCCTACTGATGCCACTCATTCCCGACTCCTCTGTCAACTCCTCTCTTCAATCCTTTGAGCCTGTCTCCCGAGTCTTGGATTGAGTCAGTGTGTGTAGGTACAACACAGCAGCACCTCTCTCAAGCTGGGCTCCAGAATCTGAGCTGTCTTTAACAAGAATTAAGTCTCTAGTGATGGCTGTGAAGAAAACTTTAAAATTGTGACCTGTGTGTACGTGCTGCAGAGGTGAGCCTGCAGAGAACCGGCAGCAATAGCTCTGAGAAATGTCAACAGCAGGGGAGTGTGAGCTCAGAGGCCCAGGTGTGATGATGTAAGTGTCACCGTTAATTATTTCCTCACAGGTCACTGGGAGTGACCTCTCATTATGCTTTGTGTGTATAAAAAGATCTTCTACACTTTCCACAGGATGCATCCGATGCAGTGAGCTGTAGCTCACGAAAGCTCATGCTCAGATAAATTGGTTAGTCTCTAAGGTGCCACAAGTCCTCCTGTTCTTTCTACACATACTGATGTTGGGCAGGTGCCATCGCTTTCTCTTTCCCCCCTCAAGAAAAAGACTAGCGGAGACTGTGGACGTATTCAAACCCCTCCATGGGGAGCCGGGGCACAGTGCCCCCTAGAGCTCAGAGATGTGCACAGTCATATTCTGAACAGCTGCGCTCTCCACCTCTCATTCAGGTACCTGAGGAGGGCACTGTTCCCAGCTCCAGAGTAACCCTTGCTGCCTCCCTGCCCTGGGGGCCTGCTAGCACCATTGTCACTGTCCTTCCCTTATACCTCCACCGACCCCCTCAAATCTGCCACTGTCCAGCCTCTTTTAGAGACGCCTCCCCACGGCCCTCCCCACCTCTAGCCACCCCCTACTCCCACCCTTCCCTTCCTCAGAAAGCAGATCTCCCTCCTCTTTGCAGTCACCTCCCTCGCTGGCCCATTTGCAGTCTGCACTTTGTTCCGTGCATAGTACAGACCCAGCTTTCGTCCCATACGTAGCAACCTCTCTCTTCCTGCTGACGAAGGCTCTTCAGCCTCCTCTTTCTCTGTGCTCGCAGTGCAAAACTTCAGCCAGCCGGGCCTGCACCTCTGTAGCAAGGAACGAACCTCAGCTTCCCTTTCCCCCAAGACTCCTTGTGATGGGGTGCACCAGGTCTTCGTGCTGGGAGCCGTGTGGTCCCACCACACCATGCCCCAGGAAGGAGTAGCGGAGATGGGTCCTCCAGCGTGCCTAGAGAGGCTGCCTAGACACACCCAATCAGAGCCCAGTAGGCTCAGATAAAAGGCACTGCGGGGTGAGGTGCTCAGTTTCTGGTTGGGGCCAGAGGGGGAATGTTCTGGCCACAGGAGCACCATAGACTGCATAAGCTAAACCTCAGCTCAGCTCAGAGCTAGAGCTCTAGCCCTAAGGTAACGCACTGAGGTAGAGAGGCCAGGTGGGATGAGGCCCAGGAAGTGTAGCAGCAGCTATTAAAGGCAGCAGCATCTGGCCGCTGCTTACAGGGTCCCTGGGTTGGGACCTGGAGTAGTGGGTGGGCCTGGAGCCCCGTTACTGGCCAGTGAGGAAGTGGCCTCAGTCCTGAAAAGGGGACAAGCTTCTCTACTAAAAGACTGAGAAAGGGGCTGGAATTCACGCCGGCCCAGAGTTGGGGCTGACGTCCCTGGTGAGAGCCAACCTTTCGTTGAGCTTTGTCACCCCAGAAGCAGTTCATTCATTCATCTATCGACTGCGTGACTTAGCCGGAAGGCTGAGCCACTGAAATCCTACCTAGTGAGGCCAACCACCTACAGGGGCACCAGGAGCAGGGAAACGGGGGTTGCTGAGTCATACCCAGCCAACGGGAGGCACTGACGAGGTGAGTGCCCCGTCATACTCCCCCTCTCTGGGGTGCACCACACAGTTCAGTTCTCTCCCCCTTCTCTCTGCTCTGCCTGTTGCTAACACGTACACTGATTATACTCAGCTGTACAGACTGTCAAATGCCTTGAATGCCACGTCCTTAGCTGCCATTACTGTCTAGATCGACCAGGCCAACAGAGCTACAGCTCATCATTCTTCAGATAAATGCTGACGTTTCCTGGTGCTTAGCTAATAGCTGTGAAGCCTCCTAGAAATATGATAGATGTGTCTTGCTGATAGAAACGCTTATTTTGGGTGGGAGGAACATGCTTAGACAACTCCCTCTGCCCTGCTTCATTCCTTGGCTCAGACAATCCATTGGCTTCCAGTGTCCATCACCTTTGTGTCACCCTGGAACATTTCCTCTCCTCCTCCCTCATCTCAGATCTGCCTGTCACCCCGTCACCTGCACATTGCCCTGTGGCCCCTGCTTCAGTGCCTCCTCCCCTAAGATCCCCACGGAGGCCTTCATCCCAGCTCAGCTTGGCCTGCCTCTTGGCTGTTTAATTGTACAAAGAACACAAACACACCAGTCTGATCCACAGAGAACTCCTCCGCCTCCCCAGTCATTTCAGGATTCAATTCTTCTTGCCCTCCTTGGATTTATAACCCTGGATGGACCTGGGGATGAGAGGGAGGCACCCAGGAAAGGAACCAGCCTCCTCTCCTGTCCAGTGCCCTCAGATCCACTGTTTCCTGCAGAGTTTCCCATGGAATGTCCCCACACTGGTGTTCACACCAGCCAACTTCACATTCAGGTCATCCCCTATGCCAAAGGTAGCTGTGTGCCCTCTTTATCCCCAAAGCCTGCCAGGCCAGAAGCCACCTGCCTGGGGCTGTTTAAAGGCAGTGGGTGTGGGGAGCAGGGGAGCATGTTACTACACTCCGTACAGAGCTTCAGGGCTAATCCACCTAACACTAGTACTCACCAACAGTAGAACCTCAGAGTTACGAACACCAGAGTTACAAACTGACCGGTCAACCACACTCCTCATTTGGAACCAGAAGGACACGATCAGGCAGCAGCCGACACACACAAAAAAGGCAAGTACAGTACAGTGCTGTGTTAGATGTATACAACTGAAAAAATAAAGGGTCATTTTAAAAAAAAAGATCTGACAAGGGAAGGAAACTGTTTTTGTGCTTTTTTCATTTAAAATAAGATGGTTCAAAGCAGCATTTTTCTTCTGCACAGTGAAGTTTCAAAGCTGTATTAAGTCAGTGTTCTTGTGCACGTGCCCCCCATTTCCCTTCCCTGGGCACCCCTCCAAGAGAGCCAAACCAGAGCACCGAGCCACAGCAGTCAGGGGGCTGTAACCTCCTGACAGCACCTGGGAGAGCCAGGGGCTCTCTGGGCTCTTATACGCCCCCATCACCTTTGTGTGTGAGTAACGAGCAGGACCACGTCCTCCTGTCTATAGTGCCCACAACAGGTGTGTGGTATCAATATGCAGCTGAACCATGTGCCAATAGGGGCACCACCAGCAACACTGAGGTGGCCCTAAGGACCTAATGCCCAGGACACCACTGGGCCTCTGGAGGTCAGACAGCCCCTGGGAGCTCTGCTCCTGTCCCTGCCTAAGCAACTCCTCAGCATCTGACTTCTCAGTGAATGATAAAGACAGACAGAGAGCCCTGGTCCTGTCCTTTATTGAACAGCTGCTTGCCCACGGGCCAATGCCCCCTGGAAACCTCTTTCCCAGTGGGTCCCAGCCATTCACAGCATTCTCCCTTCCCTGGTGTGAAGCTGGTTTCGGGAACAGCTGGAATCAGAGGACGAAACTTCAGGACTGCTTCTGACTGGGAGCTGGCTCGTTCCACCCTGGGACTGACTGATTATATCTGGGAGCAGACTTATTTTGCAGGGCAGCTGATTCACCCCACCCTGGAGCTGACTGATTGTATCCAAGAGCTGGCTTGTTCCACAGGGCAACTTATTCATCCCGTCCCATATCCATCTCGTTCCACCCTGGAACCAGCTGCTTTTGCCCAAGAGTGGAGTTGTATGACACTGGAGCTGGCTTGCCCTGCATGGGGGTTGGCTTGGCCACCTAGGCAAATGTATGGTTCTACCCAGGAGTTGTCTCTTTCCATCTAGCAGATGATTTGTTCCTCTTGGGAGTATCCTTGTTACACTTGGCAGCTGACTCTCTCCCACCAGGAGCGTCATGCGTGTTAGACACGCTGTCCCAAAGTATTGCATCCTCTTCTCCGTCCCAGCTGGGATCTGACTTGTATCAGGCTGCCAATTCATTCCACGCAGTAGCAACCATCGTCCACTTTGTGGGAGACTCTTCCAATCACCAGGTAGTTCATTCCACCCAGGATCCAGCTCATCACACCCAGCAGCCGCTTCTAGCCACCTGACCTCTTCTCTTTGGCGTCTGTCATGCGACTGGTTCCTGCCAGCTGGAGACCGCTTGTGGCCAGCATATCTGGGATCTAATTTTTGTTTGGCGTGCAAGTCTTTCCTCCCAGCATGCAATTCTCTCCTTCCGGCATGCGACTCAGCTCCCAGATATGACTCAGACCTGCTCTCCCTGGCCTGCAGAGCGCTCTCCCCAGTCCCTGGTGTGCTCCTTTCAGCCTGTGTCTTGCTCTCCCTGGCCGGTGCTGCGGCCAGTAGTATGCTGCTTCCCTCCTGTAGTAAGCTTCGCCTGGCTTGTGGCCTGCTCTTCCCAGCCAGCAGCTTGTCGCCAGAAGCTGACTTGTATCTGGTGTGTGGCTTCTTTTGCCTCTGACGAGATGTGTGAGGCCCAGGGCGAGGGTCCGTAGGCCCAGCATGAGATTCATTCCCTACTGCTCTTTTGTATGTCTTGTCAACAGCCACCCCTGCAAGAATTGACCCTCATTAGCATTCATAGAAGAGAGAACTTGGGCGTCTCTTCTGCTGTAGAGCAGCAGCCATGATCCTGGGCTCAGCACCCCCAGCACCCCACGAGAAAAGTGTCTAGGACAGTAACCAGTAACGAGCTTGAAATGCCCCATCCCCAGTACTGCCAACCACAAGAGATCCAAATCATGAGCCAGGCCCCCAAAATAATGAGACTGGGCCCCAAAATCTTGTTTCATTTTTAAAAGACAATATTGTTTTTTGGTCTGTCCGTTGAACTCAATGTGTGGGCTGATGGTTACTATCACCCACTCTCCCAAATGTATGGCACCCATCACCCCCACAGCTGCCTGTCCCCGCCCCTGCAATTAATTCTGCCCCCAACATCCAAACAATTCTATCCCCCAGTCCCCGCATCAGTTCTGCTCCCATGTACGTTCTGTTTGTGCCCCTGCCCCCACCCTCCCCTCAGTTCACTATCCGTTCACACACATCCCCAGGTTCCTGTCAGTTCAGCCCTCCAGCCTCAACTCTGCTGCTCCTGTGGTTCTTCACCCCCGCCACCCCCAGGCCTGGAGACTGCCACAGGATAACCCAAGTTGGGGGGCAGTTCCAGGGTCTCTTCACCTCTTCCCAGGCCAGGTGTTGTAGGAAGGAGGGGAGGAGGGAGCAGAGGTGCATCCCGTCCCTGTTGCTCACAGGAGGGGAGGAGGAGTGGAGCTGCCCTGAGTTGCTGGACTCTTTCTGCGCCCCCCCTTCTCACCGCGAGAAAGCCCTTGGGTTACTGAAGGGAGAGGGCAGGAGGGAGAGAGAGCTCTGCCTGGAGCAGCTCTCATTGGCTGCTTTGCTCCAGGAGGCTGGCAAGTGGGGCAGGCAGCTAACCAGAGGGCTCAGATTTGCCAGAGGGCTGGCGTGTCTTGTGCCATCGCAAGACTGGGCTCCAGCCAAAACCCTGTCACTTGGCGGGCCGGGGGGAGGCGGTGCAAGAATTGCGAACCCTGGCACCAGTGCATCCTCCGCTGGGAAACCACCCAGCACAGTAACTGGTGAGGCCCAGACTCGCCCCACAGCTGGGCCTTCGCTCAGCAGCAGCGGGCAGAGGCTGGGTCCAAGAGACTCGGTGAACGGTGGCTGAAGGCATGTGCCCTTTGGCACTGGCAGCTGGGTTCAAGGGGTCAGCTCTAGGGATGACGGTATGCATCCGATGAAGTGAGCTGTAGCTCACGAAAGCTCATGCTCAAATAAATTGGTTAGTCTCTAAGGTGCCACAAGTACTCCTTTTCTTTTTGCAAAGGCGAGAGAGGGGCCTTAGAGAGAGAAAGGACAGCGGGGGCAGACACCAAAAGGAAAGGCGTCAGACCTGGCAGAGAGCTATTCCCCAGAGTGACCAAGAGGAGGCGCCACCTGTGGTGAGTGAGCACCCCTGAGACAGTGACAATTGAATTTTTAAAACTGCTATCACCTAGAAACAAATATTGCAAAGGAAGGCCCCCAACCTGCAGTCAGCGGGTACATAGCTTGGCTCACATGAAGAGCCACATTGCCTTCAGCGGGACTAGTCATGTACTTACAGCAGAGCACGTGCCGCAGCGTTTGCCGCATCAGGGCTAAGATTGTATTTTTACTTTTAAAAGATTCTCTTAGTGGCATAAAATCTTCAAAATAAAATTGCTTCTCTGTGAATGAAAAGCCCCCTCCCATACTACACAGTCTCATATGCCACATACAGGCATGTTCCTACGCACCCACCTCTCTCTATGTGCCATCCACTTGACCAGAGATCAGCCACTAATTGCCCTTCTTTAGCAAGGCAGCAATACCCCCATCTCCTGCCTTACACTTTGTAATACACCGGGTATTCTTGGCTTACCTCCTCAAAGTATCCAGGGTTTACTATGGTACCTGCCTGTGATAAAGAAATAGTGTGTCCTGGTTGACACATCTGCTTTACTCTGAGTAGAAGGTGGGAGGATGAGGACAGAGCCAAGGTTAATTCAGCATTTTAACTGCACTTCCACACTTTCTAATATTTGGGTTTTCTTAGTGTAACTAACTTTGAATTTCCTGCTGGAGTGTTTTTTATTTTTTGTTTTTGTTTTTTAAATATTTCCCCTACAATATGGAGCACTGCCTGTAACCTTTCCTCTTGCTTGAATCCTGTTTTACTTCTATATGATATTGATAGAGAAGATCTCAATGGTTGGGCTTTTGTGTTGTTAGGTTTTTTTCAGCGCTGTGGGGGTTGATTTTGTTTGTTTGCTTTTAACTTTAGAAGTATCAGGATTGTGAAACCAGGTCTTCTCTGTGTGTTCCTGATGACCTCCAGGAGGTCTTATTGTCATCTCTCACACTAAACAGCCCTACAAGCCTTGGCTGAGAGTTTCAAACGCGGCTAGTGATTTTTAGAAGCCTCAGTTCTTGGGTGCCCAACTTGAGACCCCTTAAAGGGTCGCTGATTTCCAGGGAATTCCAGGGGGTTCAGCACTCTTTTTGACAATCAGCTCCCTTTCAACTGTCTCAAGCTTGGCACCCAATAACTGAGGTTCCCAAATTCACCCATCACTTTTGAAAATCTTGGCCTTTGCTCCTTACCATTAACACGGACAGATTTCAGCTCCCCATCTCCTTCAACATCTGCCCGCTCCTGCCTATTCGCCACGGTCCTGGAAAACAGACAGTAGAGTTACCCAGGCAAAGGAGGGGCAGCACCCATTAGGACACACGTTTCCCCCACCCACACACCCACGATTGGCAGATGTTCTCTTCACAAAGCAAGTCAGGCCACATGGCTCCGTTCAGGAAACAGTCCTAATGCCGCACTGTGCGGAGAATTCTTGCCACTTGAGACCTGATCTTGCCCCCGCAAGTTTGTTCAAAATGCTGCTCCCGTGAACCTCCTCCTGTTCTGATGCTGCGTCCCCCCAGCTCGCTGCGCCCACTGGCCCCCCTTCTGCACCGCCCCAAACACAACCTGCTCGCAATTGCCTGGCCCATCCCACTGACCACTGCTGCCGCCGCCTCCTTTTCCAGGACTCATTTTCCTGCCACACCAATTTCAGGCTGTTTGGCCTTGCCTGAGGCCTTTCCTAGCTTCGACCTGCCCTCCCTGTCAACTCTTGCACATTACTGACACACTGACTCCCACCTCGCTCTCCCTACTAGTCCAGGGGGCTCTCAAGCTCCTCCAGGTCTTCTCCCCTTCTGCCCTTTTACGCATGCCCGCTTCCCATGAAGATCCATCAGGCCATTGCGTTGCACTTCGTCTTCAAATCCCCCCTTTAAACTCCCCTCCGCTGGGGGGCTTGCAAAAGGCTTAGGCAGTTGGTGTGCTCGACTGCTGCTCATTATATCAAACTGTTCTCTCTCCTCCTTCCTGTTTGTTCATCTTATCTGCTGTCTCTCCTCCTGCCCGTCCCTTGGGAGCTCTCTGGGGCGGGCCTGTCTTTTCCTGTCATGTGCACGCGGAGTCTAGCGCAGTGGGGCTATAATGTGTGTTGCCACAGTATAAATAATAAATAACAATAATAGCGGGAATTACGTGCTTAAGCGGTGACCATGAATGGAAGCTGATGGCCCCTCCTTACCTTTCGGTTGTGATGCATTTGCCATTGATGAACTTGGTAGAAGTGGAAGAGACGCAGAAGCCTTCTCCTGAGTTGAGGGATACAGCTGAAAAACAGGATGGTAAACTAACTGCAGGGAGCTTCCAGCCAGGGCCAGGCCCTGAATGACCCAACTGGATCCCAGGAGGTTCCCTTAGCCAGGAGCGTAAGGGGAAGGAACAGGGGATGAGCTACAAGGCAAGTGTGAAATGTGAAGAAAAATGTTCTTCCAGGATCCAGAGGGAGAATGTCCTTGTGAGACATCAGAGCTGATCCAGGCAGCGATGAGAGCAGGGCTGGGCTGGACTCGGGGTAGGAGTTGAAAGGGGACTGACTGTAGAGGAAAAGTGAGGAGAGCTGGGCCGAAGAGAGGAGAGAGGCTGGATGGACAGGAGAGGAGATCAAGTCTGGACAGAGAGCAGATTTAGCAAGGTAGGTGTGTCTGAGAGAAGATTGCAGATGCTCGGGTGAGGAGCAGGAGGGAAGGAGAGCAAACGGGCAGGAATGGTGCGCTGGAGGAGTGGAGCCGATTGACAAGGAGGGGTCAGGTGCTCGGTGGTGACTGGTATGATGAGATCAGGTAGGGCACATCCTTCGCTTTGGACAGAGAAGGAATAGTCTGCATTTGGGTGTGGCCAATCAATGGTTCAGTAATCCATCCCTCCTGCCTCATGCTCAGGCCAGCCACCAAACTAGCCACTCAACTAGACAGGCCCAGCCTACAGTGTCAGTCAGACGCTCTCTCCCCTTCCCTACTGTCCCTCACTTCGATGGCAGTGTTTCCAGCTGGCCTTATCTCTCTGCCCCTTATTGTTCCTCAGGCCTTGGCATCTCCTCCCCCACACCGATGCTAGCCATGTCATTAGCTTTTCAGTATGATTATTAGTGTGACCTGTCATACACCTAGGGCGCCAGTCCTGGGAGGGCTATCATTCCGGATGCTGCTAAAAGCCAGGGACAGTTCCTGCATTGAGCTCAGTAACTTCTTGTGGAATGTCAGCACATCGTTTCTAAAGCATCCAGTCCTGGGTTCAAGACCCGCCATGAGGGAATATTTCCCATGCCCCTTGGCAAGCTGCTCCAGTGACTAACTACCTTCACTGGCCAACATTTTGCCTCTTAAATCTGAATTTAGCTAACCGAACTCCAAGCCACTGGATTTTGTTATGCCTCTGCCTGCTTCAGGAACGAGCCCTGAAGTATCATGTATCATTCTCTTGTGGAGGTATTTCACGAGGAGTGTGGTGACGCACTGGAATGGGTTACCTAGGGAGGTGGTGGAGTCTCCATCCTTAGAGGTTTTTAAGGCTTGACAAAGCCCTGGCTGGGATGATTTAGTTGGGGATTGGTCCTGCTTTGAGCAAGGGGTGGGACTAGATACCTCCTGAGGTCCCTTCCAGCCCTGAGAGTCTGAGATTCTCTGATTCGATGCTATTTCTATACCGTGATCAGGTCATCTCTCAACCTCACGTTCAGTGAGCTGACTAGACTGAGCACCTTTAGTCTCACTGTATGGTGTGATTCCCAGACCACAGGTCACCCTTGCAGCACTCTTCTAAGCCCTTTCCTCATCCTCGTTTCAAGAAGTGGTTCTCACCCAGTGGTAGGTGTGTGCCTGGGGGTACGCAGAGGTCTTCTGGGGGTGCGTCAACTCATGTAGATGTTTGCCCTAGTTTTACAACAGACTATATACAAAGCACCAGCAAAGTCAGTACAAACTACCATTTCCTACAGACAATGACTGTTTATCCTGCTCTGCATGCCACACACGGAAATGGAAGGACAATATGTCTATTCCAATCGATTTCTTTTATAATTCTATGGTAAAAATGAGAAAGTCAGCATCTCTCAGTGCCAGTGTGCTGTGACACGTCTGTATTTTTCGGTCTGATTGTGTACGCCAGTCGTTCGTAAGCGAGGTGAAACTTGGGGGTCCACAAGGCAAGTCAGCCTCCGGGAAGGGGGAATTTTGTCATCTGGAATTTTGAGAGCCAGCATGGACACTAGCACTAGTTTTGCAGCTGGCGTTTCACACTGTTCTTCTCCAACGGCAAATACTGGACAGCCGATGGCCTCTGCCACTGGGGGCCTAAGGGGACGCTACAGTTACCTCTTGTCCTTGCCCACCAGGATTTCCTGGCCACAGGGCTACTTGTACCTTTACCGCTTTTCTGGTGTCCCCGAGTGAACCCTCACAATGGCTCAGCCTCATGCCCTTCCCTTTGCTGGGGTGAAGTCCATGATTCTCCCTCTCTTACACTGGGACCTGGGCTACAACACCCTGTGCGTCAACCATGCGAACCCCAACGGGCCTGGCTGGGCGGCGGTACCTGCAGTTCTGGCAGTGTGAATTTGTCTAGTTTCAGCTTCCAGCCACTGGATTGTTAGAGAGCTCTGTAATGTATTGTGCTAGTCAAATATACACACTAAATAATGTTAGAGAAATGAATGTTCTGGAGAGCATTATAAGAAAATATAAAGGGATCTTTGCTTTTGGTATTTGTCTCTGCTAATGCAGCATTTCAGAACTTAGCTGAAACAGCTTCAGGGTTATTGGTTATTGTGTGTTTATCTGTAAAATGCATGACCTATACAAATAGCAGGGTGAAGCAGAGTGTGGAGACGGAATTGTTAACTCCAGGGGTGTCCTTCTTCCTCTCCTCCCGCCCCCCGAAGCTAACAAGTAAAAACCCAAGGCCACAAAAATAGACCAGTAAGAAGAATTACAATTGCTATAAGATTTAAAAACAAAAAACTGGATGGAACCAGTAGGGATGAGAGAAGTAGATAGCTAAAAGTACATTTTAGCAGGATAAGCAAAAATGTCTTTGTTTGGGTTAGTTATTGTGACATACGCATGAGACTGTCTTAATGAGGAGTCTACACAAAGTTGTGGAACAGAGGATGAAAGATAGATGATTAACAACAAGAGAGTGGTGAAGACACAGGAATAAACATAGCAGAGACCAGAGATTTAAAGAATTTACCATCCTTGAGAACAGGCTTATGGAAAGCTTATGCTCAAATAAATTTGTTAGTCTCTAAGGTGCCACAAGTCCTCCTTTTCTTCTTGAGAACACGATGTGTGATCACTTACTTTTCTTACCTTATCTACTTTTGCATGTATATGTAATTCATAGGTAGGGCCCTACCAAATTCATGGCTGTGAAAAACACATCACGGACCATGCAATCTCGTCTCCCCCATGAAATCTGGTTCTTGTAGGGATGTCCTGATATGGCCACCCTTACTTCTGTGCTGCCTTCAGAGCTGGGAGGCCAGAAAGCTGTGACTTCTGGCCGAGCATCCAACTCTGAATGCAGTGCCGCTGCCAGCAGCGGCCCAGAAGTGCGGGTGGCCATACCATGAGCCCCCTACAATTACTTTGTGCCATCCCCCACGACCCCTCTCGGGTGAGGACCCCCTAGGGTCACCAGATGTCCCGATTCTATAGGGACAGTCCCGATTTTTGGGTCTTTTTCTTATGTAGGCTCCTATTACCCCCCACCCCCTGTCCTGATTTTTCACATTTGCTGTCTGGTCACCCTAGGACCCCCACAGTTACAACACTGTGAAATTTCAGATTTAAATATCTGAAACCATGAAACTTTTTAAAATCCTATGACTCTGAAATTTACCAAAATGGACCATGAATTTGGTAGGGCTCTATTCATAGATAAGTGTTGTCTTAACACATACAAATAAAAGCTAAAAGAAACTATTTAAGCCTAAGTCAAAGTGGATATTATTTTTCAGCCAACAGGATCTTGTTAGACCTTCGTCTGCTAGACTGAAGACCCCTCTATTATCTCACTCCGCATTGTAGGTACTTATAGACTGTGATGAAGTCACCCCTTAGCCTTCTCTTTGTTAATTTAAACAGATGGAGCTCCTCGAGTCTCAGGGTCAGGCATGCTTTCCAATCCCTTATCATTTCCATAACTCTTCTTTGAATCCACTCCTATTTACCAACATCCATCTTGCACTGTAGACACCAGAACGGGATGTAGTATTCCAGTAGCAGTCACTCTGTGCTAGATATAGAGGTAATATAACATCCCTACCGCTTAGATTCCCCTGTATATACATCCAAGGGTCACAGCCCATTTGCCCACCACATTGTGCTGGGAGCTCATGTTCAGCTGATTATCCACCATGGCCCTCAAGTCCTATTTAGAGTCACTGCTTCCCAGGATAGAGTCCCCCATCTGGTGAGTGCGGCCTACATTCACTTCCGAGAGGTATGACTTTATATTTGGCCAGGTTAAAACTCATATTGCTTTCACGCATCTTACTAGGCAATCCCGATTGCTCTCTGTCAGTAACCTGTCCTCTTTGTTATTTGCTGCTCCCCCAATCTTCCTTTTGCTGCAAACTTTATCAGTGAGGATTTTACCTTTTCTTCCAGGCCATTGAAAAAAATGTTAAATAGCACAGGGCCAAGAACTGATCCTTGTGGGTGGGACTCCATGAGAAACACGCACTCTTCATGAAGATTCCCCTTTTACAATTACATTTTGAAACCTATCTGTTAATCTGGTTCGACATGTGCCATGTTGATTTTGCATCATTCTGATTTCTTAATCAAAATGTCATCTGGTACCAAATCAAATGCCTTTCAGAAGTCTAAGTATATTACATCAACTGTGTTACCTCTATCAAACAAACTTGTATTCTCATAAAAAAATCAAGTTACTTTGACAGGATCTATTTTCCATAAACGCATGTCAATTGGCATTAATTATATCACCTTCCTTTAATTCTTCATTGAATCCCGTATGAGCCTTTCGATTATTTTGCTCAGGATCTATGTCAAGCTGACAGGCCTGTAATTACCCAGGCTGTCCTATTTACCTTTTTAAAAATATTGGCACATTAGCTTGCTTCCAGTCTTCTGGAACTTCCCCACAGTTCTAAGACTTATTGGAAATTAGCTTTAACAGTCCGGAGAGCTCCTCAGCCAGTTCTTGTAAAACTCTTGGGTGCAAGTTGTCCAGACGTGCTGATTTAAAAATGTTTATCTTCTGGTAGCTGCTATTTAACATCCTCCTGGGTTACTGTTGGAATGGAAAGTGTTTCATCACCATCTGATATGACTACATCACCTGGCTTTTCCGCAGCTACAGAACAGGAATATTTAATGAATACTTTTGCCTTTTCTGCACTATTAGTGACAGTTGCACCATTTCTATCTAGTGACGATCCAATACCATTTTTAGCACAAACAAGGCTTGTACCTTTGCTAGCACTTAGAAGTCGCATATTCACAGCTAATAGCTCAGGCTGCCTCTTAATGACCCCGACCTGTCTGCCGTGGCCAGTTGACTTATCTGGAGAACATTGTTCTGCCTTCCTGCTTTCCCCCTAACAGCCCTCCTAGTAAATCATTTTACAAACCAGCATGTGCGTACTGTAAACGCTGCACTACCCCGATATAGCTATGCAGTAGCTATTCTGATAAGCAGCTCAGGGACAATATTCATAAATATTCAACCCCACCCCCATCACAGCGGCTCCCTAGTCTTTCTGGGCTATTTATAAAGCTCCAGTCTCTGCAGGCTCAAGGCAATGTGGACACTCGGAAATATCCAAGTGTCAGGTCTCAGTGCTGATACTATTAATGTATCATATGCCTTCCATACTGCTGACTACCACGTGATGTTGTCTCACCTGTGAATGGTGGGAACCGTGAATGAGGCAGCTTTGGAGTGCCTTTGTTGTTTGCTGTCTGATCCCAGAGGATACTGTTGGTTTCTCTCCTCCCCTGAGGCCTCAGTAGGGCTCCATTCTCTTCTCCCTTTGGTTCACTGTGTATATGAGCTGTTGGGAAGGTTGCTAGGGGTGTGGTGCCTTTGCTCTATACCTCCATCTCCTCTGACTCCCATGGTGCAATTAAAGCCTTAGCCAGTGTCTGCAGGAAGAGGGTGAATTCAACCCCAATAAACCTATGTTGCAAGCTCTTCCCAATAGGGACCATCTTTTTGTTGTGTGTATGTCCAGCTCCTAGCACAATGGGGTCCTGATCCATGACTAGGGCTCCTAGGTGCTATCACAATACTACTAAACAATTATCCTCAAAATAGATACCACTGGGGTGGTGGTTGCAGGATGGGAGTGGCCATTCACTGTGGGATTCCTCCACCACACTCAGGTCTAGCATTGCTTGGATTGAGTCTTGATGGTGTCCCACATTGTCTTGGGTAGGGGCCGAGGGATCTCCCTCACCCTCTGTCCAGGGTTGGTCTCTATGCAATGATATGTCAGGTGGGTACACTCCGGAAGGGCAGAGAATACCTGAGGGAGTGCTTGTACCAGCTGATCCATCTGGGTCTTTTGTTCAGCCCCAAGCATCTCCCCTAATTTGACAGCATTATTAGTCTCTGTTGTTGGAAGCTCTGGTCTCAGTTTAGGCTGAGTGGTGAGTGGGGTGATAAAGAAGGCTTGCCTGTCACTCCAGGCCTTCAGTAGGTTGACATCGCAGATGTGGGTGTCTTTTCTTTTGTCTGGGCATAGCAGACCCAGTTCACTATGATGTACAAGTTGCAATACCTCTAAAGGTCCCTGCCATTGGACCTGTAGCTTGGACTCTGTGCTTGGCAACAGCAGAAAAACTTGGTCCCCCGGCTTGAACTCTCCTAACCAGCCTTCATGGTTGTATGTCATTGCCTGATGATGCTGAGCCTCCTGTAGGCTCTCATGGGCAAATGCCCCCAATCTTTCCAGCTGCTTCTGCAAGTGAACGATGTATTGGACTAGGTTTTTCCGCTCATGGTCCCTGACTTCCCCAGGACTCCGGTAATAAATTGAGGATGTCCCAGAGCTGTCTGCCATGTAACAAGCTGGAAGGGGGGAAACCCATGGATGCTTGGGAAACCTCCTGGATAACAAATAGTAACAGAGGCAACAGTGATCCCAGTGTTTGGGGTCTGTGACGACAAACTTTTTCAACATCCCCTTGAGGGTCTTGTTAAAATGTCCCACTAAGCCATCAGTCTGTGGCTGGTAGGATGATGTTTTTAACTTTTCTGTCTTCAGGAGACTACACATATCCTGCATCAGGTTGAATGTAAGGTTAGGTCCCTGGTCAGTCAAGATTTCCCATGGCAGGCCTACCCTGGCAAAGAGTTTTGTTAACTCACTTGCTATTGTGCTTGCGTTGATAGATCACAAGGGAATAGCTTCTGGATAATGTGTTGCATAAGCCACTATTACCAATGTATATTGATGGCCTACCGAGCTCTTTTCTAACCCTGTCCTCTCAAAGGGGGTTTCTACTAGGGTCAATGAGACAAGGGGTGCCAATTTGACCCCCTTAACCTCTGAGAGTTGGCAGTCTGGGCAAGGCGCTCAGTAGTCTGCAACATCCTGGACACTCCAGGCTAGTAAAAGCCAGCCACGAGGCAGTCAAAGGTTTTCTTTTTCTCTAGGTGTCCTGCACAGGGCACCTTGTGGGCCAAATGGCCCAAACTCATGGTGATCGGGGGAGGTCCCAAAAGACTGGAAAAAGGCTAATGTAGTGCCCATCTTTTAAAAAGGGAAGGAGGAGGATCCGGGGAACTACAGGCCAGTCAGCCTCACCTCAGTCCCTGGAAAAATGGAGCAGGTCATCAAGGAATCAATTCTGAAGCACTTAGAGAAGAGGAAAGTGATCAGGAACAGTCAGCATGGATTCACCAAGGGCAAGTCATGCTTGGCTAACCTAATTGCCTTTGATGACAAGATATGTCTCTGTGGATGAGGGGAAAGCAGTGGATTTGTTATTCCTTGACTTTAGAAAAGCTTTTGATACGGTCTCCCACAGTATTCTTGCCAGCAAGTTAAAGTATGGGCTGGATGAATGGACTATAAGGTGGATAGAAAGCTGGGTAGATCATCGGGCTCAACGGGTAATGATCAATGGCTCTATGTCTAGTTGGCAGCCGGTATCAAGCAGAGTGCCCCAAGGGTTGGTCCTGGGGCTGGTTTTGTTCAATATCTTCATTAATGATCTGGAGGATGGTGTGGATTGCACTCTCAGCAAATTTGCAGATGACACTAAACTGGGAGGAGAGGTAGATACGCTGGAGGGTAGGGATAGGATACAGAGGGACCTAGACAAATTAGAGGATTGGGCCAAAAGAAATCTGATGAGGTTCAATAAGGACAAGTGTAGAGTCCTGCACTTAGGACGGAAGAATCCCATGCATCGCTACAAACTAGGGACCGAATGGCTCGGCAGCAGTTCTGCAGAAAAGGATCTAGGGGTTACAGTGGATGAGAAGCTGGATATGAGTCAACAGTGTGCCCTTGTTGCCAAGAAGGCTAACGGCATTTTGAGCTGTATAAGTAGGGACATTGCCAGCAGATCGAGGGACGTGATCGTTCCCCTCTATTCGACATTGGTGAGGACTCATCTGGTGTACTTTGTCCAGTTTTGGGCCCCACACTACAAGAAGGATGTGGAAAAATTGGAAAGAGTCCAACAGAGGGCAACAAAAATTATTAGGGAGCTGGAGCACATGACTTGTGAGGAGAGGCTGAGGGAACTGGGATTGTTTAGTCTGCAGAAGAGAAGAATGAGGGGGGATTTGATAGCTGCTTTCAACTACCTGAAAGGGGGCTCCAAAGAGGATGGCTCTAGACTGTTCTCAGCGGTAGAAGATGACAGAACGAGGAGTAATGGTCTCAAGTTGCAGTGGGGGAGGTTTAGGTTGGATATTAGGAAAAAACTTTTTCACTAGGAGGATGCTGACGCACTGGAATGTGATACCTAGGGAGGTGGTGGAATCTCCTTCCTTAGAGGTTTTCAAGGTCAGGCTTGCCAAAGCCCTGGCTGGGATGATTTAGTTGGGGTTGGTCCTGCTTTGAGCAGAGGGTGGGACTAGATGACCTCCTGAGGTCCCTTCCAACCCTGATATTCTATGATTCTTTGATTCTAAGTGGAGTATCTCCTGCCTATGCACTTTTGGGGACTAGCAGTTGGACCCTAGCTTCCTAGTCTGTTTTGCTCACACTACGTGATAAAGCCATTCTCCGTATAATTGGGCATGCATGTATGCAGGGTCTCCCAGGCCAGTGCACTGCCCACAAAACAACCCTTCCTCCCAGTCCTCCCATGCCACCTTGTTATACCATGAGCCATGGCAGATGACAACTGACAAGGGTCATCTTCCACTGAGTCTGGCAGATGGCAGCTCAGAGACAAGTTTCTGCCCTGGCTCTGGTGGCCATGGAGAAGGCTTCCTTCCTTCCCCACCATCATGCCCACGAAGGCTTGAGCCACCAAGCCGTTCCTGCTGTCAGCTGAACCCCAGCTGCTTCCACTTCAACCGATTCAGAATTCCTCTACTCCACAGACAAGCCTGACTGGGCCTGGGCTGGACTGGCCACTTCCCTGGCAGCAGGGCTGGGCTAGGGCAGGACAGATGTCACCTCTCTGGGTGAGATCTGAGCAGCCTCTCTCGCTGCGGTTCTCAGACGTGCCGGGGAGCTTTAGCCCACAAGCCAGACCCATCCCTGTCCTGGCAGGGAGACCTGCTGGGGTCAGGAGGGTGTTGAGCTCACCGTTGGCTGAGGTTTATGGCCCTTCCCAGGGCAGACCACGGGGCCAGGCTCCTAGGCCGTGGGTATTAGGCCCATGCCCAGGAGACCAGCCCTTGTCTGACCCTCATGCTTTTTCCTACATCCCCTTTCCACTCTCTGCTCTGCACCAATTGCGTCAGCCACTGTCTGAGCACTGCCTAGCTCAGCGTCCGCCCTTCTCCATCCCACGGGGCTCTTCGTTGAGCTCCCCAGGAGCTCAGCCCCACGAATACAGCTCAGCCATACCTCCCTGTGTCGGAAGAGGCTGTGCTGGCTGCATCATGGTCACGCTCCACCTCTCTCTGGTTTCATGTCCCCCTGCAGAGCCCAGCCCCTGCCTGGCCGGCGCTGCCTGGAGACCAGGGGAGGCTGATTGTGATGTCAGGACTTTGCACTTGGCATTTGAGGTCTTCGGTTGGTTACAAAAATCAACCACAGGCAACAAGTGGAAAAGATGGTTTAGCCCCTTATTTGCCAGTCCTTCCTGTTACCCAGGGTGCTGCTCTCACCATTAACTCTTTCCCTGTCTGTGTTTGTTTGTTAGTAGTGGTACCTTGCCTGAGCTGTGCATAACCGTCTGCACTGCACACATGCCTTAGGGCCACCCAGGGCACTGACTGCTCTAGGAATGAATAGATTGTATAGCCATGCAGGTGGAAATCACTGTGCTGAGCTGGAATCTTTCATTCCACTAGAGGTATTTCTAGAGCATCTTTCATCATCAGGTCACAGTGCTAAAACACTGCCGGTGAGTCCTTGTGTGCTGACATGGCTCTGCTCTCCTCTGAACTCCCTCTAGCTTTACAGCATCCTGTGTGAAGTGCGGGACACGGGGTCCAGAGGAGGCTGCACCACTGAGTTATATGAAGGCCTCATAATATTTTCTGTACTATTCTGTCCCTTTTCTGTTTTTTGTATTCAAATATCCTTTTTTGACCACATCTGCACACTGAGCCGAGGTCTCCACTGAACTCTGTATTACTATGTCCCAGTTCCTTTCTTGGGTTGATACAGTTAATGTAGACTCCTGCAAGGTAGAGTAGTTTAATTTTTTTCCCTCCACTGTGTATTACTTTCCATTTGTCAACATTAAATGTCATCTGCCATCGTGTGTCCCATTCCCCTAACTTGTTCAGGTCTCTGAAGTTCCTCACAGCCCTCTCTGATCTTGACTAACCTAAATAACTTTGTCATCTGCAAATTTTGCTACCTCGCTACTCACCCCCTCTCCAGATCATTAATAAATATATGAAACAACAAGGGATGAAACCTTGCAGCCCTGCTGTTAACCTTCTGCCATGATGAAAATTGACCATTTAATCTTACTCTTTGGTTTCTGTCTCCTAGCCAGATTTTGATCCACAACAGTACTTTGCCTCTCACCCCATGGAAGACACAACTCTCCCTTGCTGTTCCATGCTGGTTAGACCCTATTAAATCATGATTTTCCAGATTTTATTCTATTATTAATTATCAGTTCAACTAATTTGGCAGATATAGATGTAAGGCTTTTACAGGTCAATAATTTCCTGGATCACCACAGAGCCTTTTAACATATGGATACGTCATTTGCTACCTTCCAGTCTTCTGTCTGTAGTTAGTGTAAGAGGGTATACTGGCCCTTTAAGGCGAGACGACTCAGCGCTTCCCCACTCCAGGAGTTCTGGAGCAGACGAGGGCCTAGGGAATAGCAGATGCAGTTGCTGGGAGGGAAGAAGTGGTCCTGGGGTAAGAGTTAGTGTCTGTGGGAGAGAACCCAGGCTACTGGCAGGACCATCTGGGCCTGGTGACTTGTTGCTTTTTAAATTAGAAATTTGCTCCACCCCCTCTTCTTCCATCATCATCCCTACCCTCTGTTTGCCAGAAGCTGGGAATGGGCGACAGGGGACGGATCACTTGATGATTTCCTGTTCTGTTCATTCCCTCTGGGGCACCTGGTACTGGCCACTGTTGAAAGACAGGAGACTGGGCTAGATGGACCTTTGATCTGACCCAGTCATAGAATCATAGAATCATAGAATATCAGGGTTGGAAGGGACCCCAGAAGGTCATCTAGTCCAACCCCCTGCTCAAAGCAGGACCAATTCCCAGTTAAATCATCCCAGCCAGGGCTTTGTCAAGCCTGACTTTAAAAACCTCTAAGGAAGGAGATTCTACCACCTCCCTAGGTAACGCATTCCAGTGTTTCACCACCCTCCCAGTGAAAAAGTTTTTCCTAATATCCAATCTAAACCTCCCCCACTGCAACTTGAGACCATTACTCCTCGTTCTGTCATCTGCTACCATTGAGAACAGTCTAGAGCCATCCTCTTTGGAACCCCCTTTCAGGTAGTTGAAAGCAGCTATCAAATCCCCCCTCATTCTTCTCTTCTGCAGGCTAAACAATCCCAGCTCCCTCAGCCTCTCCTCATAACTCATGTGTTCCAGTCCCCTAATCATTTTTGTTGCCCTTCGCTGGACTCTCTCCAATTTATCCACATCCTTCTTGAAGTGTGGGGCCCAAAACTGGACACAGTACTCCAGATGAGGCCTCACCAATGTAGAATAGAGGGGAACGATCACGTCCCTCGATCTGCTCGCTATGCCCCTACTTATACATCCCAAAATGCCATTGGCCTTCTTGGCAACAAGGGCACACTGCTGACTCATATCCAGCTTCTCGTCCACTGTCACCCCTAGGTCCTTTTCCGCAGAACTGCTGCCTAGCCATTCGGTCCCTAGTCTGTAGCTGTGCATTGGGTTCTTCCGTCCTAAGTGCAGGACCCTGCACTTATTCTTATTGAACCTCATCAGATTTCTTTTGGCCCAATCCTCCAATTTGTCTAGGTCCTTCTGTATCCTATCCCTCCCCTCCAGCGTATCTACCACTCCTCCCAGTTTAGTATCATCCGCAAATTTGCTGAGAGTGCAATCCACACCATCCTCCAGATCATTTATGAAGATATTGAACAAAACTGGCCCCAGGACCGACCCTTGGGGTACTCCACTTGATACCGGCTGCCAACTAGATATGGAGCCATTGATCACTACCCGTTGAGCCCGACAATCTAGCCAGCTTTCTACCCACCTTGTAGTGCATTCATCCAGCCCATACTTCCTTAACTTGCTGACAAGAATACTGTGGGAGACCGTGTCAAAAGCTTTGTCTGGCCGCTCTGATATTCTTATGTTCTTATCTGTCTCTAAAAGCGCCTTGCCTTTGTTACCAAGAAAGAGCAGGCCCAGGGCAGGAGTTTCCCCCCCACCCTTGGTGGTGAAGACTGCTGAGAAGCTAGAGGATTGCTTTGCATCAACGTCCTTATCTCTTTTTCGTTAGTGCCTTAGCCCTTGGTGCGCCCGTGGACCTACTGATTCATCTGCAGGATTCCTGCTTCTAATGTACTGAAAGAATCGGTTCAGTTTTTATACCTTTAGCCATTTGCTCTTAAAACCCCATTTTTGCTCTTAAAACTCCATTCTGGCCTTTCTTTTCCTCTTATTATTGCCTGCTGCAATTTATGCTTCTTGTGGTTGGCTTCACTAGGGTCAGATTTTCACATATTGAAGGATTTCTGTTTGGGTCAAATAGCATCTTGGTTGTCTTTTAGCCAAAATGGTTTATGCTTTGCCTTCCTGGTTCACTTTGTGCTCAGCGCTCTGCGTGCCTGCTGAGACTCCAGAAGTATTTTTGTAAGGAACATTCAAGCCACCTCTATGAATGTTACTTCCTTTACTTTTAGCTTTAGGGCCTTTTTGATTAACCTTCTGAATGTATTTGTCTCCCTTTCTAGAGCAGTGTCGCTGGGGGGTACTTACCTCCCTCTAGGATTTGCACCTCCTCATACCAGGGTCACTAGTACTCAATGGCTCACCTTCCTGTTGCTTCTGAATTAGCTCCTGTGTGTTACAACTGTCAAGAACAGCCTCTCCTCTTGTGTGCTCTAGAACTACCTGCTCCAAGAAGCAAATCACTTAAATGTTGAAACATTATTTCTCTAAGCTCTGTCCCATTGTGCCATTTGACCAGTGTATATGTGGTAGTTAAAGTGTCCCATTGTCGTTTTGTTGGATTTTGCTGCATCTTTGATCTCTTTCAATATTGGGCACTCAATTTTTTCCCTTGATCTGGAGACCAGTGGTATAAATCCACTAGTATATCCCTACAGCTTTGAATTTGTAACCACATAGATTCAATTGCTTGGTCTTTTCCACTCCAAATTTATCTCTTGCTAAATTGTATAGAATCCCTTATGCATGAATGTACTCTCCTTCCTGTACAGTTTATAACCAGATATTACTATATCCCACCGGTCTGGGTCATTCCCCCATGTGTCTGTAATGCCTATTATTATAGCAGGGTCCTCGTCCATTGCCAAGCATTCCCGCTCACTTATTTTTTGCTTTTCAATTTCTTGCATTTATATATAGATACATAAGTAGTTTTTATGATGGACCAGGTGCCTGTTCTGATTAAACTGTTTGATCTGACATCCTACTGATTTTGCAGAATTGGCCTCTACACTTTTATAATGTCCCTGCTCTAGTTAAGTTGTAATTTGCACCCTGTCCTTTACTGGGTCCATAGATACCACTATGTTACAGACATCTTTAACAGCTGTCGTTCCAATTTCATAGAATCATAAGACTGGAAGGGACCTCGAGAGGTCGTCTAGTCCAGTCCTCTGCACCTAAGGCAGGACTAATTTCTAGACCAGTGCTTCTCAAGCTATCTGATGTGGAGCCTGACAATTTTTTTCCCCAATGTGCGCGCAGACCGGCAGCCGATGGCTCGCGGACTGGCACCGGTCCACGGATCACCACTTTGAGTAGCACTGCCCTAGACCATCCCTGACAGGTGTTTGTCTAACCTGCTCTTAAAAACCTCCAGTGATAGAGATCCCACAACCTCCCTAGGCAATGTATTCCAGTGCTTAACCGTCCTGACAGGAATTTTTTCCTAATTTCCAACCTAAACCTCCCTTACTGCAATTTAAGCCCATTGCTGCTTATCCTGTCCTCAGAGGTTAAGGAACAATTTTTCTCCCTCCTCCTTGTAACAACCTTTTATGTACTTGAAACTGTTATCATGCCCCCCCCCCCCCAGTCTTCTCATCTCCAGACTAAACAAACTCAATGTTTTCAATCTTCCCTCATAGGTCATGTTTTCTAGACCTTTCATCATTTTTGTTGCTCTTCTCTGGACTTTCACCAATTTGTCCACATCCGTCCTGAAATGTGGTGCCCAGAACTGGACACAATACTCCACTTGAGGCCTAATCAGCACAGAGTAGAGCGGAAGAATTACTTCTTGGGTCTTGCTTACAACACTCCTTCTAAAACAGCCCAGAATGATATTTGCTTTTTTTACAACAGCATTGCACTGTTGACTCATATTTAGCTTGTGATCCACTATCACCCCCAGATTCCTTTCCGCAGTGCTCCTTTCTAGGCAGTCACTTCCCATTTTGTATGTATGCAACTGATTGTTCCTTCCTAAGTGGAGTACTTTGCATTTGTCCTTGTTGAATTTCATCCTATTTATTTCAGACCATTTCTCCAGTTTGTCCAGATCATTTTGAATTTTAATCCTATCCTCCAAAGCACTTGCAAACCCTCCCAGCTTGGTATTGTCCGCAAACTTTATCAGTGTACTCTGTATGCCATTATCTACATAATTGATGAAGATAGGGAACAGAACTGGACCCAGAACTGATCCCTGTGGGACCTCACTCGATATGCCCTTTAAGCTTGACTGTGAACCACTGATAACTACTCTGTGGGAACGGTTTTCCAACCAGTTTTGCACCCACCTTATAGTACCTCTATCTAGGTTGCATTTCCCTAGTTTGTTTATGAGAAGGTCATAGGAGACAGTGTCAAAAACCTTACTAAAGTCAAGATAGACCATGTCTACCATTTCCGCCCATCCACAAGGCTGGTTACCCTGCCAAAGCAAGATATCAGGTTGATTTGACACAATATGTTTTTGACAAATCCATGCTGACTGTTACTTATCACCTGATTATCTTCTAGAGGTTTGCAAATTGTTTGCTTAATGATTTGCTCCATTAACTTTCCCGGTTCAGAAGTTAAGCTGACTGGTCTGTAATTTCCTGGTTTGTCCTTATTTTCCTTTTTATAGATGGGCATTAGATTTGCCCTTTCCCAGTCCTCTGGAATCTCTCCCACTGTTTCCAGCAGAGCAACTCAGAGATTGTCCCCACACCAATGCTCACACCAGCCAACTTGGCATTCAGGGGTCATAGCTGCCTTTGGCACAAGGTGTGTGCCCTCTTTAGCCCCAAAGCCTGCCAGGCCAGAAGCCACCTGCCTGTGGCTACTTAAAGCCATTCTGTGGGGAGCAGGGGAGGGTGTTACCACACTCTATACAGGGCCTCAGGGCTGAGCTGCCTAACACTAGTTCTCACACAATTGTACTTTTCCCAAAATAACCCCCGCTGCCTTGTGAATGCGCCCCCCTTTCCCTTCCCTGGGCACCCCTCAAAGAGAGCCAAACCAAGAGCACCGAGCCGCAGCAGCCAGGGGGCTGTAACCTCCTGACAGCACGGGGGGAGCCAGCGCTCTCTCTGGGCTCTTATAGGCCCCCCATCACCTTTGTGTGTGAGTAGCTAGCAGGACCCATGTCCTCCTGTATGCGATGGGAGTAGCAGCAATGGAAGATCCTTGAGCTGCAAACAGCCCCCACCATACTGGACCTCTAGAGGCCAGACCAGTCCTCGGCCGTGAGACAGCTCTGCTCCTGTCCTTGTCGAAGCAGCTGCTCACTGGCTGACTCTTCAGAGAATGACGGAGACAGAGACTGAGAGCTCTGGTCCCATCTGTATTGAACAGCTCCTCGCCTGCTGGCCAGTGCCATCTGGAAAACTTCACAACAGATCCCACTGTTCCTAGCGTTCTCCCCAGCCTGGGGGAAAGAGATTCTGGAAGTAGCTGGGATTAAGGGACAAGACCCGGAGATTGCTTCTGCCTGAGAACCTGCTTGTGTCGTCCTGGGGCCAACTGGTGGCATCAGGGAGCCGACTTGTTCCACTGGACACCTGACTCCATTCTTAGTTCCACACGGGTACTGACTTGTATCCAGAAGCAGTTGCATCCCACCCGTAGCAGTCCTGTTCTCCACAGCTAGCTCATTCCAGCCAGGAGCCAGCTCCTACCTGGAAGCTGATTCCTTCCACTCTGCAGCTGCTTCATTGTGTCTTGCTCCTGCAGGCATGCCTCCTTCCCCCAGCCTGGGCCTCTCTTCTCCTAGCATACAACTAATTCCTCCCGGCCTGCGGCTCGGAGCTGAGCTTCAACTCGGTCCTAGCATGGGACTCTTTCTTTTCCATGTGGGACTCTTGGCTCCCCACTGGTAACTCAGATCCAGGAGCTGACTTGTATCTGGCATGCATCTTATTACGTCCAGAGTGCACCTTGGTAGGCCCAGCATGAGATTCGTTCCCTGCTGCTGCTCTGCTGCTTGTCTCGTCAACAGCCATATCTGCAAGAAATTACCCTCATCAGCATTCGTAGAAGAAAACTTGTGCACCTCTCCAGCTACAGAGCAGCAGCCATGAGCCTGGGCTCAGCCCCTCCCACCGCCCTCCCATAAAAAGAGTCCTTGGGCCAATAACTGGACGCCCAGCTTTAAACTCCCATCCCCCACTGGGACATCACCTAGGACAGTAACAGAGGTCCAGCCTCACCCAGCAGCAGGGCCTTCACTCAGCACTAAAGACCTTGGTTGACCTTAAGGCCCTTATTCCACTCACGGGCTAGCTGTAGAGGATGGTACAAGGGGTGTTGTTCAAGAGCAGACAGGTCCAGAGGGACTTAGCTAGTGGCAGCTGGATTTGGGGGATTTGTTCAGTGGTGGGAGCAGCCAAGGGGACTTGGTCAAGGGCTGCTGGGTCCCGGTAAGCTCAGAGAGAGCCACTGCCTGCCCCAAGAAACTAGCTTTGCTCCTTCCCTGCTCTCAGTCTCTTGTGCCATCCATGGCCCAGGAAGACTCTGCTTCTCACCATTAATGTGGACAGATTTCAGCTCCCCATCCTCTTCAATTTCCACCTGCTCCTGCCCGTTCTCCACAGTCCTGGGAAGTAGACAAGAGCCAAAGAAGGGGAAGCATCTGTTTAGGAGTAACCTAAACACCTCACCCCCCTATATATCACTTCCAGACCCTCAACATCATCCCCCAAATCCCCAGCTATTCTCTTCTGAACCCCTTAGGGTGCTGTTCCAGACACATGGCCCAATCTGATAACTGCCCCATGCAGCAGGAGTCGAACATGGTTCTTCTGACCCGCTGAATCCACTGGGCCATGCTGCTCACCTAAACAATGGCCTGTTGTTCCTACTGGCCCAATGGGCTGCCCCCCTGTGCTGATGTAAGACAGGCTGGCTTAGCCAAACTTCCACCGGCTGGTGGCCCCTCCTTACCTTTTGGTTGTGATGCGTTTGCCATTGATGAACTTGGTCGAGGTAGAGAAGAAGCGGAAGTCTTTTCCTGCGTTGATGCTGGAGTTGAAGGGTCCAGAGGATCCTGAAAAACAGGGTGGTGAACACATTGTCAGGTGAGTTCAGCCAGTCCCAGGCTCCAAATGGCTCAGCGGGGATCGCTTAGCCTAGAGTGTGAGGGGAGGGGCAGTGGGGAACGAAATATATGGGAGGTGTGAAATTTAAAGGAAAATGTTCTTCTTGGATTCTGAGAGAGAATGTCCCTGTGAGTCAGAAGAGCTGGGGAGGGTGGGGGGTGACACAGGACGACAAGGAGCAAGGCCAACTACCAGGGGGTCTGCAGAGGAGAATGGCAGAAAGCCCATGGACAGGAATAGGGGGTGATTCTTACTCCCCATCTCCACTCCTTGGCTAAAGAGAAGCATGTCTGGCCATGCGAGAGGATCCCGTTGCTGACAGGCCAAGATACGATTGTGGGACTGTCTGGGGCATTGTGGACAATGACAATGAATTGTGGAGACTCCACAACCAGGCAGGACAGCCCCTCTGCTAGGCAGCCAGGGCTCCGGATGTTCTGTTGCCCTAGATTCAGAGAACATGCAGGGTCCATCGTACACAGCTGTACCGATGTGCGCCTCCCCTAATGGACCCTCCGGCTGATTGCCGTGGGAACTGTTCGGAGCTGAGCATGTGGAGACCCCACTGGGTTTCTGGAGAAAACCCTGCCATTCACCACTGGGAGAATTCAGGATAATTCCTCTTTCATTTCTCCCTTCAGCTGCTCTAGCCAAGTACCAAGGCCATGCTCTGTCCCAGCTGTGAGGACCTAAGCACCTGCTTGATCACGTCAGAACCTCCCTTCTGCTCCCTCAGGCCCCAGCTTCATTCCTGGGCCAGCTGGTCCCACAGAATCTTAGGCTCTCACTCACCATAGAAAGGCTCTTGTCCCGCAAAGAACTCTCTGAAGATGTCATGGGGGCTGCGAAAGTGGAACATAAATCTAGGGGCTCCATCTTCAGCCCTCGATCCCCCAGGCCCTGCAGAAAGGGAAAGGCAGAGACAGGAAATGGCAAATGCGGCACCCTGGTTGCCAGCCCTCGCAAGGGTCTTCAAAAGGAACGAGAACAGGAAGCAAACAGGACACCCTGCTTTGGGCTGCCAAGGCTGGGATCCTGTCTCTCCCCACTGCAGAGCTCTGGGGCCAGGAGGAAAGGCCCTGAGTGCGATGCTGATCTGGAACATGGCCCCTCCTCCCTTGGCCGATGGGCTCCCTAAGGATATTCGCAGGCGGACAGAAGCAAGCATTCTGTGCCCTGGGCTCCTGTTAGCCCTGCAGAGCCAGCCCAGCCCACGGAGAATGAGCCGGGGTCAATTCTGGTTCGTGCGTCACCAGCAGAATTGGGAGCAAAGTTCCAACCGCAGGAACAAATTCTGGCCTCATTGAAGCCAGAGGGTTGGGCAGGGTCAGCTGAGGGCAGGGTCAGGGTGGGTCACTCACCTGCCCCCGTGAGCCTGTTCTTGCTGTAGCGGTCGTAGAGATCGCGCTTGCTCTCTGGAAGGGAGAAGGAGCGAGAGGTCACCCAGCCCATCTTCTCGTTGCAGACACAGCGGCCCTTTCACCAGGCTGACCTCCCGCCCCAGTACTGAGCCAGAGGGGGCCTCGCTGTAGAGAAAGAACCTAGGAGGAACAGACATAACCTGCCACAGGGTCCCTGCCCAGCTATGGGAGATGTGTGGATACCGTGTCGCTAGATGCTACAGAGATCCCTAACATAGACACTGGGTGAACGGTGCCAGGGTAACTCCACATCACAGGGTGCAGGTGTGCCATGCTGCAGGATTCCAGTATGAGATGGGGCTCTGGCTTCTGTGCCAGGGGCCTACAGCATCGGACCTGGGTACCCCGCACCTAACCACAGGCAGGGGTCAAGGCCTGGCGAAAGGATGCCCTGTGGCTCAGCTGCAGGGTAACGTTCCTCCCTGGGGCCTGTGCTGGAGGGGAAGGGAGAACCTGGAATGATGGGGCCGGAGAGAGTAGCACCCCAC
Organism: Lepidochelys kempii; assembly: GCF_965140285.1. NCBI lineage: Eukaryota > Metazoa > Chordata > Testudines > Cheloniidae > Lepidochelys > Lepidochelys kempii. The sequence goes on from NC_136390.1 coordinate 1,239,686, forward strand.
CCGCTCCAAGAGGTGTCTCCAGGGAGCTGTGCAAAGCTGGTGCCCCAGGACAGACACAGACACAGAGCGTGTGCATCAGAAGCTGCTGCCCAAGCAGCCACAAGGAGCACAACACAAGTGCAGCGAGACGCGTGGGAGCATCGACCCGCAGTGCACTGAGCGAGGGCGGATGGCTGGGTTGGGGAGACGCTGTCCCCTTACTGTCCGACAGCACTTCGTAGGCCTCCGCGATCTCTTTGAACTTCTGCTCGGCGTGTTCCTTCTTCCCCGGGTTCTTATCCGGATGCCATTTCAGCGCCGCCTTCCTGTACCTGCACGGGTCCAGAGACAGTCAGTGACACCTGCCCATGCTGGCTTCAACAGGGCCCCTACACAACCCTTTACACCCCGCTGCAGGTGCCAGCCACTGTGCCACAACCCTCCAGTTGCACTGACCGGCAATAGGAGGAGCAACAGCCCCACTGACCAGAGGAGGGATCTCAACCAGGACCCCCACTTCTGTCTCAGTTAGGAGGAGGCCCTGGGGCTGGGAGAGTGCTGGCAGTCACGGACAGAGACAGGAGGAACCGTGCCCTCGAGATGTGTGGGGAAGGGGATGCTCCAAGGAAGGACTTACGCCTTTTTGATGTCCTCGTCCGAGGCATCACAGGGAATGCGCAGCACGTCGTAGTACTCCCCCATGGTGACCGTCAATCCTGGGCAGAGGCCAGCCAGCCAGCGGAGCAGCAGAACCAGCCAGGAGCGGGGGGGGCGTCTCTGGAGATGCAGCACAAGATGGTTGGGCTTGAGCCGTGGTCCGTGGAGATCATGGCCTTTCGTCTAGCTGGGCATTCTCATGCAGAGTGGCAACAGGTGCGTCCTGTGAAGAGCTGGCCCTGTGGAGCGCAGAACAGACCAATCAGCCTAGAGGTCCCAGGGAGGGGGCAGTTCGCCCCCCGCTGTCAGAAATATCCGGCTGCGGCCTGAATCGAGCACCGAGCCTGCACTCTCAACCCAAGCTCTCACCCTCTCTCCCCATGCTCCCGCTGGGTTCGGTCTGTCCTGAGCCCCTGTTTATTGGCATGTGTCAGTCTGTCCAACCCACTCCCCCTTTCCTGTGTCTACTAACGGTTCAGAAATCCATCTTTCCTTCTCTCCTGCTCAGTCTGGCCACCAAACTTTCTCCCTCAACTACCCTGTCCCAACCCACCTTGTCCATCTGTCCTGCCCTGGAGTCAGTCAGTTCTTCACTGAGGTTTCCATTGTCCCTGCAGGGCCCTCATTCAGATGTGTTAATTCCAGTCAGTCCTTGATAATGTAACCAGTCCCAATCCAGACAGGCACACCTGACATCCACCTGTGTCTCATGCCCCAAGCCTTCTTGCTCAATGGGCAGCAGTACAAAGTGAGTGGGTATAATGAGACACACATATTGTTCATAAAAATATGAGACAAATTCCCACATTCTCCGCCGCCGCAGTTCATTTCAAGGTGGTGTCCCTTCTATAGGCTAGCGATGGGGAGTGAGACATTAACTAATTCCCCGCAGATCAAAGCAGACCAGATAGAGAGGGTTGATTGGATTACAGGTCTGCACCACCTGCTGGGAGTGGCTGATCATTTTGATGTTGAGTGGGTGGCGCTTGAGATGTGGGTGGGGCATGGGAGAGTTTCCACCACTTGCTTTTTCTCCTTTGATCTCTCATTTCACCATTCTCGTGGGCTGAGCCTCTTACCCACTAGTTTGAAGTCAGGGCTCCCCTTCGCTCCCCCAGTGCAGGGGACATTGGGCCTTTGTCATTGGCATGTCCGTAAAGACAGATGGACCCGATAGATTAGGATTCGTACGTCTTTAAGGGAGAATACGGTATAACCGATGGCCTGTACTATTGATGGCCTCCTAGGACATAATGATTACCTCTTGTCATAGGCGCCAACTTCATGGGTGCTCCAGGGCTGGAGCACCATGGAAAACAATGAGTGGGTGCTTAGCAGTCAAGCTTCCCCCTCCCCGATTCCCCCCAGGGCCTCTCACCCACTGGCGGCCACGTTGATCAACTGCTCCCCCCCCCAGCACCCTTCACCCGCCGCGATCAGCTGTTCCGTGGTGTGCAGGAGGCGCTGGGAGGGAGCGGGAAGGGGTCTTGGGCGGAGGGGGGGTTGAGCAGCCCCCTCAAGTAGAGAAGAAGTCGGTGCCTCTGCCTCATGTCCTTAGCCATCGGTGCTATCTAGTCTGTCTGTGGTATTTATAGAACGCCAGTTAGACAAAGTGGGGGATTTTCTTAGCGTTTTGCACGAACACTGTGTGTGCCTTAGTTTCCCTGTGTGCTGTGTGTGTAACGAGGGGTGGGGGGAATTGTTGTTGCAGAGGATTAGGTGTGATCTCACCTAGCAGCCTGCACCCCGGACACTGGCCTGGACATTGTGGAACTTAGTAACCAGTGACCCGGAGGCCCAGCCCAGCTTGGGAGCCTGCCGGTTCTGGCCAGTGGGAGGACAAAGGGCTGAGGCGAGAGGGCCCCGGTGACCTGCCCAGCCAGGGGGAACAAAGGACGGGAGAGAGGAGGCCAGGGGGCCTGTCTGCCTGGGACCAATGACACAGGATAGATGAGGGGCTGTTGGGGGAGGCGATATGGGATGGTCAGCTGGAGGGAGGGGGCTGCTGGACTGGGACAAAGAGCAGCTTGAGCCCATGGGGCGGGGACAGACCCTGATGGACGTTGATGAGACTGGCCAGGCCCCAGGCCCTGAGACGTGCCTCTGCTGGGTTTAGATATACGATAAACCCCCCTGTTTTACAACAGTGGCTGAGATCAGGGGGCATTGCTCCCTCTGGGTGTGGAGGCCCTGGGTGTCCAGTGCAAGCCGTCTCACTGCAGGGGCTCAAAGAGAGAGAGGCTGCTGAAGGCTCCGAGGTTCAGTACCAGGAGGTGGCGGGGCCAGAGGTCCTAACCTCGGAGGGTCAGTGCAGCCCTCCCGGAGGGCTGACACACTGAAGGGGGTTCCTCCCAGGGGCCGTATGGAGCCGAGAGAGCACAGCGCCTGTGAGTCCGAGACAACCAGTCGCTGTAGTATCAAGGCATGGTGGCTCCTAAGTATTAGGGCTCGCTGCTGATACTGTTTGGTCATTAGGCTTTGATACCATTGCTCAGCAGGTGGTGGTGTCTCACTTTTGGGTGTTGGCGAGAGGGGCGAGGCTGATCTGGAGTGGCTTTGTTGTTCCCTCTCTGATGGATCTTAGCGGGTTCTGCTGGTCGATTGGTCTTCAGCCCTGAGGGCTCTTACGTGGGCTCCAGTCTGTCCTTCCTCTTGTTCGTGGTGTGTATGGGCCGTTGGAGGGTCACTAAAGAGACTGTATAGAACTGTGGTGCTTTTAGTGTGTTCCCCACAGCCAGCTCCGCGCCTCCATCTCCTCTGGCTCCGATGGTGCCATTTACACCCTGCCAGGGGCGGCGCAGACTGGGGATGGAAGAGGGGAGCTGGCTGAGGCTCAACTCCCATAAACCTGGGGTGCTGTTTGCGGGATGGGGAAGGCCCGGGCAGAGTTGGGGAGGGTCGTATCTGCCCCTCTGACTGGATGGGGCATCCACCACATGTCACTGGAGCTCGCAGGTTGGGGGGGTCTGGTTGGTTACTTTCTCGGCAACTGCCTGGGGGCCAGGTGTTGGCAGCACCTGGACTGCCTGTCTCCTCTGCCTCTGGCCAGGAGGTTGTGACCGTTTCTTTCAGAGGCAGCCTGGCTACCCTGACCTATGCCTCTCTCCCGTCTGAATGGGACTCCTGCAGCCCGCCAGGCCTGGGGCTATGCTATAAATCCATTCTGAAACTGAAGCTGGTGTGGACAGGAACAGGTCACTTGCTAAGCAGGTTTTCTCATCGTTGAGCACATGGGCCTTCTCTGAGCCCTTCACTGCAGGATCAGAACCTCCCAGGAATTTGGGATTTGCCCTCGCATCATGCTGCGAGGTAGGGAGACTACTATTATCCCCATTTTACAGCTGGCAAATCGAAAGGACTCGCCCAGGTCTGTAGCAGAGCAGGGAAGAGAACCCCAATCTGTGGAGTCCCAGGCCAGTGCAGTAACTGCAGCGTGGCGCCACCATGGGGTGAGATTTATAATGGCAGCCAAAGGGAGAGTGAGATGCTGGGAAGGAGCCGGTGGCCGTGGCACATGGAGGTACCAATGACATAGGGAAGGATAGAAGAGAGGTCCTGGAGGTCAAATTGAGGTTGCTAGGTAAGAGATTGAAGTCCAGGACCTCCATGGGAGCATTCTCTGAAATGCTCCCAGTTCCACACGCAGGGCCAGTTAGACAGAACTGCAGAGTCTCAATGCGTGGTTGAAACAATGGTGTAGGGAGGAGGGGTTTAGATTTATTAGGAACTGGGGAAATTTTGGGAAAGGAGGAGCCTATACAGGAAGGATGGGCTCCACCTAAACCAGAATGGAACCGGATTGCTGGCACTTAACATTAAAAAGGTCATTGAGCAGTTTTTAAACTCAGGGCTGGGGGAGAGCCGACAGGTGTGGAGGAGCACATGGTTCGGACAGAGACATCCCTTAGAGGAGGATCTAGTAATGGAGATTCTCTATGTCCTAGTAAGGAGGAGAGGATGGAAGATAAAATACAGGTAGGATCTGATGAGACACAGTCAAATGAAAAAATAGTGATTATAGCTGGACCACTTGGTAATAGTGACCATAATATAATTAAATTTAACATCCCTGTGGTGGGGAAAACACCCCAGTGGCCCAACCCTGTAGCATTTAATTTCAGAAAGGGGAACTACACAAAAATGACTAAATTAAACAGAAATTAAAAGGTACAGCACTGAAAGTAAAATCCCTGCAAGCGGCATGAAAACTTTTTAAAGACGCCATAATAGAGGCTTAACTTAAATGTATACCCCAAATTTAAAAATATAGTAAGAAAACCGAAAACTAAACAACAAACGTGGCTAAACAACAAAGTAAAAGAAGCAGGGAGAGGAAAAAAGGCATCCTTTAAAAAGTGGAAGTTAAATCCTAATGAGGAAAATAGAAAGGAGCACAAACTCTGGCAAATGAAGTGTAAAAATATAATTAGGAAGGCCAAAAAAGAATTTGAAATACAGCTAGCCAAAGACTCAAAAGTAATAGCAAAAAAACATTAAGTACATCAGAAGCAGGAAGCCTGTTAAACAGCCAGTAGGGCCACTGGACGATCGAGGTGCTAAAGGAGCACTCAAGGACAATAAGACCATTGCGGAGAAACTAAATGAATTCTTTGCATCGATCTTCATGGCTGAGGATGTGAGGGAGATTCCCAAACCTGAGCCATTCTTTTTAGGTGGTAAATCTGAGGAACTGTCCCAGATTGAGGTGTCATTAGAGGAGGTTTTGGAACAAATTGATAAACTAAACAGCAATAAAAGTCACCAGGACCAGATGGTGTACACCCAAGAGTTCTGAAGAAACTCAAATGTGAAATTACAGAACTACTAACTATAGTTTGTAACCTATCATTTAAATCAGCTTCTGTACCAAATGACTGGAGGATAGGTAATGCAACGCCAATTTTTAAAAAGGGCTCCAGAGGTGATCCCGGTAATTACAGGCCAGTAAGCCTGATTCAGCATCGAGCAAACTGGTTGAAACTATAGTAAAGAACAAAACTGTCAGACACATAGATGAACATAATTTGTTGGGGGAAATTAAAATGGTTTTTGTAAAGGGAAATCATGCCTCACAAACCTACTAGAATTATTTTAGGGGGTTAACAAGCATGTGGACAAGGGGGATTCAGTGGATATAGTGTACTTAGATTTTCAGAAAGTCTTTGACAAGGTCCCTCACCAAAGGCTCTTAAGCAAAGTAAGCTGTCATGGGGTAAGAGGGAAGGTTCTCTCATGGATTGGTAACTGGTTAAAAGATAGGAAACAAAGGGTAGGGATAAATGGCCAGTTTTCAGAATGGAGAGAGGTTAATAGTGTGTCCCCCAGAGGTCTGTACTGGGACCAGTCCTATTCACCATATTCATAATTGATCTGGAAAAAGGGGTAAGCAGTGAGGTGGCAAAATTTGCAGATGATATAAAACTACTCAAGATAGTTAAGTCCCAGGCAGACTGCAAAGAGCTACAAAGGGATCTCTCAAAACTGGATGACTGGGCAACAAAATGGCAGATGAAATTCAATGTTGATAAATGCAAAGTAATGCACTTTGGAAAACATAATCCCAACTATACATATAAAATGATGGGGTCTAAATTAGCTGTTACCACTCAAGAAAGAGATCTTGGAGTCATTGTGGATAGTTCTCTGAAAACATCCACTCAATGTGCAGCTGCAGTCAAAAAAGCAAACAGAATGTTGGGAATCATTAAGAAAGGGAGAGAGAATAAGACAGAAAATATCCTATTGCCTCTATATAAATCCATGGTATGCCCACATCTTGAATACTGCGTGCAGATGTGGTCACCCCATCTTAAAAAAGATATATTGGAACTGGAAAAGGTTCAGAAAAGGGCAACAAAATGATTAGGGGTATGGAACGGCTGCCTTATGAGGAGAGATTAATAAGACTGGTACTTTTCAGCTTGGAAAAGAGATAGCTATGGGGGGATATCATAAAGGTCTATAAAATCATGACTGGTGTGGAGAGAATGAATAAGGACGTGTTATTTGTGCCTTCTCATAACAGACACACTAGAGGCCGCCAAATGAAATGAATAGGCAGCAGGTTTAAAACAAACAAAAGGAAATATTTCTTCACACAACACACAGTCAACCTGTGGAACTCCTTCCCAGAGGAGGTTGTGAAGGCCAAGACTATAACAGGGCTCAAAAAAGAACTAGATAAATTCATGGAGGATAGGTCCATGCGAATACAGACTAACACGGCTGCTACTCTGAAAGGTCCATCAATGGCTATTAGCCAGGATGAGCAGGAATGGTATCCGTAGCCTCTGTTTGCCAGAAGCTGGGAATGGGTGACAGGGGATGGATCACTTGGTGATTACCTGTTCTGTTCATTCCCTATGGGACACCTGGCATTGGCCACTGTTGGAAGACAGGATACAGGGCAAGATGGATTTTTGATCTGACCCAGTATGGCCGTTCTTATGTCCTTATGATTTGTCAAGAACAAATTGTGTCAAACCAACCTAATATCTTGCCTTGGCAGGGTAACAAGCCCTATGGATGGGGGGAAGTGGAATATGTGGTATATCTTGACTTTAGTAAGACTTTTGATACTGTCTCGCATGACTTTCTCATAAACAAACTTTGGAAATGCAGCCTAGATGGAGCTACTATAAGGTGGGTGCATAACTCGTTGGAAAATCGTTCCCATAGAAAGAACAGGAGGACTTGTGGCACCTTAGAGACTAACCAATTTATTTGAGCATGAGCTTTCGTGAGCTACAGCTCACTTCATCGGATGCATTCAGTGGAAAATACAGTGGGGAGATTTTATATACACAGAGAACATGAAACAATGGGTGTTACCATACACACTGTAACAAGAGTGATCAGGAAAGGTGAGCTATTACCAGCAGGAGAGTGGGGGAGGAGGGGGGAACCTTTTGTAGTGATAATCAAGGTGGGCCATTTCCAGCAGTTTACAAGAACAGTAGGAGGGGAAATAAACAAGGGGAAATAGTTTTCCTTTGGGTAATGACACATCCACTCCCAGTCTTTATTCAAGCCTAAATTAATTGTATCCAGTTTGCAAATTAATTCCAATTCAGCAGTCTCTCGTTGGAGTCTGTTTTTGAAGTTTTTTTGTTGAAGAATTGCCACTTTTAGGTCTGTAATCAAGTGACCAAAGAGACTGAAGTGTTCTCCGACTGGTTTTTGAATGTTATAATTCTTGACGTCTGATTTGTGTCCATTTATTCTTTTACGTAGAGACTGTCCATTTTGGCCAATGTACATGGCAGAGGGGCATTCCCATAGAATGGTTCACAGTGGTTCACAGTCAAGCTTAAAGGGCATCTCGAGTGAGGTCCCGCTGGGATCAGTTCTGGGTCCAGTTCTGTTCTCTATCTTCATCAATTATGTAGATAATGGCATACAGAGTACACTGATAAAGTTTGCAGAGGATACCAAGCTGGGAGGGTTTGCAAGTGCTTTGAAGGATAGGATTAAAATTCAAATGATCTAGACAAACTGGAGAAATGTCGGAAGTAAACAGAATTAAATTCAATAAAGACAAATGCAAAGTCCTCAATTTAGGAAAGAGCAATCAGTTGCACACATACAAAATGGGAAATGACTGCCTAGGAAGGAGTACTGTGGAAAGAGATTAGGGGTTGTCATAAATATAAAGGGAAAGGTAAACACCTTTAAAATCCCTCCTGGCCAGAGGAAAAACCCTCTCACCTGTAAAGGGTTAAGAAGCGAGGATAACCTCGCTAGCACCTGACCAAAATGACCAATGAGGAGACAAGATACTTTCAAAAGCTGGAGGGAGGGAGAAACAAAAACTCTCTCCCTTCTGTGTGTGTTATGCATTTGCCGGGAACAGAAAGGAATGGAGTCTTAGAATTTAGTAAGTAATCTAGCTAGATCTGCATTAAATTCTGATTTCTTTAAATGGCTGATAAAATAAGCTGTGCTGAATGGAATGTATATTCCTGTTTGTGTCTTTTTGTAACTTAGGGTTTTGCCTAGAGGGATTCCCTATGTTTTGAATCTGATTAACCTGTAAGATATTTACCATCCTGATTTTACAGAGGTGATTCTTTTACTTTTTTTCTTCAATTAAAATTCTTCTTTTAAGAACCTGATTGCTTTTTCATTGTTCTTAAGATCCAAGGGTTTGGGTCTGTGTTCACCTATGCAGATTGGTGAGGAGTTTTATCAAGCCTTCCCCAGGAAAGGGGATGTAGGGTTTGGGGGGGAAGATGTTTCCAGGCGGGCTCTTTCCCTGTTATATATTTGTTAGACGTTTGGTGGTGGCAGCAATAAAGTCCAAGGGCAAAAGGTAAAATAGTTTGTACCTTGGAATTTTTAACCTAAGCTGGTAAAAATAAGCTTAGGGGGTTTTCATGCAGGTCCTCACATCTGTACCCTAGAGTTCAGAGTGGGGAAGGAACTTTGACAGGGGGTCAGAGTGGACCACAAGCTAGATATGAGTCAACAGTGTAACACTGCTACAAAAAAAAAAGCCAACATCATTCTGGGCTGTATTAGCAGGAGTGTTGTAAGCAAGACATGAGAAGTAATTCTACCGCTCTACTCCACTCTGATTAGGCCTCAACTGGAGTATTACGTCCAGTTCTGGGTGCCACATTTCAAGAAGGATGTGAACAAATTGGAGAAAGTCCAGAGAAGAGCAACAAAAATGATGAAAGGTCTAGAAAACATGACCTATGAGGGAAGATTGAAAAAACAGGTTTGTTTCGTCTGGAGAAGAGAAGACTGGGAGGGGGGGACATGATAACAGTTTCAAGTACATAAAAGGTTGTTACAAGGAGGAGGGAGAAAAATTGTTCTTCTTAACCTCTGAGGACAGGACAAAAAGCAATGGGCTTAAATTGCAGTAAGGGAGGTTTAGGTTGGAAATTAGGAAAAAATTCCTGTCAGGATGGTTAAGCACGGGAATAAATTGCCTAGGGAGGTTGTGGAATCTCCATCATTGGAGATTGTTAAGAGCAGGTTAGACAAACACCTGTCAGGGACAGTCTAGATTGCCACTTGTCCCAGACGACGGGAAAAAGGCTAATGTAGTGCCCATCTTTAAAAAAGGAAAGGAGGAGGATCCTGGGAACTGCAGGCCAGTCAGCCTCACCTCAGTCCCTGGAAAAATCATGGAGCAGGTCCTCAAGGAATCAATCCTGAAGCACTTACACAAGAGGAAAGTGATCAGGAACAGTCAGCATGGATTCACCAAGGGAAGGTCATGCCTGACTAATCTAATCGCCTTCTATGATGAGATTACTGGTTCTATGGATGAAGGGAAAGAGTGGATGTATTGTTTCTTGACTTTAGCAAAGCTTTTGACACGGTCTCCCACAGTATTCTTGTCAGCAAGTTAAAGAAGTATGGGCTGGATGAATGCACTATAAGGTGGGTAAAAAGTTGGCTAGATTGTTGGGCTCAACAGGTAGTGATCAATGGCTCCATGTCTAGATGGCAGCCAGTATCAAGTGGAGTGCCCCAAGGGTCGGTCCTGGGGCCGGTTTTGTTCAATATCTTCATAAATGATTTGGAGGATGGTGTGGATTGCACTCTTAGCAAATTTGCGGATGAGTGGTAGATACGGTGGCAGGTAGGGATAGGATATAGAGGGACCTAGACAAATTGGAGGATTGGGCCAAAAGAAATCTGATGAGGTTCAACAAGGATAAGTGCAGGGTCCTGCACTTAGGACAGAAGAATCCAATGCACCACTACAGACTAGGGACCGAATGGCTAGGCAGCAGTTCTGCGGAAAAGGACCTAGGGGTGACAGTGGACGAGAAGCTGGATATGGGTCAACAATGTGCCCTTGTTGCCAAGAAGGCCAATGGCATTTTGGGATGTATAAGCAGGGGCATAGCGAGCAGATCGAGGGACGTGATTGTTCCCCTCTATTCGACATTGGTGAGGCCTCATCTGGAGTACTGTGTCCAGTTTTGGGCCCCACACTACAAGAAGGATGTGGAAAAATTGGAGAGAGTCCAGCAAAGGGCAACAAAGATGATTAGGGGTCTGGAACACATGACTTATAAGGAGAGGCTGAGGGAACTGGGATTGTTTAGTCTGCAGAAGAGAAGAATGAGGGGGGATTTGATAGCTGCTTTCAACTACCTGAGAGGTGGTTCCAGAGAGGATGGTTCTAGACTATTCTCAGTGGTAGAAGATGACAGAACAAGGAGTAGTGGTCTCAAGTTACAGTGGGGGAGGTTTAGGTTGGATATTAGGAAAAACTTTTTCACTGGGAGGGTGGTGAAACACTGGAATGCGTTACATAGGGAGGTGGTAGAATCTCCTTCCTTAGAAGTTTTTAAGGTCAGGCTTGACAAAGCCCTGGCTGGAATGATTTAATTGGGGATTGGCCCTGCTTTGAGCAGGGGGTTAGACTAGATGACCTCCTGAGGTCCCTTCCAACCCTGATATTCTATGATTCTATGATAGATAATACTTAGTCCTGCCATGAGGCAGGGGACTGGACTAGACGACCTTTCGAGATCCCTTCCAGTCCTATGATTCTCTAATAGGCAGGGTGGGGACTGGCCATGAAAGGCAGTGAAAGCAAAGACAGGTAGTTCCACAGTATGCATCCGATGAAGTGAGCTGTAGCTCACGAAAGCTCATGCTCAAATAAATTGGTTAGTCTCTAAGGTGCCACAAGTCCTCCTTTTCTTTTTGCGAATACAGACTAACACGGCTGTTACTTTGAAACAGGTAGGTTATGTTTCATGCAGTAGAGAAGGAGGAGCCAGTGAATGGAGGCAAAGAGGGGGTGACATGGCAAAGCCATGGGCTAGGACATTGGTTCTCAAACTTTTCTTTTCACAGACCACTTGAAAATTGCTGAGGGTCTCAGGGGACCACTTAATGATCTTTCCAAATGTCATTTGTACCATTAGCTAACTATTGTAAAACTATATAAAAAAACCTTAATAATAAACGTTTTTTTGTACTACAAATAAAAGCGTGCTCATATTTTAATATCAGTAGTCTTACCTTTCTAATGTGATGGATGTGCCATCTCTCCCCCTACCACAGCAGCCCCCGAGCTGGGGCTCGGAAGGAGGGGGGTCTCTCCCTCTCTCCCCCTACCACAGCAGCCCCTGAGCTGGGCCTGGGAAGGAGGGGGGTCTCTCCCCTGCCGCAGCAGCCACAGAGCTGGGGCAGGAAAGGAGGGGGGTCTCTTCCTGACAGCTGCAGCCCTAGAGCTGGAGAAAGTCGCCTCTTTCTCTGGTCGCCGCAGCCCTGCACATCCCAAATTCCCCCGCCCCCTCTTCTCACCCCACGGCCCCCCTCCCACCTACCCCCTATTCCCCCCAAGGCCACCACCTCGCCTTACACATGCATCTTCTCCAGGATCCAGGCACCTAATTAGTGGAGCCACGCCTGCGCGGCTCCACTAATTAGGTGGGTGGCCCTTCATTCTCTTGTGTGCAGCCGCCCAGGCGTGCACCTTAGAGGGAACTATCCACGGACCCCTGAATGGAGCTCGCAGACCACTGGTAGTCCGCAGACCACAGTCTGAGAACCTCTGGGCTTGGAGAATGATCTTTATTAGGTTATTAGGCCCACACTCAGGAGACTCTCGCTTGACACTCTGGCTTCTTCCTTCTCCATTTTTTTCTGTCTGCAGCTCTGGTCCAGTTGGTCCAGTTCTCCTTCCTTAGAAGTTTTTAAGGTCAGGCTTGACAAAGCCCTGGCTGGGATGATTTAGTTGGGGATTGGTCCTGCTTTGAGCAGGGGGTTGGACTAGATGACCTCCTGAGGTCCCTTCCAGCCCTGATATTCTATGATTCTATGAGTTGCATCGTGGGCTCTCCAGTCGCCACCTCTGCTCCTTCACAATCCCCCCCTTCTTTTTGCTTCCCCATCCTTGGCACCTCTACCCAGCTCACCCCACTGCCCAGAGCCTCTCCCCTGCTTAGCAGCTCCTTTGGGGCTTTACCGCTTGAACACAGCTCCGGCCATACCTTACTGCTGCAGGAGAGAAGATCCCAGCTGCATCCTGGTCTCAAGAGTCCCGCCTCTCTCGGATTTCACTGCACACCTGGGGCTGCTCTGGGGAGGTGGGGCAGGGCAGGAGCCCACTAGCAGCCCCTCATATTCCTCCACTGCTGATTAACAACTGCTGCAGCCAATGGAAAGCTCGGTCTGATTGTGATGTCAGGGCTTTGCACTTTCATTCAGGAGGTTACAATAATCCACCACAGGCAACAAGTGGGCAAGATGCTGTGACGGTTTAACCCTTTGTTTGACAGTCCTTCCTGTCACCTGCAGTGCACCCCCCCACTATTAACTCTTTCACTGCTGATACGTATTAGCATTTTTAGGAGTCATGCCTTGTTGCAGAGCAGCCCACACTCTTCTCTCTCCCCCTTAGGGTGACACAGGATCCCCAGGACTGAGTCACCTCGTTCTGTGGCCTGATAGATACAGAACATCCTCTACTGCTCTGTTAACATTCGCCCCATCCACACACAGGGTGTTCTGTGAATTAACAGAGCTTCTGCCTGTGTGTGCCTGCCACTGGAGATCGCTGCACTGAGCACATATGCCCTCGCACTTCAGGTGTTTCCCGGGCCCCAACTGCATTGGGTCCCGAGCTCTGTGTAGCTCACATGGCTGGAATCCCAGCCAGCTGTCTGTGCTGATGCTCGCACTACCGGAGTCCCAGCTGAGCATCGCCAGACACCCGCACACATGGCACTGATAGGGCTTTGGGACGTAGAAGTTCCTCCTCTATGGCTCCTAAAACAGGACGGGCTAGTTTGTGTAAACTCTCAGTGGGTTTTTTTTGAAAAGCTGCTTGGATTCCAGCCACCGTTCCTCCCAAGATCATGGTGGTTTGGAGCCAGGGCCCATTTTGGGACAGGCTCCCTTTGAGTTAGTCCCACTAGCTGAGTGACACAGAGTGAGACAGACAGCGAGAAATGGAAGAGAAGGGATGGAGTGAAAGCAGCGAGCAGATGATCCAGCAGGTGGGTGGTGGGTGGGTGGCTGCAAGGGGTGGGGTGTAGAAAAGAACCTGGGGGAAATGAGGGAAGAAGAGGTTAGAGGGAGGAGGAGACAGTGGTCTGGAGTGAAACAGATGCTGAAAAAGAGAGGTGGGGGCAGGGGGAAGCAACCAGGATTCCAGAACAGGGAAGAGAGGAGCAGAATGTGTGTGTATGAGAAAGAAAGAGGCACCAACGACTTTGTGAGACGGAGGTGTCAGAGCAGAGATGCTGAAGTGAACTGGCCATTTACAGTGTAATTAGTCATGAGGCCACCCGGTCCAGCCAGGAATTCTGAAGGAGCTTAAGTACGAAGTGGCTGGGCTCCTAGCAAAAATATGACACCTCTCCTTCTATGCTGTCACTGTTGTAGATGGTAGCAAATATTGGGCCTATATTTAACAAACTCTGTAAGGGCGATCTGGAGAATTCTAGACCTGTAAGACATATCTGTTCCTGGCACAGTTTCTGCAAAGGAAAGTCATGTCTCACTAGTCCCTTAGAATTCTTTAAACATACCAATGAAGTAACAGCTAAAGGAGACCAGTTGCCATCATTTATTTGTATTTCAAAGGGCCTTTGACAACACCCCACACAAGAGGCTGCTAAAAGGCAAAGTTGTCATGGGGTGAGAGGCAAAGTACAGTTACGGCTCAAAAACTGGCTAGGAGACCGAAAACAAAGAGTAGGGTTCAATGGTCAATTTTTCATCATGGCCAAAGGTTAACAGCAGGGCCATAAGGCTCTGTACTTGGTCCCATGTTGTTTCATTTATGTATTAATGACCTGGAAAGTGGGAGAGTAGTGAAGTAGAAAAATGCCCAGTTGACACAAAATTGTTTCAGTTCGCTAGGACCACAGAGAACTGTGGGGAACTTGAGAGAGATCTGAACAGGTTTGGTGAATGGGAGAGATGACTGCAGATGAAATTCAATGTTTAGAAATGCAAAGTAATCCACATTATGGGGGGAAATGTAAACAACTCACACCTCTTACAGGGGTCTGAATTAACTGGACCAGCCCAAGAAAAGGACCTGGGTGTCATTGCAGAAGCTCAGTGTAAACCTCTGCTCAATGTGCAGCTGTGGTCAAAAAAGCAAACAGGATGTTAGAGTGCATAAGGGATGGGGTTCGTAGAGTCTGAGGCCTGAAGGGCCACTGTGATCATCTTGTCTGACCTGCTGTAGAATACAGGCCCCACCGTCAGTCCCGGAATAGAGCTTTTAGAAACCCATCCAATCTTGATTTAAAACTTGTCCGTGATGGAGAATTCAGCACAACCCTTGGTAAGTACACAACAAAACCTCAGCTAAGTTCTAAGCCTAAACAAGGAAAGTGTGTTTTCCATCCACCCCAAATTGAGTTTTTGGGACAGACAATAAACAAAGACGGACTCGGTCCTAGTACAAAGAGCACAAACACATCAGGCTGATCCACAGAAAAAGCTTCATCTCCTTGGTCATTTCGGTCTTCAGTTCTTGCCCTCCTTGGATTTAGAAGCCAGTCTGGGCATGAGGAGGAGAGGAGAAACCCTCAGCCCTCCCATCCCATCCAGCGCTCTCCAGTCCAACGGTCTCCTGCAGAGTATCCCAGAGACTGTCATCAGACAGACGCTCACACAACCTAACTTGGCATTCAGGTCATAGCTGCCTTTGGCATGGGGTTTGTGCCCACTCTTCTCCCCCCGCAGCCCAGCGAGGCCAAATTTCCCTCCCTCATTCCCCTGCTGCATTGTGGCAGAAGCTCCTTCTTTCCCTGGGCATCTCCATGCCCTGGGCACACCCTCAAAGAGAGACAAAGCAAGAGCACCGAGCCACAGCAGTCAGGGGCTGTAACCTTCTGACGGCACCGGGGAGAGCCAGGCACTCTCTGGGCTCTTATAGGGCCCCGTCACCTTAGTGTGTGAGCAACAAGCAGGACTCAATGCAACAGCAGCAATGTTGAGATCCGGAGCTCCCTGCAGCCCCAGGACACAATTGGCTGCAAGGCCCCGGGCCCTCAAAGCAGTGCTCCCATCCCTGACTAAGCAGGTCCTGTTTAGCTGGCTTCTCAGTGAATAATAAAGACACTGATGCTGAGAGTTCTGGTCCCAGTCTTTACTGAACAGCCCCTTGCCTGCTCTGCCAGCGGCCTCTGGAAACCTCCCTCCCAATGGATCCTGGTGTTCACAGCATTCTCCCCAGCCTGGTGATAAAGGAGTCATGGGAACAGCTGGAATTAGAGGATTGGACACCAAGGTGGCTTCTGACTGGGAATCTGCTCGTTCTGCCTAGGAGATGACTGGTTATGTCTGGGAGCCGACTTATTCCCCCCTGGGGCCGACTGATTACATTTGGGCACCGACTTGTTCCATGTAGCAGGCTGCTTCTTGCACTCAGAAGTGGATTGACTGTATCTGTGAGTGGACTCATTTTATCCTGCAGTTGACCACTGACATCTGGGAGCAGACTGGTTGCATGCAATACCTGACTTGTTCTTCCTCGTAACTGATTCATTTCAGCCTGCGGCCAGCGGGTTATATCCGGGAGCAGCCGACTAGCTCCTTTAGAGAACAGCTGTGATTCTCCTGGTGGGACTGGACTTGTTCCTCCTTGGAGCTCGCTCCGTCTGCACAAGAGCTTCTTGGTTCCATCCAGGAGCTTCTTCATTCCACCCAGGAGCTTGTCCATTCCATCTGACTGCCTCTTCTTTGTTCCACCCAGGAGTAGCCTCCTTCCACCTGGGAGCAACCTCATTTCAGTTGGTGGTAGACTCTTCTCATCTGCAATTGGCTTGTTCCTCCACTCAGCAGCCAGCTCATTGCTCCTGTCAGCCACCTTGGTGCAGCTGGCCGCTGACCTGTTCCACTCATAAGGTGATGTGTATCTGGGAGCTGGGGCATAGCCAGCAGCCGACTCTTTCCATCCAGCAGCTGCTTCGTTGCATCCAGCTTGCAACTTGTTCCATCCAGCATGCAGCTCGTACACAGGAGCTGAGTCAGGTCTCTCTTGGGTCCTGCTCCATCCATCATACAACGCACACTCCTCATGTGACCTGTATCCAGGAGCTGCCTCAGGTCTGTCTTGTCCCCTGCTCCATCCAGCATGCAGCTCATATACCACAGCTGACTCATCTCTGTCTTGTGGCCTGCTCCATCCACCGTACGACGCAGACGCCTCATGCATCTCGTATCCAGGAGTCGTCTCCTGTCTGTCTGGTGTATCGTTCCATCCACCGTACGACGCAGACGCCTCATGCATCTCGTATCCAGGAGTCGTCTCCTGTCTGTCTGGTGTATCGTTCCACCCATCGTATGACGCAGACGCCTCATGCATCTCGTATCCAGGAGTCATCTCCTGTCTGTCTGGTGTATCGTTCCACCCATCATACAACACATACTCCTCATGCAACTTGCATCCAGGAGCAGACTCAAACTCATAATGTGACTCATTCCATGTGCCATGCGGCTCATATCCCTCATGTAACTTGTTCCACCCATCATAAAACTCATATCCTCCATTCAACTCATTGCATGCTTCCTGCGACTCGTATCCAGGGTGTGATTCACTCCTTGCTGCTTCTCTGTTGCTCCTCTCAGCACCCGTCACACCTGCAAGAAATCAGACTTGTTACGCCCAGAATGCACCTCGCTAGGCCCAGCATGAGAGTTGTTCCCTGTTGCTGCTCTGCTGTTTGTCTCCTCAACCGTCAAGAATTGACCCTTGTCAGCATTTGTGGACCCTCCCAGCGCTGCCTTGAGAAGAGTCTTTGGGCCAGTAACTGGAGGCCCAGCTTTAAACTCCAATCCCGCACTGGGACATCACCTAGGACGGTAACTGAGGCCCAGGCCCACCCGGCAGCAGGGCCTTCACTCAGCACTAAAGACCTTGATTGACCTAAAGGCCCTTATTCCATTCACAGGCTAGCTGTAGAGGATGGTACAAGGGATGTTGGTCAAGAGCAGACCTCGGGGGAAGAGGCAAAGTGGGGACAGGGCCTCGGGGGCGGGGCCATAGTCCTGGCGCCCGTGGGCCCCCCCACACTTCTAGGGAGCTTCCAACACTTGTGTGTAAGCCTCCCCTAACAGAAGACTCATGCACTGCCTATGGATTAGGCCCTTCTTCCCCCGAGGCCCCACGCTCGCTCTGCCTCTTCCCGCCCCCTCTCCTGAGTCTCCCTACCCCATCTGGTCTGTTCCCCCCCCGGACGCCCCCGATCCGTCGCTCGCTCCTCTCCGCCTCTTCCCCTCAGGGACCACCACACAGTACTCGTTCTGCTCTGCGCTGGGCGGATGGCGTCTGGGGGGAGAGGCGGAGCAGTGACAGGGCCTCAGAGTGGTGGGTAGGTGGGGCCACAGTCTGGGTGCTGGTTCCCTCCCCACAGTTCTAGAGAGATTCACTCCAAAGGCGGCAGGCCAGCAGGCCTCCAAAGGGAGGTGACCCCCGCCGCATCCTTGGCGTTTGCCCTCCTGCATGACCAGCGTTTTGGGCAGAGGCTTAGCTTCCCCCAGCCTCTTACATGGGCCGCCCATGCGTTCACTGAAAACGATAGAATAGGTTGTTATTAAGGGGCTGGGCCCTGACCTGAGACTGCAGAGGCCTGGTTCAAGTCTCCGCATTTCCTCAGACTCCCTGGGGCAAGTCACTCCCCTGCGCAAGGCGGAGAACAGCAGTGCTGCTGCACAGCGGTTGTGAGGATAAATACGGGGAAGAGTGGGAGGTGCTCCAGGACTGCAGTGACAGGAATCGGGTAACAGGCAGACGGTGTGAACAATGAAAGTACAAAGGCAGGGAACAGTTCCCCAACTAAGCAAAGCATCAGGATTTTAACAGGAGAATCAGCCAAGATCAAAGCACACTAAAGCCACTGTCCAGTGCAGCCAGGTATAGAACAGTACAGAGGAAGGGTGGTGTCAGCATCCCTGCTTCACTGCTGAGGACATTGCAGCATAGAGCTGGGAAGCGGCTGGCCCAAGGGTACAGCGAGGCAGGAATAAAATTCAGGTCACCTGAGCAGCAGGCCTTTCCTGCATCCATTGGGCCAGGCTGCCCACCTCAAATGTGGCTCCTGGTTCCCTCACAGGCTGCTCCTCTGTGTTGCTGTGAGATGGGATGATTTAACCGAGGTCAGGGCTACACTAAAAAGCTTTGGCCTCATATGCTGGTTGGAGTTTGAAAAAACCACACCCCCCATCTGACATAGCTCTGCTGCCAAAAACCCAGAGTAGACGCAGCTCTGTCAACAGCAGAGGGCTTCTGTTGGCATCGCCAGCCATGTTGTTACTGTAGTGACAGAAAAACCTCTTCTGTCGGCATAAACCGTGTCTACACTGTCTGCCAGTATGGCGATACCGGGATAGCTGTATCAGCAGGACCCGTGTAGTGTAGACTACCCCCGAGCTTTAAAATGAGTGATGGCCCCTCTTAGCAAGGTCACACATCCAGGAACAAAGACCGTAGGTCACACTTACTAGATGGGGGGCTGTCTCCTGGAATGCAGTGACTGAAAAGGCTTTAAGGTCCTGGGGGATAACAAATTGGACAGGAACTCCCAGGGTGATACTGTAGCTACGAGGGGTAATGCGATCCTTGGATGTATAAGCAGAGGAATATCTAACCGAGGTAGGGAAGACGTATTACTTCTGTATACAGCATTGGTAAGACTGTTACTGTAGGACTGGGTCTGTGTCCATTGCTAGTGGCCACACTTCAAAGATGATGTTAAAAATTTTAAAGGGTTCAGAAGACAGAAAAATGATTAGTGGTCTGGAAAACCTGACTTCTAGTGAGAGACGAAAGCCGCTCACGGTGCTTTGTTTGGTAAAGAGAAGGTTAAGAGGTGGTTTGATCCCAGACTGTAAGAATCTCGCTGGGGAGGAGATTTCTGACACGAGCTGGCTCTTTAGGGAAGCAGAAAAAGGCATAAGGAGATTCAGGGGCTGGAACCTGAAGCACGGCAAATTCAGACGAGACAGTGAGGGTAATTAACCATTTGCAGAACTTGCCTGGGGCTGGGGTGGATTTTCCATCACTTGCCATTTTTAAGTCATCACTGGATATTTTGTAAATGAGACGCGATGGCTCCAGCGGGAGTTACGGGCTTGATAGAGAAAGTACTGGGTGAGATTTTCTGGCATGTGCTATGCAGGAGGTCAAACTAGACCGTCGCAATGGTCCCTTCTGGCCTGAAACTCTTATAGAGGGGTGAATTTTTTGGTTTCTTTATAAAATTTTCATGATTTTTTTTATTTTTTGTCGTCCCCTTTCCTCTTCCCCCCTCCCCACTCAGTCTTCCCCATGTTACCTTTTTGCCATGAGGTCACTAAAATGAATCCAGCCCAGGGCTTTCTTGGCAATTTTATCTTCTTTTTTCTTTTTCTTTTACCTCTCTGTAACTTTTCACAACTTTTCCAACATTGGAAGTGTCACTGTGGCAGACTTCCAGCATCTCATTCTTTTACCACTTTGTCACTTTTTAAAACTTTCTCAACTTTCAAAAAGTTAGAGTGCAAAAAGAAAAAAGTGGGGGAAAACCCTCATCATCATTCCTTCCCTTTCATTCAGTGGGGAACAGGAAAGAAACAAAACCCAGAAATTTAGAAATATTTTGGTTTATGTGAAACAAAGGAAAAATTTCAATTCCAAACAAAATGGAATGAAAATATTTATTTCATCTTGAAATTTTCCCTTGAATAATTTAATAGAAAATTAAATTTCTGACCAAAAATTTCATTTTCGACAAAATCTCATTTTTCATCAGGAAAACTTTTCCATCCAAAAATTACCCTCAGCTCTACCCGAGAGACTTGAGTGGGGTTAAAACTCACCATAGAAAGGATCTCGTCCCGCAAAGAACTCTCTGAGGATGTCACGGATGACGGCAAAGTTGAAAGTAAATCCAGGGGCTCCATCTTCAGCCTTCGATCCCCCAGGCTCTTCTGGGGAAAGGCAGAGACAGGAAATGGCAAACACGGCGCCCAGGCCCTGAAGCCGGCTCTCACAAGGGTCCTCAAAAGGAACGAGAACAGGAAGCAAACAGGACACCCTGCTTGCAGCTGCCAAGCCTGGGATCCCGTCTCTCCCCACTGCAGAGCTCTGGGGCCAAGAGGAAAGGCCCTGAGTGCGATGCTGATCTGGAACGTGGCTGTGGAAACGTGGCCCCTCCTCCCTCGGCCGATGGGCCCCCTGTGGATATTCACAGGCAGACAGAAGCAAGCATTCTGTGCCCTGGGCTCCTGTTAGCCCTGCAGAGCCAGCCCAGCCCGGGGAGAATGAGCCAGGGTCAATTCTGGTTCGTGCGTCACCAGCAGAATTGGGAGCAAAGTTCCAACCGCAGGGACAAATTCTGGCCTCAGTGAAGCCAGAGGGTTGGGCAGATGTAGCTGAGGGCAGGGTCAGGGTGGGTCACTTACCTGTCCCCGTGAGCCCGTCCTTGCCATAGCGGTCATAGAGATCGCGCTTGCTCTCTGGAAAGGAGAAGGAGCGAGAGGTCACCCAGCCCATCTTCAGCCGAGTCCAGCTCTCGTTGCAGACACAGCGGCCCTTTCACCAGGCTGAGCCCCCGACCCGAGAACTGAGCCAGAGGGAGCCTGCCCGCAAATGGGGAGGGACAGACATGGGACTGTCACAGGCTGGCCTGGGCCAGCGCCTACGCCGATGCTCCCTGCCCACCTCTGGGAGGCACTTTGCTACCGCTGCGCTAGACGCCATGGAAATATCTAACGTAAACGGCCACTGGGTGAATGGTGCCAGGGCTGTGCCATGTGCAGAGGTGCTACCATGCAGGATTCCAGTATGAGACGGGTCTCTGGCTTCTGTGCCGGAGGCAACGGCATCAGACAGGCAGGGATTGGGCCTGGCAGAAGGATGTCCCATAGCACAACTGCAGGGTAACGTTCATCTCTGGGGTTGTATGGGGAAGGGAGAGCCTGGAATGATGGGCCCAGAGATGGTAGCACCCCACCCGCTCCAAGAAGTGTCCCCAGGGACCTGTGTGGAGCACTGGGGTGCCCCAGAGGAGGCAGAGAGACAAGGTGGGTGAGATAATATCATATTGGGCCAACTTCTGTTGGTGAAAGAGACAGGGACTGGAAGAAGAGCTCTGTGGAGCTCGAAAGCTTCTCTCTCACCGACAGAAGTTGGTCCAGTAACAGATATTACCTCCCCCACCTTGTCTCTCTAATACCCTGGGACCAGCATGGCTACAGCAACATAAGAATGGCCATACTGGGTCAGACCAAAGGTCCATCCAGCCCAATATCCTGTCTGCCAACAGCGGCCAATGCCAGGTGCCCCAGTGGGAGTGAACCTAACAGGTAATGATCAAGTGATCTCTCTCCTGCTGTCCATCTCCACCCTCTGACAAACAGAGGCTAGGGACACCATTCCTTACCCATCCTGGCTAATAGCCATGAATGGACTTAACCTCCATGAATTTATCCAGTTCTCTTTTAAACCCTCCTATAGTCCTAGCCTTCACAACCTCCTCAGGCAAGGAGTTCCACAGGTTGACTGTGCACTGAGTGAAGAAGAACTTCCTTTTATTTGTTTTAAACCTGCTACCCATTAATTTCATTTGGTGGCCCCTAGTTCTTATATTATGGGAACAAGTAAATAACTTTTCCTTATTAACTTTCTCCACACCACTCATGAGTTTATAGACCTCTATCACATCCCCCCTTAGTCTCCTCTTTTCCAAGCTGAAAAGTCCTGGCCTCTTTAATCTCTCCTCCTATGGGACCCATTCCAAACCCCTCATCATTTTAGTTGCCCTTCTCTGAACCTTTTCTAATGCTAGCATAGCTTTTCTGAGATGAGGGGACCACATCTGTACGCAGTATTCATGGATTTATATAAGGGCAAGAAGATATTCTCCGTCTTATTCTCTGTCCCTTTTTTAATGATTTCTAACATCCCGTTTGCTGTTTTGACTGCCGCTGCACACTGCGTGGACGTCTTCAGAGAACTATCCACGATGACGCCAAGATCTTTCTCCTGATTAGTTGTAGCTAAATTAGCCCCCATCATGTTGTATGTATCGTTGGGGTTATTTTTTCCAATGTGCATTACTTGACATTTATCCACATTACATTTCATTTGCCATTTTGTTGCCCAATCACTTAGTTTTGTGAGATCTTTTTGAAGTTCTTCACAGTCTGCTTTGGTCTTAACTATCTTGAGCAGTTTAGTATTGTCTGCAAACTTTGCTACCTCACTGTTTACCCCTTTCTCCAGATCATTTATGAATAGGTTGAATAGGATTGGTCCTAGGACTGACCCTTGGGGAACACCACTAGTTACCCCCCTCCATTCTGAACATTTACCATTTATTCCTACCCTTTGTTCCCTGTAACCAATTCTCAACTCATGAAAGGATCTTCCCTCTTATCGCATGACAACATAATTTACATAAGAGCCTGCAACCAGAGGAGGGAGACAGACACCGAGCGTGTGCGGCAGAAGTCACTGCCTCAGCATCCACAAGGAGCGCAACACAAGTGCAGTGAGGAGAGTGGGAACATCAAGGACCCGAAATGAGCCGAGCGAGGGTGGATGGCTGGAGAAGGGGACGGGCGGGCCCCTTACTGTCTGACAGCACTTCATACGCCTCTGTTATTTCTTTGAACTTCCGCTCAGCGTACTGCTCGGTTTCTGGGTTTTTATCCGGGTGCCATCTCATTGCTGCCTTCCTGAACCTGCACAGAGCCCAGAGAGACAGTCAGTCACACCTGGCCATGCCCAGTTTGTTAGGTGCTGTGCATCCGCCTATGCAGGGCAGCCCCTCAGAGCCCCGCCATAGGTACCGACTCCTGCTGCAGGAAGCCCAGCAAGTAGAAGAATTCCCTTTAGCTGCCCTTGTCTCCCAGCACCTTTGGGATTCTTACCACCTCCTGCTACCCTGGATTTTGCAAGGCCAGCTCTGGCACCCCAGCTGACCTCTGCCCTTCTCCACCCCTGTGACCCACACCCATCTCAGTAAGGAATGCTCACCTTTCAGAACTGACTCCTTTAAACACATCTCAATGCCCCTGTCCCAGGGATGTTCAAATGGTCACTAGCTGGACTCACACCCCATTTACCAATGGAGCTGTCCTACCCCAGGAACCCCTCTCCGGTGTCTGTCACAGCTGAGAGCCCATGAGGTGCTCTCAGAGCAGAGCGATCAGGAGAGACCTCCAGTTCTCCAGGGCTGGCCAGCAGCCCCAGGCAGAGAATACTGGCAATCGCAGAGGGAGGCAGCAGGAACCATGCCATCGGGGTGCATGGGGAAAGGGAAGCGCCAAGGAAGGGGGACTTACGCCTTTTTGATGTCCTCGTCAGAGGCGTCCTGGGGAAGTTCCAGCAGTTTGTAGTACTCCCCCATGGTGACCGTCCGTCCTGTACAGGGGCCAGCCAGGCAGCTGGGGAGGAGAAGCGGCCAGGAATTGGGGCGTGTCTCTGGAGATGCAGCCAAAGTCTGCAGGCCTGTGGTTAGTAGTGGTCATGGCCATTCCTGTGGCTGGCCAGCTCCATGCAGAATGGCAGCAGATGCATGCTGTAGATACCTGGCCCTAAGGAGCATGGGACACAGAACAGTTAAGGAGACATATCAGCCAGCCTGCAAGCCCCAGAGAGAACAGACTCTGGTAGCCTAGATCCTCTCCAGCTGTAAGCTGTCGTACCCCCCCTTGATTTCAGTAGGGCTCTGCTGATTTACTCACTCCATCATTAGCCCTTCTGTAGCACAGAGCCCTTAGCCCAATCTCCCTTCCTCTCCCTGCATTCTGATAGCACTGTTAAGATCTCTCTGTTTTGAATCCCTGTTTGTCCGGGTCTGTCTGTCTGTCCAACTCTCTCACACACTTATTTGTCCACTGAATGGTTCAGAAATCCCTATCTTGTTCTGTCCCCCACTCAGTCCAACCAGCAGTGTCTGTGTCACACTCCAATACACAGACCCACCCACCCTGGCCATCTGTCTTGATGCCCCAGCATCAGGCATCTCCCTTTGATTCATGTTAAGGCCAGGCTGATCTCCAGGATGACCTAGGACAGAGAATTTCACAGCCCAGTACCTTGTGGCAGAGCTAGAACATTTGCTGTTAGAAAACAGCGTCTTGATTTCAAGGCTCCACATGATGGAGCATACGCCCCACCCCTCGGCGACCTGCTCAGGCTGCTTGAGACTTGCCATTTCCATTCCCTGGGAAATGGGTGTGACGAAGTGGGACTGTTCTTAATGTTTCCTCTGAATAGTGTGGGGGTGCCTCAGTTTCCCCTAGGCAGTTCTTAAGTATCTAGGGGGTGGGGTAAGGGTGTATGATCATTGCAGAGCCCTAGAGGGCAGGTGTGGGCAGGGGTCTGGACACAGAGAATGGGCAACACCCTGTTTCCTGGCAACTGATGGCCTGGGCCCTTCCCCCCTGCAAGGTGAGAGCTAAAGGGTTGGAGAACAAAGGAATCAGGTGACCTCCTGGCCCGGGAAAGGGACAAAGCCCAGAGGAGGGGGGCTGGAGAGAGTTTCAGTTTGGGGCTGGCTGGAGACATGGAGTGAAGGGCAGACGTGGTTGTCTGGCTCACTGCCCCCCAAAATGGACCCGGCTGAGGGGTCCTGTTCTCTGCACCTACAAGCTCTGTGTTAGACCATGTTCCTGTCGGCTAATAAACCTTCTGTTTTACTGGCTGGCTGAGAGTCCCGTCTGACTGTGGAGTTGGGGGGCAGGACCCTCTGGGCCCCCCAGGACCCCGCCTGGGCAGACTGGCTGTGGGAAGCGCACGGAGGGGTAGAGGATGCTGAATGCTCCAAGGTCAGACCCAGGAAGGTGGAAGCTGTGTGAGCTGTGTGTCCTGCAGACAGGAGGCTCACAGGAAGGCGACTGGCCCAGAGTCCTGACTGGCTTCATGGGGAGCAGTTCCAGAGCATCGCCCAGAGACTCCGTGACAATGGGAACGAAAACAAACCACACTTCATGAAGCAAAATTTTCAACAACAAGAATTGTTTCAGGTCACATAAAGCGCTCGGTTTGGATAAACCTGAAACATTTCCCTCCAGTTTTTTTACTTTTTTAAATTAAATAAATGTTGGGATTAAAAGTCACTTTGAAACAAAAAAAACAGAATGTTCTGGTCTTACCAGAACACTTTTTTCAATATTTTTCTAAACAAAATTTTGTCAAAATCCCTGTGTTCCTGTGAAAAGTTTGGAGTTTGATGAAATGGTGGTTTCTGATGGACTTTTCAGCCAACTCCATTAATTCCCCTCACTGGTACAAATTTGCATGTTACTTCTCATCTGAATTTTCCTGACTTCAACTTCTAGCCAGTGGATTTTGTTCTGCCTTTGTCTGGTAGATTAAAGAGCCTTCTGAAGCCAGGAATCCCCTCATGTAGATACTTACAGGGCATGATCAAGTCATCATGTGACCGTCTCTTTGATAAACCACAAAGATTGAGTAACCTCAGTGTAAGGCTTCCCAGACCTCAGATTCATTCTTGTAGATATTGTCTGAAATGTCTCCAGTACTCAACACCGGAACGGTATGCAGTACGTCAGAGTGGGCTTGCCAGTGGGAGGTGCTGCTGAAAGGGGCTACTGGCTGTCAGCACAGCTGTCTTGGATCCAAAGAGCATCACAGGTCTCGTTATAGCCAGCGGCTGTGCCATGCACCCTCTTTCAGGCTCAGCAGAAGGTTCCACTAAGCCCCTTTATTTAGTAAAAACAGTCCAGGTCCATGGGCTCCCTCTGCTAGGCTGGGTGCGCGTGCGTGGCAGGTCAGAGCTAACCCTCGTGTGCTGAGGGCTTTCTCTGGTGGCAAATGCAGGGGTTGGGGTGCTGGTGCAGGCTGTGGGTGTTGGAGGCAGAAAGGCAGGAGAAGGAGCTGCGAGTGTGACCCTCAGAGGGACAGGGCTTCTTTGGCAGTGTTCCCTGGAGTGGCGCATGGGGGTTTCTGGGCTCTTTGGTTCTGCTCTATTCCAGAGGGAGAGGACTTTGTGGGTATTCTTTGTGAATGAACAGGATTATGCCAAGAAGAGGCCTCACTCGGTTCACTGATTGCCCCTCCTAACACAACCAAGCCTGCTGGGCCCCAGATTTTGGCTAACTGCTTGAGCCAAAGAGGCAACAGTCCTCTCAGGAGGAGGTATTATAACACCCTGCCTTCTGCTCAGTGCTCACCCAGTTTATATGTCCCAGGATAATATGAGCCTTTTTGCCAGAGCGTCGCACTTGGAGCTCATAGAATCATAGAAATGTGGGGCTGGAAGGGCCCTCGAGAGGTCGTCTTGTCCAGCGCCCAGCGCTGAGTCAGGGCCAGGTAACCCTAGACCAGCCCTGACAGGGGTTTGTCCAACCTGTTCTTAAACACCTCCACTCATGGTGTAACATGCTGCAGCAGCTACCCAGAGCTGTGAGCCCCTGCGTTACCTCTCTGCCTCAGTGAGCGCGAGCTTTGCTGGTGGTTAGACAGTGTCAGCTCCCTGGCACGCCAGCCTGTCCCCCTCCCCAGCAAACTCCTGTAGACTCCCCCGCCCCAGACCTTGCCAGGCAGGTAACAAGCATGAGGCAAGCGCAGAAGATACTAAGTTCATTAAGGAGTCAGCACGTTCCAGTTTATTACTTTAACTGGGGTGAAGGCATCCGCCCCTTCAACTCCAGCCCTGAGCTGGATTCTAGGGAAAGTAAAACAGGTTAATTAACAAAGTAGCCTGGATTAAGCCTCTGTCTACACTTCAGGTTTCAGAGTAACAGCCATGTTAGTCTGTATTCGCAAAAGGAAAAGGAGTACTTGTGGCACCTAAGAGACTAACCAATTTATTTGAGCATAAGCTTTCGTGAGCTACAGCTCACTTCATCAGATGCATACTGTGGAAACTGCAGAAGACATTATATACACAGAGACCATGAAACAATACCTCCTCCCACCCCACTCTCCTGCTGGAAATAGCTTATCCAAAGTGACCACTCTCCTTACAATGTGTATAAAAATCAAGGTGGGCAGCTCTCCTACACCACTTTCTACAAGCCATTACCCTATGATCCCACTGAGAGTTACCAAAAGCAACTACAGCATTTGCTCAAGAAACTTCCTGAAAAAGCACAAGATCAAATCCGCACAGACACACCCCTGGAACCCCGACCTGGGATATTCTATCTACTACCCAAGATCCATAAACCTGGAAATCCTGGGCGCCCCATCATCTCAGGCATTGGCACCCTGACAGCAGGATTGTCTGGCTATGTAGACTCCCTCCTCAGGCCCTACGCTACCAGCACTCCCAGCTACTTTCAAGACACCACTGACTTCCTGAGGAAACTACAATCCATCGGTGATCTTCCTGATAACACCATCCTGGCCACTATGGATGTAGAAGCCCTCTACACCAACATTCCACACAAAGATGGACTACAAGCCGTCAAGAACACTATCCCCGATAATGTCACGGCAAACCTGGTGGCTGAACTTTGTGACTTTGTCCTTACCCATAACTATTTTACATCTGGGGACAATGTATACCTTCAGATCAGCGGCACTGCTATGGGTACCCGCATGGCCCCACAGGATGCCAACATTTTTATGCCTGACTTAGAACAACGCTTCCTCAGCTCTCGTCCCCAATGCCCCTACTCTACTTGCGCTATATTGTTGACATCTTCATCATCTGGACCCATGGAAAAGAAGCCCTTGAGGAATTCCACCATGATTTCAACAATTTCCATCCCACCATCAACCTCAGCCTGGTCCAGTCCACACAAGAGATCCACTTCCTGGACACTACAGTGCTAATAAACAATGGTCACATAAACACCACCCTATACTGGAAACCTACTGACCGCTATTCCTACCTACATGCCTCCAGCTTTCACCCTGACCACAGCACACAATCCATCGTCTACAGCCAAGCTCTGCAATACAACCGCATTTGCTCCAACCCCTCAGACAGAGACAAACACCTACAAGATCTCTGTCAAGCTTTCTTACAACTACAATACCCACCTGCAGAAGTGAAGAAACAGATTGATAGCACCGGAAGAGTTCCCAGAAGTCACCTACTATAGGACAGGCCTAACAAAGAAAATAACAGAACACCACTAGCCGTCACCTTCAGCCCCCAACTAAAACCCCTCCAACGCATTATTAAGGATCTACAATCTATCCTGAAGGATGACCCAACACTCTCACAAATCTTGGGAGACAGGCCAGTCCTTGCCTACAGACAGCCCCCCAACCTGAAGCAAATACTCACCAACAACCACATACCACACAACAGAACCACTAACCCAGGAACCTTTCCTTGCAACAAAACCCGTTGCCAACTGTGCCCACATATCTATTCAGGGGACACCATCACAGGGCCTAATAACATCAGCCACACTATCAGAGGCTCGTTCACCTGCACATCCATCAATGTGATATATGCCATCATGTGCCAGCAATGCCCCTCTGCCATGTACATTGGTCAAACTGGACAGTCTCTACGTAAAAGAATAAATGGTCACAAATCAGATGTCAAGAATTATAACATTCATAAACCAGTCGGAGAACACTTCAATCTCTCTGGTCACGCAATTACAGACATGAAGGTCGCTATCTTAAAACAAAAAAACTTCAAATCCAGACTCCAGCGAGAAACTGCTGAATTGGAATTCATTTGCAAATTGGATACTATTAACTTAGGCTTGAATAGAGACTGGGAGTGGCTAAGTCATTATGCAAGGTAGCCTATTTCCCCTTGTTTTTTCCTACCCCCCCCCCCGACGTTCTGGTTAAACTTGGATTTATGCTGGAAATGGCCCACCTTGATTATCATACACATTGTAAGGAGAGTGGTCAGTTTGGATGAGCTATTACCAGCAGGAGAGTGAGTTTGTGTGTGGGGGGGGGGGTGAGAAAACCTGGATTTGTGCTGGAAATGGCCCACCTTGATTATCATACACATTGTAAAGAGAGTGGTCACTTTGGATGGGCTATTACCAGCAGGAGAGTGGGTTTGTGTGGGGGGGGGGCGGAGGGTGAGAAAACCTGGATTTGTGCTGGAAATGGCCCACCTTGATTATCATACACATTGTAAGGAGAGTGATCACTTTAGATAAGCTATTACCAGCAGGAGAGTGGGGTGGGAGGAGGTATTGTTTCATGGTCTCTGTGTATATAATGTCTTCTGCAGTTTCCACTGTATGCCTCCGATGAAGTGAGCTGTAGCTCACGAAAGCTCATGCTCAAATAAATTGGTTCGTCTCTAAGGTGCCACAAGTCCTCCTTTTCTTTTTGTCTACACTTCAGAGGCTGTAGCTGGAGCTGCACTGCTCTAGCGCCTTAGTGTGGACACTTCCCAGAGTGGTGGGAGGGGTTCTTCCATCACTGTAGTAAATCCACCTCCCCGAGAGCTGATCGCTAGGTTGATGGAAGAATTCACAGAGACTTGCTGAGATAAATCTCATGACTGAAATATTGGTATTGAGGAGTACGGCTTGTTCAGGGAGGGCAGGCACAGGAAAAGGGAGGAGGAGTTACATTCTACATCAAGAATATATGCACTTGTTCTGAGAGCCAGACGGAGGTGGGAGGCAGAGCAGTTGAAAGTCTCTGGTAAAGATAAAAGGGGAGAAAATGGGGGTGGCATCATGGTAGGAGTCCACCATAGCCCAGCAAATCAGGAAGAAGAGGTGGAGGAGAGATTTCTAGAACAAATAACAGAAATATCCAAAACACAAGACCTGATAGTAATGAGGGATTTGAACTATACAGACTCTGTTGCAAAAGTAATATAGCAAACCACAAACTGTCCAGTCAATATTTGGCATGCCCTGAAGACAACATTTTGTTTTAGAAAGCGGAGGAGGTAACCGGGGGAACAGCATTTTTCACTTGATTCTTTCCAACAGGGAGGAGTTGGTAGTGAATCTGAAGGTGGAGGCAGTTTGGGTGACAGTGACAGAAATGACAGATTTCATGATTCTGAGGAAAGGAGTGAGAGAAGGACGATGGACTTTAACCAACTCAGAGAACTGGGAGATGAGGTCCCATGGGAAGAAAATCTAAGGGGAAAAGGAGTTCAGGAGAGCTGGCAGTTTCTCAAGGAGACAGTACTAAAGGCACAGCTGCAAACTACCCCGTGTCACGGAGTCCCCGGGCGATGCTCTGGAACTGCTCCATATGAAGCCGGGCAGGACTCTGAGGGAGCCTCCTCTCTGGGAGCAGACTGTCTTCAGAGCAAGAAGCCTCCACAGCTCCCACCTTCCTGGGTCTGACCTCGGAGCATTCAGCATCCCCTGCCCCACCGCGTGCTTCCCACAGCAAGTCCGCACAGGCGGGGTCCTGGGGAAGCCAGTGGGTCCTGCCCCCCAACTCCACAGTCAGATAGGACTCTCAGCCAGCCACTAAAACAGAAGATTTATTAGACGACAGGAACATGGTCTAAAACAGAGAACAGGACCCCTCAGTCAGGTCCATCTTGGGAGGCAGGGAGGCCAGAGCCCCATCCATTTCCCCAGCCAGCTCCCAACTGAAAGTCTCCCGCCCCTCCTCTGGCCTTTGTCCCTTTCCCAGGCCAGGAGGCCACCTGATCTCTTTGTTCTCCAACCCCTTCAGTTGGCACCTTGCGGGGGGGCCCAGGCCATCAGTGGCCAGAGACAGGGTGTCAGCCATTCTCTGTGCAGACACCATCACGCTGGGCCCCTAGGGCTCTGCCACAATCACGCCCCCTTATCTCACCACCTGGATACTTAAGAACTACACTGGGGAAACTGAGGCCCCCACACAGTATTCAGAGAAAACATTAAGAACGTTCCCACTTCCTCACACCCCGACACAAAACAAAGATAGGAAGAATAATAAGAGAGCACTATGGCTCCATCAGGAGCTCTTTAATGACCTGAAACTCAAAAAGGAATACTACAGAAAGTGGAAAGATGGCCAAATTGCTAAGGAGGAGTACAAAGGAATAGTACAAGCTGGTAGGGACAAATCAGAAAGGCCAAGGCACAAAATGAGTTACACCTAGCAAGAGACATAAAAGGCAATAAGAAGAGGTTCTTTAAATACATTAGGAGCAAGAGAAAGATCTTGGAAGGTGTTGGTCCTCTACTTAGCGGAGAAGGAAAGAAAATCACATCAAAAAGGCTGAGGGCCTAAGGCCTGTTTTGCTTCAGTCTTCACTAAAAGGTTACAGTGACCAAACACTCAACACACTTACCACTAATAACAGTGGAGAAGGAATGTGACGATGTGACTCAGCAGGGAGGGGGGAGTGTTGACCTGGGAATGTGCCCTGGGGATGGGAGACCTGAGAGCCTGTCACCTGAGCCAGGAGGGGGAGGGGGAGGTGACACCTCCGCCCAGGAATGTGAACAGAGGCTGCAGCAGGGAACCTGCTGGGTGGGTTTAGTTTCAGTTTGGGGGCTGGGGAGAGGAACACAGGGAACCCCAGGGCTGGGGTCTAAGCTCCCTGCTCCCCCAGAAGGACTTGACTGAGGGGTCCTGGTTGTACCCACAAGCTCTGTTTGGGACTGTTCCTGTTGTCCAATAAACCTTCTGTTTTACTGGCTGGCTGAGAGTCTCAGTGGATCCCAGGAAGAGGGGTGCAGGGCCTGGACTCCCCCACACTCCGTGACAACTGGTGGCAGCGGTGGGATGTACTGCACCCCGTGAACGGCGCTTCCTGCAGTAAGTGACTGGGGAGCAGTAAAACGAAGGGGAATTGACGGGGACCAGGCGTGCTGAAGATTCAGAGAGAGACGGTTTCGGGGGGCGGTTAACCCCTGGGAATGTGTGACCAGAGAGAAAGACTTTTGCAGTAACAGGGTCCCCCAGGGGATTGCAGCGAGCGGTCCCAGGGGCGGAGGAGTCTGCAGCTCGACCCTGGCAAAGAGTCGGTGACCTCAAGAAGGACGGGCACACGAGGGGCTTTTCCTGGAAACCGTGGGAAGCTGCCCGGCCTGCGAGTGGCCAGCAGGGAGATGTACGCTAAACGCCTGAAGAGCGACCTGGTGGAGCTGTGCAGGCAGAGGGGGCTGCGCATCGGGAGGTCCACCAAGGAACAGCTGATTGCCCAGCTGGAGGAGAGGGATCGCTTGGATGACCCGATCCCTGTCCCTGAGGGAAGCTGCCCGGGGGACGCAGCGTGGGCCCTGGGGCCTGACCGGGCTGGGAGGGGTCAGACTGCTGCTGAGGACATCCCGAGACCCTTCCTACCTATGTCCGGGGGAGGGGTTGGGGGAAGCCCAGCGAATACCGAGGGCACCCTGACCCCGGCACCCAGCAGGGGATCCTCCCGGCGGAGCTCCCCATCCCTGGAGCGGAGGCGGCTGGAATGGGAGAGGGAGATGAAAATGAGGGAGCTGGAGGATCATGAAAAACAACGTCAACATGAGCAGGAGGAGAAGGAGAAACAACGTCAACATGAGCGTCAGGAGAAGGAGAAACAACGTCAACATGAGCAGGAGGAGAAGGAGAGGGAGCGTCAGGAGAAGGAGAGGGAGCGTCAGGAGAAGGAGAAACAAAGACAGCATGAACTGGAGCTGGCCAGGCTGAGGAGCAGTGGGGCCCCGGCTGCGGCTGCGGTGAGTGTGGGGGGACCCAAGACGGCAAGGAACTTTGATAAGTGCTTCCTGGCCCAGCGGAAGGAGGGGGAGGACATGGATAGCTTCCTGACGGCCTTTGAGAATGCCTGTGAGCTGCACAGGGTTGACCCTGCAGACAGGCTCCAGTTTCTCACCCCCTTACTGGACCCCAAAGCCGTGGAGGTGTACAGCCGGATGACAGGGCCGGAGGCAGGGGACTATGAACTGTTCAAGCAGGCCCTGCTCCGTGAGTTTGGGCTGACCCCCGAGATGTACCGGAGAAGGTTCCGGAGTCAGCGTAAAACGCCTGAGGTCACCTACCTACAACTGGCCAACCGGATGCAGGGGTATGCCCGCAAGTGGACAGCTGGGGCCCGAGCTAAAGAGGACCTGCTGGACCTAATCGTACTGGAGCAGCTGTATGAACAGTGCCCTTCCGACCTGAGGCTGTGGTTGGTGGACAAAAAGCTCGAGAACCCCCAGCACGCAGGGCAGCTGGCCGACGAGTTTGTGAACAGTCGGTCAGGGGGTAGCCGGGAGGAGCCCCAAAAGAACAGGCCCCCCCCGATGCAGAGAGAGAGTCACCAGGGGGCCTCCCAGCGGGGAAATAGGGAGAACCCCCTCCCAAGGGGAACGCCTGGCGTCGGGCCCCTCCGACCTGCTCGAGGGGACCAACGTGACCTGAGCTGCTATCACTGTGGCCAGAGAGGCCACGTACGGTCCCAGTGCCCCGGGCTCAGGGACAGACTGAGCAGACCCAACCTACCCAGGGTTAACTGGGTAGGGACCCAGCTGGACGAGGGGCAGACGACCCAGGAAAGGGGGCCTACCAGTTTACCACCTGCCCCGGAGGGAAGAGTACCCCAGGCCAGCTCCACCAGAGGGCTGGAGGCTCTGGACTCAGGGTGCTCAGTTTACAGGGTGGGCGCGGGGCTGTCCCTCCGGAGAGAGTGCCTTGTTCCCCTGGAGGTGGATGGGAGGAAGGTCAATGGATACTGGGATACGGGCGCGGAGGTGACGCTGGCCCGGCCCGAGGTGGTGGCCCCAGATCGGGTGGTGCCCAACACCTATCTGACCCTGACAGGGGTGGGCGGGACCCCATTTAAGGTGCCCGTGGCAAGGGTACACCTGAAATGGGGGGCCAAGGAGGGCCCCAAGGATGTGGGGGTACACCACCATTTGCCCACTGAAGTTTTGATGGGGGGAGACCTAGAGGACTGGCCAAGCAAGCCCCAGGCCGCCCTGGTTGTGACGCGTAGCCAGAGCCGGCGAGGGGCACTGCGCCCTGACCTCGGGGAGGGTATCACACCGGAGGCGCAGGACCCTACCCTGGTGGGGAGGGAGGGCCGAGGGGCACGGCTTAGAGAGGCGGAGGCCTCAGACCTGGCCAGCGAGAGGGAACCGGGCCCCGTCCCTGCCCCAGCTGCTGAGTTCCAGGCCGAGTTGAGGAAAGACCCCTCCTTGCGGAAGCTCAGGGACCTGGCCGACCTCAGGGTGGTACGGACCATGAGGAGAGGCTGCCAGGAGAGGTTCCTGTGGGAGAAGGGGTTCCTGTACCGAGAATGGGCTCCCACAAGGGAAGTAGAGTCCTGTGGGATCAGGAGGCAGCTGGTGGTCCCCCAGAAGTATCGCCGCAAGCTCCTGCACCTGGCCCATGACATCCCCCTCGCAGGGCACCAGGGAATCCGGCGCACCCGGCAGAGGTTGCTACAGAACTTTTACTGGCCCGGGGTCTTTACCACGGTCCGGCAGTATTGCCGATCCTGTGACCCCTGTCAGAGGGTGGGGAAGGCCCGGGACAAGGGGAAAGCGGCTTTGAGACCTTTGCCCATCATAGAGGAGCCTTTCCAGAAGGTGGCCATGGACATCGTGGGGCCTCTCAGCAAGACGACCCGGTCGGGGAAGAAATACATTCTGGTGGTGGTAGATTTTGCCACCCGCTACCCCGAGGCAGTGCCCTTAGCTTCCATTGAAGCAGACACCGTGGCCGATGCGCTCCTGACCATTTTCAGCCGAGTGGGGTTCCCCAAGGAAGTCTTGACAGACCAAGGCTCCAACTTCATGTCGGCCCTGCTCCGGTGCTTGTGGGAGAAATGTGGGGTCCGGCACGACTGGGCCTCAGCGTATCACCCCCAGTCCAATGGGCTGGTGGAGAGGTTTAACGGGACGCTAAAGATGATGCTGAAAACCTTTATGAACCAGCACCCGCAGGATTGGGACAAGTACTTACCTCACCTGCTGTTCGCGTACAGGGAGGTGCCCCAGGAGTCTACCGGATTTTCGCCTTTCGAACTGTTATATGGCAGGAGGGTGAGGGGCCCCCTGGACCTGATGAGAGACGAATGGGAGGGGAAGGCCACTCCCGATGGAGAGTCAGTGGTGGAGTATGTCCTGATCTTCCGAGAGAGACTGGCTGAACTCATGGGCCTGGCCAGGGAGAATCTGGCCAGAGCCCAGAGGAAGCAGAAGGTCTGGTATGACCGCACGGCACGGGCCCGTGCCTACGCCACCGGGGATCAGGTGATGGTTCTCATCCCAGTGAGAAAGAACAAACTACAGGCCGCCTGGGAGGGCCCTTTCAAGGTCGTCAAGCAGCTCAATGAGGTAAACTATGTGGTGGAGCTGTCAAACCGGGCGCACCACCGCCGGGTGTACCATGTGAATATGATGAAGCCATATTATGCCAGGGGGAATGTGGTGTTGGCCGTGTGTGGACAGTGGGAAGAGCAGGGAGATGACCCTTTAGTAGATCTATTCCCTGGGACCAGAGCTGGTTTCCCCCTGGAAACAATTCCCCTCTCGGATCAGCTAACCCCTGCCCAGCAAGCTGAGGTCAGGGAGGTGCTGCATCCGTACCGACAGCTGTTTTCCAACCAGCCTGGACGCACTAATCTGACTGTCCACCGGGTGCAGACAGGGTCACACCCGCCGATAAGATGCTCCCCCTTCCGAGTCACAGGGAAAACTGCTCAGGACCTGGAAAGAGAGGTCCGGGACATGCTGGCTTTGGGGGTGATCCAGCCATCTGCCAGCCCTTGGGCCTCGCCGGTGGTGCTGGTCCCCAAAAAATGACGGGTCGGTCCGGTTCTGTGTGGACTATCGGAAGCTCAATGCCATCACTGTATCTGATGCCTACCCCATGCCCAGGCCGGACGAGCTCCTAGACAAGCTGGGAGGAGCTCGGTACCTCACCACCATGGACCTTACAAAGGGCTACTGGCAAGTGCCGCTGGATGCAGATGCCCGACTGAAATCGGCCTTTATCACCCCTCTGGGGCTCTATGAGTTCCTGACCCTGCCTTTCGGCCTCAAGGGAGCGCCGGCCACCTTCCAGCGCCTAGTGGACCAGCTCCTGAGGGGGATGGAGAGTTTTGCCGTGGCGTATATTGATGACATCTGTGTCTTTAGCCAGACCTGGGAGGACCACGTGTCCCAGGTTAGACAAGTGCTGGACCGACTCCAGGGGGCTGGGCTGACTGTAAAAGCGGAGAAGTGCAAGGTGGGGATGGCGGAAGTATCTTACCTGGGCCATCGGGTGGGGAGCGGCCGCCTAAAGCCGGAACCAGCCAAGGTGGAGGTGATCAGAGACTGGCCCGCTCCCCACACCAAAAAGCAGGTCCAAGCCTTTATTGGGATGGCAGGATACTACCGAAGATTTGTGCCCCACTTTAGCGCCATCGCCACCCCCATCACGGAGCTATGCAAGAAGGGGAAGCCAGACAAGGTGGTCTGGACCGAGCAGTGCCAGGAGGCTTTCCGGGCGCTGAAGGAGGCTCTGGTCAGTGGCCCAGTTCTGGCAAACCCAGACTTTGACAAGCCCTTTGTGGTGTTCACCGACGCCTCAGACACGGGACTGGGGGCGGTGTTAATGCAGGAGGATGAAAAGGGGGAGAGACACCCCATCGTGTACCTGAGCAAGAAGTTGCTACCCCGGGAGCAACACTACGCGGCCATCGAGAAGGAGTGCCTGGCCATGGTGTGGGCCCTCAAGAAACTAGAGCCCTATCTCTTCGGGCGACACTTCACTGTCTACACCGACCACTCTCCCCTGACCTGGCTGCACCAGATGAAAGGAGCCAACGCCAAACTCCTGAGATGGAGCCTGCTCCTGCAGGATTACGACATGGACGTGGTCCACGTGAAGGGAAGTGCCAACCTGATAGCGGATGCGCTGTCCCGGAGAGGGGGCCCCGAACTTCCCCAGGTCACTGGTCAGCGTGACCCCGCTCAGTTCAGTCTCGAAGGGGGGAGAGATGTGACGATGTGACTCAGCAGGGAGGGGGGAGTGTTGACCTGGGAATGTGCCCTGGGGATGGGAGACCTGAGAGCCTGTCACCTGAGCCAGGAGGGGGAGGGGGAGGTGACACCTCCGCCCAGGAATGTGAACAGAGGCTGCAGCAGGGAACCTGCTGGGTGGGTTTAGTTTCAGTTTGGGGGCTGGGGAGAGGAACACAGGGAACCCCAGGGCTGGGGTCTAAGCTCCCTGCTCCCCCAGAAGGACTTGACTGAGGGGTCCTGGTTGTACCCACAAGCTCTGTTTGGGACTGTTCCTGTTGTCCAATAAACCTTCTGTTTTACTGGCTGGCTGAGAGTCTCAGTGGATCCCAGGAAGAGGGGTGCAGGGCCTGGACTCCCCCACACTCCGTGACAAGGAACAAGCCAAAATAGGGGACAAACAGGTTAAAGTCTATTTAGAGGAGTTACATGTATTCAGGTTGGCAGGGCCTGATGAAATTCATCCCAGGCTACTTAAGGCTCTAGTTGAAGCAATCTTGGAGCTGTTAGCAACAATCTTCGGGCACTTGGGGAGGACAGGTGCAGTCCCAGAGGACTGGAGAAGAGCAGACATAGCCCGTTTCTTTAAAAAGGAGAGCAAAGAGGACCCAGGGAATTATAAACCAGTCAGCCTAACTTTGATACCTGGTTTCAGAGGAGCAGCCGAGTTAGTCTGTATCCGCAGAAAGAAAGGGAGTACTTGTGGCACCTTAGAGACGAACAAATTTATTTGAGCATAAGCTTTGATGCTGGAACAAATTATTGAACAATCAGTTTGAAAGAACCTGGAGAATAATAGGGTTCTAAGTAAAAACCAACATGGATTTGTCAAGAAAATCACGGCAAACCGACCGAACTTCCTCCTTTGACAGGGTCACTGGCCCAATGGCTGGGGGAAGCAGTGGACGGGATATATCTGGATGTCAGTAAGGCTTTTGGCACAGTCCCACGTGACATTCTCCTAAACAAACTAGGGCAATGTGGTCTGGATGAAATTACTATCCGGGGGGTGCACAACTGGCTGAAAGGCCATACCCTAAGAGTAGTTATCCAGGGTTCATTGTCAAACTGGGAGTGTGGATCTGGTGGGGTTCTGCAGGGGTCAGTCCTGGGTCTGGCACTATTCAATATTTTCAGTCATGACCTGGATAATGGAGTGGAGAGGATGCTTATGAAATGTGCAGAGGACACCAAGCTGGGAGAGGTCACAAGCACTTTGGAGGCAGGATTAGAATCCAAAGCGACCTTGACATTGGAGAACTGGTCTGAAATCAACAAGACAAATTCAATAGAGACAAGTGCAAAGTACCACGCGTAGGGAGGAAAACTCTCCTAGGGAGTAGGGGAACTGACTGTCTCGGTGACAGTGCTGCTGAAAAGGACCTGGGGGTTGAATATTGAATACGAGTCAACAATGTCATGCAGTTGAGAAAAAGGCTATTCTCATTCTGAGTGTCTTAACAGGAGCGTCGTATGGAAGACATGGGAGGTCACTGTCCCGCTCTGCTCAGCACTGGCGAGGCCTCAGCTGGACTCCTGTGTCCCGTTCTGGGCGCCGCACTTTAGGAAAGATGCAGATAAATTGGAGAGAGTCCAGAGGAAAACAGGCCTGGGATCAATAGCTCTCCATGTCTACAGAGAGTAGGCCAAGGGGTCACTCTGCAGCCAGGGAGATTCAGGTTAGAGATTGGGGCGTTGGCTACACTACCAGTTTTGTTTCTAACACTTTTGTTGGTCGGGGTGTGAAAAAAACACGTCTGACAGACATAAGTGTCACCGACAGAAGCGCCGTGTGGACAACGCTATGTTGGCAGGAGAGGCTCTTCCAGCGACACAGCTACCGACGCTCCTTGGGGGTGGTTTAATTGTGCTGACAGGAGCGCCCTCTCCTGCTGGCAAAGAGCGGCTTCACAGCAGACTTTACAGTCTGGTACACTGTGCTGCAGTCAGGGCCATAGTGTAGACATAACCTAGGGAAAACTTTCTCTCTGCGTCATTAAATTCTAGAATAGGCTCCCAAGGGAGGTTGTGGAATCCCCATCGGTGACCCTCGGTAAACCCTGATTCACACCGTCAAACATTACTGGAATAATATCTGTACCAAATATGCCTCGCGAGCGATCACATGAAAGCTAATAACGCGCCGGTTGTTAGTATCAGTGTAAAAGGCAAGAGTTAATGTTCCATGTGAAGTTAGGGATTCCCTCTGTTTGATGTTACTTGACCATGTTTAAGACAAGACAGACCACCCTAGGTAAAGGTGATAAACAGGGCTGTCCTAGATAGAGGAATGTGGGTTTACCTCAATTTACATATTAGCAGTAAACAAAGCCATCGAGCTAACATAGCCGGGGTTATCCTGATCCTGAACTCGAGAGACAAAGAATTGTTAACACCACAAAGAGACACAGGAGACTGAATCCCCAGCAGGCCTGGGATGTAAACCAGGGTCAGAACCTTTGGGAATATAAGGAACAGAAAGCGACTCCATCTTTATCCTTCATTTAAGGAGACAAAGAATTCTTCTGTCAGCAGCCCTCTGATAAGGCTGCCTTTTTTATGCTTACCTGTGTGCTTTTGTCACCTTCCCCTTGAACCTAGCTTAGAGCACTCCTCGCTAGGTTTCTGAGTCTGTGTCCTCCATCTCCTCCCACTGACCTCCTGCCTGGAACAGCATCCCATGGTCACGGAAGCCAAAGCCCTCCTGTCAAGATTCCTTCCCCACTCTGAACTCTAGGGTACAGATGTGGGGACCTGCATGAAAGACCCCCTAAGCTTATTCTTACCAGCTTAGGTTAAACGCTGCCACCACCAAAGTGTTACACAAAGAACAGGGGAAGTGCCCACTTGGAAACGTCTCTCCCCCCAAAATATCCCCCCAAGCACTACACCCCCTTTCCTGGGGAAGGCTTGATAAAAATCCTCACCAATATGCATAGGTGAACACAGACCCAAACCCTTGGATCTTAAGAACAATGAAAAAGCAATCAGGTTCTTAAAAGAGAATTTTAATTAAAGAAAAAGTAAAAGAATCACCTCTGTAAAATCAGGATGGTAAATACCTTACAGGGTAATCAGATTCAAAACCTAGAGAATCCCTCTAGGCAAAACCTTAAGTTACAAAAAGACACAAAAACAGGAATCTACATTCCATCCAGCACAGCTTATTTTATCAGCCATTTAAACAAAACAGAATCTAACGCATCTCTAACTAGATTACTTACTGACTCTTCACAGGAGTTCTGACCTGCATTCCTGCTCTGGTCCCGGCAAAAGCATCACACAGACAGAGAGAACCTTTGTTTCTTCCCCCCAGCTTTGAAAGTATCTTGTCTCCTCATTGGTCATTTTGGTCAGGTGCCAGCGAGGTTATCCTAGCTTCTTAACCCTTTACAGGTGAAAGGGTTTTTCCTCTGGCCAGGAGGAATTTAAAGGTGTTTACCTTTCCCTTTATATTTATGACCTCCCATGGACACCATCTGCACAGCCATGAGTTCGTCTCCAGCACACTTGGGCTCCTGCCTGGCCCTGGCCCTCAACCAGGAGGATGGACAAGAACAACCTGTGCCCCTGACTCCCAGGCAGTTGGTATCTACAATCATCTCCAAATCAGTGTCACTTCCTTCCAGACTGTAATTCGCCATTACGTACGTATGACCTGCAGTCTTTGTCCCTAGATGTGTGACGTTGTGATTGGCCATATTAACCCGTGCTGTTGATTATGCCCAGCTGTCCAACCAATCCAGATTGCTCCATGTAGGGGTTTGGTCCTTGTCACTATTTACTGCCTCACCCCAAGCCTTACGTCATCTGGAAACTCTCTGAGCAATGATTGGTTTTCTTCCAAATCATTAATAAAAATATTAGATAGTGTTGGGCCAAAAACCAGTCCCCGGGGATTCCACTAGAAACACCCCCACTTGTTGGTTATTCCCCATTAACAGTTATATTTTGAGATCTATCAGTTGGCCAGTTTTTACTCCTTTTAATATGTGTTGCACTGATTTTATACAGTGCATGTAGTTTAATCAGAATATTGTGCAGTAATGAGTCAAGTGCCTCACAAAAATCCATGTATAGTAGGTCAACACCAATCCCTTTTTCAGACCCACTTGTAACCTTGTCAAAGAATGATCTCAAGTTTGTCTAACAAGACCTGCTTTCTAGGAAACTATATTGACTGGTATTAATTACATGGTCATATTGATAGTCTCATATCAGCTGTTCAATAATTTTCCCTGGGAGTGATGTCAGACTCACTGACGTATAGTGACCTGGGTTATCCTGTTTACCCTTTTAAAATAATTACACAACTTTAGCTTTCTTTCAGTCCTCTGAAACTTCTCCAATTTTCCAAGACTTACAAAAAATGAATACCATTGATTTGGAGAGCTCCTTGGCCAGCTCTTTTAAAACTCTAGGGTGCAAGTTATCTGGAATGGCTGATTTTAAAATGGTTAGCTTCAGCAGGTGCTGTTTAACATCTTCCTTTGTTACTGATGAAAAAGCAAGTAAGTGATCGTCGTGTATAATGTGGAGACATCATTCAGCTTGGTTTGAGATACAGACCGGAAATATTTATTGAACA
This sequence comes from Lepidochelys kempii, assembly GCF_965140285.1. Taxonomy (NCBI): domain Eukaryota; kingdom Metazoa; phylum Chordata; order Testudines; family Cheloniidae; genus Lepidochelys; species Lepidochelys kempii. The sequence goes on from NC_136390.1 coordinate 1,281,696, forward strand.
CTTCTGCCTTTTCTACATCATTATTGACATTTTTACTGCTCTGTCTCGAAATGGGCCCATACCATTGCTAACACTAGTATTTTTCTGATATATTGTATAAACTTCTTCCTATCTTTAAGCCAATTGGCCACAGATGTTTTGTTGATACTCTGGGTGAGATCTGAGCAGCTTCCCTCGCTGTGGTTCTCAGACGTGCCAAGGGAGCTTTAGCCCACAAGCCAGACCCATCCCTGTCCTGGCAGGGAGACCTGCTGGGGTCGGGAGGGTGTTGCGCTCACCGTTGGCTGAGGTTTATGGCCCTTCCCAGGGCAGAGCGTGGGGCCAGGCTCCTAGGCCGTGGGTATTAGGCCCATGCCCAGGAGACCAGCCCTTGTCTGACCCTCATGCTTTTTCCTACATCCCCTTTCCGCTCTCTGCTCTGCACCCATTGGGTCAGGCGCTCTCCAGTCACCACCTCTCCCCTTCACCATCCCCCGTCCCTCAGGTCTCCACCCAGCTCGTCCCTCTCCAGGGTATTTCAGTGCTTGCCGGGCTCCCCACCCTCTGATAAAGCCCAGGCCCTACCTTCCTGCATCAGGAGAGATCTGCACGGCAGGTGGCCTCGGTGGTACACAGGGGTGCAGGGCAGGAGCTCACCAGCAGCCCATCACATTCCTCCCTTGCTGACTGGCAGCTGCTGCAGCCAATGGAAAGCCCAGGCTGATTGTGATGTCAGGGCAGTGCACTGGGAGGTTACAAACTCTTGATGTGCCTCTCGTACAGTCATCGAGGTGAAGGCCAGGAGGGACCTTTAGTTCACAAAATCTGACCCCCTCTCTAGCCCAGGCCATTCCTGCCTGGAGCCCAGGGACTTGTCCGGCAAAAGCATCATCCAGGAAGGCACCAGGCCGGATGGGAAGCCAGCCAGTTGGCAGTGCCCATGGCTAATCACCCGCACTGTTAATTTGTGCCTCGTTTCTCATTAGAATTAGTCTGGCTTCAGCTTCCAGCCCTTGGCTCTGGTTCTGCCTGGCTCCACTAGACTAAAGAGCCCGTTAGCACCCACTGTGTTCTCCCTGAAGGTCCTGACACACTCCAGGCAAGTCACATCTCGAGCTTCATCTCGAAAAGCTAAACAGATGGAGCTCTGTAAGTCTCTCGTGGCAAGCCGTTAGCGCTGGCCCTCAGTCATTTCTGGGGCTCTTTTCTGTCCCATCTCCAATTTTTCTACATCCCTAGAGAGGATCCTCCTTTCAGGACATGCCTTTCAGTTCCTTGTGGGCGTCACCCTCGCTATTAACCCTTTCGCTGCTGACGTGTGTTACTGTTTTTATTTATTATCCAGACATTGCCCGACTTGTGCAGAACCCCTGACATAGACGTGCTCCATCGGGTCACACAGGACACCTAGTCCTGAGCCCCCAGAGACACTGAACATGCTCGAATGCCCTGCTGAAATTCACAGCACCCAAACCCAGGTTGTTGTATGAACTAATAGGTTCTGTGTTGGTCGGTTTGTGGAGCTGGAAATTATTGTTCTGAGCCTGGATCATCTGTCCTGTGTTTCTAGCGCACCTGTCTCCTTGGGGTGGAGCCGCGAGGTCAGCCACTGCTGGGCTGGGTTGGTGAGTGCCAACACGCAGCGCTCCAGGACGCTCCCAGAGTCCCCCCGGCACGGACAAGGTGCTGTTCCGAGGGCGCTGGCGCTGCCTACTGGAGTCCCAGGTGAGCTCGGATGGGCACTGCCAGACGCCCAGCACACACGGCGCTGATAGGGCGTGGGGAGGCTGACGTCCCTTGTGTGAGGCTCCTAGAATGAGCGGGGGAGGGAATCGCTTCTGTTGGACCCGTTTCTGTAGGTGAGAGGGACAGAGCTCTGCCTCAGGCCTGCTGAAGAGATCTGTGAAAGCTGCTCTCTCTCACCTACAGCCGTGGGTCCAATAAAAGCTATTCCCTCCCCCACCTTGTCTCTCTCACGTCCTGGGACCGACATGGCTACCCCCCTAGAACGGGCTGTTCCTCTTTGTAACCTCTCCATGAGTGGTTTCAAAGCTGTTTAGATTCCAGCAGCCGTTCCTCCCAAGAGCACAGTTGCTAGGAGCCAGGGGGCATTTTGGGACAGTCTCCCTTGGACGGGGTGACACAGAGCGAGTCAGCCCAGGGGACAGAGCAGAGAAGGGGTGGAGAGCACTTAGGTTAAAGGAAAAGAGAAACAGGAAAGGATGCTAGCAAGCAGCCATCGGTCCTGTGGGGGTCCGAGCTCTCAGGATCGGCCCCTGCAGCGCTCTCCCTCCCTCCCGGCTGACAATGTCATCGCTAACGGCTGTCCAGGAGATAGGGGAGCTCAGGCAGCCTCTCCCACCCAACCTGACTGCCTCATGGAAGGAATTACTATTGCCAGACGGGTGACCAGTGGATGGCCTATGGGTCTAAGGTCAGGGGAAGACCTCTCCCCTCCCCCTGTATTCTTAACCCCACATTGAAGGAGTGAAGCGGGTTCCAAGGTGCCAGGGTACTGGAACATGGAAATGGATGGATACAGTCAGTCCTCTCATCGCCAGTATCTGTGTTGTACGAGGTCCTGTGTGAAAGGTATCGGAGGTGACATGGGAGGCAAAGGGAAAAGCTAACCAGCAGAGATGGACGAGAAGACCTGGGAGAGCAATGAAGAGACCAGGGAGGGTTATTTCTTAGCAGCACCATGGAGGAGGGTTCCGTGTCCCCAGCCAACATATAGTGTTGGATTGGGCCCATGATCTGTGGGGCCCATGTGCTGGCCCCAGCATCCCGACCCCAGGGATCTACACAGCCCACCGGTTCCCCTCTTCCCCTCCATCTGATTCTCCCTGTCACTCATGACCCAGTCGGCATTGTCTAGGGTTAGGGTCTGTGCACCTCACCGGGAGCCCCTCGCCCAGAGCGGAGCCGGGGGATGGGACAATGGCACAGCGGCTCTGTCTCGAGCCAGTGAAGTGCACTCGGCAGCTGGCAGATTGTAGAGTTCAGCCTGGCAGACAACGGGGGTTGCGTCCACTTCCTTCCTGTGGCTGCACCAGGCGTGGGATGAAGGGGCATAGCTCAGATTGGGAACAGGTAAATGGATGCAGCAAACTAAAGCCCTACAATGTGACTGGAGGAACTGTTTTATTTAAGGTGGACAATCGTCCCAAGTGCATCAGTGAGGAAGACATCAGGCTGATTCCCAGCCATCCAAACAGGACATTTACCCTCTAGTATTCATCACCTTCCTCTTCCTCTCCTTCTCCATCCACACTGTCTGTCCCCACCTCCTCGTAATCCTTCTCCAGGGCAGCCATGTCCTCCCGGGCCTCTGAGAACTCCCCCTCCTCCATGCCCTCTCCCACGTACCAGTGCACGAAGGCCCGCTTGGCATACATCAGGTCAAACTTGTGGTCCAGCCGAGCCCAGGCCTCGGCAATGGCCGTGGTGTTGCTCAGCATGCATACGGCCCGCTGCACCTTGGCCAGGTCGCCGCCGGGAACCACCGTCGGGGGCTGGTAGTTGATGCCAACCTTGAAGCCAGTTGGGCACCAGTCTACGAACTGGATGCTGCGCTTGGTTTTGATGGTGGCAATGGCAGCGTTGACATCTTTGGGCACCACGTCCCCGCGGTACAAGAGGCAGCAGGCCATGTATTTCCCGTGGCGGGGGTCACACTTCACCATCTGGTTGGCTGGCTCAAAGCAAGCGTTTGTGATCTCAGCCACAGAGAGCTGCTCATGGTAGGCCTTCTCTGCAGAGATGACGGGGGCGTAGGTGGCCAGTGGGAAGTGGATGCGGGGGTAGGGCACCAGGTTGGTCTGGAACTCTGTCAGATCCACATTGAGGGCACCATCGAATCGGAGGGAGGCGGTGATGGAGGACACAATCTGACCTATTAGCCGGTTGAGGTTGGTGTAGGTGGGGCGCTCGATGTCCAGGTTCCTGCGGCAGATGTCATAGATGGCCTCGTTGTCGACCATGAAGGCACAGTCCGAGTGCTCCAGGGTGGTGTGGGTCGTCAGGATGGAGTTGTAGGGCTCCACCACCGCGGTGGAGATCTGAGGCGCTGGGTAGATGGAGAACTCCAGCTTGGACTTCTTGCCATAGTCAACGGAGAGACGCTCCATCAGCAGGGAAGTGAATCCAGAGCCGGTGCCGCCCCCGAAGCTGTGGAAGATGAGGAAGCCCTGGAGCCCCGTGCACTGGTCAGCCTGCGGGGATCCAGGAAAGAGAGAGGGCTCAGCCTGGGAAAGGGACAGGCAGCCGAGAGTGAAATGTGTGTCCAAGCTCGGCTCTCCCAGGCCGTGTAGCAGAGCAGCCTGTATCGCTCAGCACCCTGCCAGGGGCTCAGTCATCCCATCCCTTGTGCAGTAGGGCCCCAGGATTTCACAGCTGTGCTGTGAGATGACAGGAGGGCTCCGGAGGACTTTCAGTGCTCAGGAGCCCGTGGGGGAAGGTGGAAGTGTTCCAGCAGAAAGAGATTTATGGAAAATGTGTCGGCTTCCAGGACCCCCGTACTGACTCACTGTCACCCGCTCTCTGTCTTTCACCCCTTGCCTGTCTTTATCCTGACTCCTGAAAGCCCCCTACACACACACCCAACTCACCTTCTGCTCCCAGAGCCCTATTACTAATCCTCGCTTTAGTCTCCTTCTCACCATGCCGGGCCCGGGGCTTCTCTCTGCCAATACCACTCACCTCCCGGCTCACCGAGGAGCATGCTGGTGTGAGCTCTGGTGGCACCAGCATGGCTTCAGCATTGGATGCGCAGTCACACCAGCACCACTGAAAGCAAGAAGAGGCTGGAGGCACAGAGCCTGTCCACCGGCTCCTTTCCCTGTGTGGATGGAGAACCCATCCCCTCTCATCGTCCCCCATCCCAGGCTCTGCCATCCTGGGCCTCCCAGGCCAGAGCCTGTCCTGGAGCTGCACTTCTCTGCCTCTTCCCTGAGAGCAGTTTGGGGTCCGCTGCCCCGGGCGTGAAGGGACCTGTTCTAGCTCCCTGGGAAGGGGTGAGACAGCTCCAGCCAGTGCCCGAGACAGCTTGAATTCACGGCACACACTTGGGCACCGAGTTCCCCTGCACCCTGAGGGCATGGACAGAACCCAGATGAAGGCTGCATTAGCAGGTCACATAAACACCACCCTATACCGGAAACCTACTGACCGCTATTCCTACCTACATGCCTCCAGCTTTCACCCTGACCACGCCACACGATCCATCGTCTACAGCCAAGCTCTGCGATACAACCACATTTGCTCCAAACCCTCAGACAGAGACAAACACCTACAAGATCTCTATCAAGCATTCTTACAACTACAATACCCACCTGCGGAAGTGAAGAAACAGATTGATAGAGCCAGAAGAATTCCCAGAAGTCACCCACTACAGGACAGGCCTAACAAAGAAAATAACAGAACACCACTAGCCGTCACCTTCAGCCCCCAACTAAAACCCCTCCAACACATTATCAAGGATCTACAACCAATCCTGAAGGATGACCCAACACTCTCACAAATCTTGGGAGACAGGCCAGTCCTTGCCTACAGACAGCCCCCCAACCTGAAGCAAATACTCACCAACAACCACATACCACACAACAGAACCACTAACCCAGGAACCTATCCTTGCAATGAAGCCCGTTGCCAACTGTGCCCACATATCTATTCAGGGGACACCATCACAGGGCCTAATAACATCAGCCACACTATCAGAGGCTCGTTCACCTGCACATCTACCAATGTGATATATGCCATCATGTGCCAGCAATGCCCCTCTGCCGTGTACATTGGTCAAACTGGACAGTCTCTACGTAAAAGAATAAATGGACACAAATCAGATGTCAAGAATTATAACATTCATAAACCAGTCGGAGAACACTTCAATCTCTCTGGTCACGCGATTACAGACATGAAAGTTGCGATATTACAACAGAAAAACTTCAAATCCAGACTCCAGCGAGAAACTGCTGAATTGGAATTCATTTGCAAATTGGATACAATTAATTTAGGCTTGAATAGAGACTGGGAGTGGCTAAGTCATTATGCAAGGTAACCTATTTCCCCTTGTTTTTTCCTACCCCGCCCCCCCAGACGTAAACCCTGGATTTGTGCTGGAAATGGCTCACCTTGATTATCATACACATTGTAAGGAGAGTGATCACCTTAGATAAGCTATTACCAGCAGAAGAGTGGGGTGGGGGGAGAGAAAACCTTTTGTAGTGGTAAACACCCATTTTTTCATGGTTTGTGTGTATAAAAAGATCTTCTGTACTTTCCACAGTATGCATCCGATGAAGTGAGCTGTAGCTCACGAAAGCTTATGCTCAAATAAATTGGTTAGTCTCTAAGGTGCAACAAGTCCTCCTTTTCTATTAGCAGGTCACTGTGACCCTGAGGGCTGCGCCTAGCTGCCGTACAATGGTGCGGATTCTAGCCATCCTCGTATTCCAGACTGAGGTGTGGCCTGGGCAGGCAGTTGCAGGTCTCAGCCTTGCAGCCTTCCAGCTAGATCCAAGCAGAGAGGCCATTCACCTCTCAGTGGATCCCTGCATGCTGGGCCCTGCAGACTCTGCAGTCCAGCTGCATGTTGGCCACCACTGCTCTTGCCCCAGGCTGACAGAGGAAGCTGGTGATGCCCAGCGAATGTGTGGGCAGCAGAAGCTGATTTTGCTCCCTCACCATCCAACCACCACTCAGCATTATCTCCACCTGGAATCCGAGAGCTTCCCAGAACCCTGCCTGCCCTAGCGTCTTTACCAGCTTCCGGATCCTGTCCAGCACCAGGTCGATGATCTCCTTCCCAATGGTGTAGTGCCCGCGGGCATAGTTATTGGCAGCATCTTCCTTGCCGGTGATGAGCTGCTCTGGGTGGAAGAGCTGGCGGTAAGTGCCGGTCCGAACCTCGTCTGGAATTCACAGCACAGCCCGGTTAGCGCCCGCCCCACCTGGAGGAACCTCGGTGCCCATGCACACCTGAGCAGGGCTGCATGGATTAGCGAGTGAGAGATGAAGGGCTCACGTAGCTTTGTTCCCAGCAGCTGTTCCTGTGACACTGACCAGCCCATGGACCCTGACGTTCCCGCCCTAGATGTTTGTTGCCCCTACCGGCCCCACAGAGGGCTCATAAACCTGCTCTGTGCTATCTGATTCCAGAGGGTGGCCCAAAGAGTCAGAGCCGGGATGCAGAGCCTTTCACACCAGACCAGTGGGGCTGGGTGGCTCAGTTTATTGTGACTGGTGCGTGCAAACGCCGAGGCAGGCCGTGCTCACACAGGGATCACTAGGTCCCCAGCCCCATCCCTCCCCCCGGCGCTCAGCACTCACCAATCACTGTGGGTTCCAGGTCCACAAAGACGGCTCTGGGGACGTGCTTCCCGGCGCCCGTCTCGCTGAAGAAGGTGTTGAAGGAGTCGTCCCCTCCCCCAATGGTCTTGTCACTGGGCATCTGCCCGTCTGGCTGGATGCCATGCTCCAGACAGTACAGCTCCCAGCAGGCATTGCCGATCTGCACGCCGGCCTGGCCGACGTGGACGGAAATGCACTCGCGCTGGGGGCGAAGAACAAGGAACCGTCGTGGGACAGGGGGCCCAGCCGCTGTCTGTGGGGCATGTCGTGCAAGGACAGGACCCGCTGCAGACCGTCTCTGGGAGTGAGGGATCCCGAGACTAGGGAGAGCCATCTACCATCCCCGCCCACCTCAAACTGGGCTCGGGGGGGGCAGGGAGAAATTGGCCAGCTGCTTGTGCATCAGAAAACCGGATTTGTTCACTGGCCTCTCCACGGTTCTGGTGCTGCTTCCTCCAAGTTGCTAGCTGCAGCCCGGAGTTATCTTTCCTCTCCATCCCTCTGCTTCCCTGCCGGGCACTGCTGTCCTGCCTCTCGGCCCGGCTCAGGGCTTTGCTTCCTCACGCTCGCCCCACATCTGGCCTCTCCCGCTACATTCCCCTACAATCGCCCCTTCCCATCATCTGCACAGATCCAGCCCCCGACACCTCTCCCCTCCTCCTCTCTGGCCTCCCTCCATCTCTCTGGCCCCTCTCTCCCAGCTCACCTCCCTTCCCTGGCTGCCCCTCTCCTTCCCCAGCCAGAGTCAGGCTGCCTACCCTCCACACAGCCCCACTCGCCTCCGTCTCAGCCTCCTTCCAGCCTTCACCTGCCCCCCTCCCACTGCGCGGCCCCAGCTTGTTCTGTCCTTTGCCCACTCCTGAATTTGTGCTGTCTGCACCCCCATCCCCCTCCCAGCCAGCAACAGCTGCTGGACAAACGCCCGCCAAGCACCATCCCACTCCTGTGACGCCTCTGAGCTCTGGAGTCTGCTCTGCTCTGGGGCTGCTCCGCGTGCTTCTGCCCACATGGATCACCTTTAGGAGCAGGGACCAATCCCCCCGTACAGCTCTCTTACGTCTAAACCCTCCCAGGGCACCACAGGAACCAGGGAGCTCAGGAGACCCTGCTCCTCCCTAGCCTGGGACTGCCCCCCACTCGCGCTGGGGGGACAGGCAGCCCCAGTCCCAGGCAGGACTCACCATGCTGCAGAGGTTCTTCGATCCGACAGCAAAGGGCTCGGAGGACGAAGGCTGGGAACGGGGGGGGCTCCGAGCTGCGCCTTTTATAGTAACCGGGAGGGAGGGTTTGTTGTTAGTAACAGCTGCGGTGGGGTGGCTGTGCTGGGCACTGCTCATCACGCTGCCCTTTGCTGAGCTGTCTCTGGGTTACAGCTCCTTGCAACACACAGCAAGGGCCTCATAGGGCCTTGGTTACACCAAACAAATCAGTAACTGGGCCTGGCTCCTCCCTGCCACTGCCCGGGGGTCTCGTGTTGGCCCCAGCGCAGCGCCGAGCTGCATGTCTCTGCAGAGCACAGATCTCAGGGGCACAGGAACGCAGGCATCACCAGAGGGATCAGGCTTCAGGTCCTTCGAGCTCCATCTCCTCTCTGGGACAGTGCCCGGCCCCAGATGCTGCAGAGGAAGGTGTAAGAACTAAGCAGCAGCAGAGGTGGGATAATCTGCCCCTCACCCACACTCACACATTAGGTCTCATCCTGGTCTCTAATAGTTCGAGGTTGGCTGAAGCCCTGCATCCAGAGGGACCAGAGCCCTGCCACAGTCTGTTCTAACAACCTCGGAGGGTCCTGTTTTCCAGAGAAATGTCCAGTCCCTTTTTCCATTTTGTTAAATTATTGGCCTCAGTGGCTTCCTGTGGCAGTGAGTTCCACCGGCTAATTAGACAATATGAAAAATATTTTTGTTTCATCAGTTTTGAATTTCCCACCTTTCAATTGCATCCATTGTCCCCTTTTTCTTGTTCTATGAGATGGGAGAACAGACCCACCTTCTCTCCCTTTTCTCAACCAGTCAGTATTTTATAGACTTCTGTTACCTCCCTCTTTTCCATCTCCATAGGTTCTGTTTAGGGGTTGGGGTGCAGGAGGGTACTCTGGGCTGGGACCGAGGGGTTAGAGGGTGGGAGGGGGATCTGGGCTGGGGCAGGGGGTTGGGGCACGGCAGGGGGTCAGGGGTGCAGGCTCCAGGCGGCGCTTACCTCATGCAGCTCCCAGAAGCAGTGGCATGTCCCCCCTCCGGCTCCTACACGGCGACATGGCCAAGCAGGTCTGCACGCTGCCCTGTCCGCAGGCATCGCTCCTGCAGCTCTTGTTGGCCACGGTTCCTGGCCAATGGGAGCTGCGGGGGCAGCGTGCAGAGCCCCCTGGCTGCCCCTATGTGTAGGAGCCGGAGGTGGGACATGCTGCTGCTTCCGGGAGCTGCGCAGAGCCATGGCACACACGGAGCGGGGTAAGCCCCAAACCCTGCTCCCCTGCTGGAGCCGTGGAGGGGCACAAGCCCTGGACCTTGCTCCCTGGTGGGAACTTGAGGGCCAGATTAAAATGTCTGAAGAGCCAGATGCGGTCCCCGGGCCGTAGTTTGCCAACCCCTGAGCTAGAGGCTGGATGAGATTCTGGAGAATTGCAGCATCTTCAGCAGGGCGCTGGTGTGGCACACCCCATGCTCTGGCTGTTCCCGAGCCCTGGCCCTAGGAGCGAGGTCGGCCTATCTCTGGGGCCCATTCACGCCTCGGCCTCTCTGGGACTCACTAAGGGGGCAGCTGCCCGCTAGGAACAAGACCGAGACACCCTCCAAACTCATCTCACATGGTGGCTGCCGCACAGCCACCGGGTGGAAAGGACTTTGTCACGTGGCCAGCGTCTCTCCCAGTTCTCAGCACTGGAGCTAGATCCGACTGCGGGGAGCAGATGAGTTCCCCCTTCTCATAAATGTGTTAGTCTCTAAGGTGCCCTAGTCCTCCTTTGCTTTTTGTGGATACAGACTAACACGGCTGCTCCTCTGAAAAGTGTTCAGCAGCTGTGTCAAGTTCCCAGCGTCCTTGTTACACGCTACAGGGATGGGAACAAACCACAGAACAGTGGCAAGGGACTCGGACTCCCCTCCCCCATCAGCACAGTGTGCACCGGGATGCCCCTCACAGCTGGGCACTGGTGATTGCATGGGGCGGGGCGTCACTTGGCAGCCCTGCAAAGGCTCCTTGTCTAGTTTAGTCGCCGTCGCACCACGGAGAACCCATTTCCAGAGCCCGGTCTGTGCCGATCGCGCTCCGCCCAGCCGCACGACAGCTAGTGACAGGCAATGACTGGAGACTGTGCCGTCACCCAGGCCACAGTTCACCCCGGGCAGCAGGCCAGCTAAAGGCCTCTGCTCCCCTGAGCACCGAAGCGCTCTGCCCGCGAGGAGCTGCACAAGGTGACCAAGTCAGGGAAGGAGAGTAACAAAAAAATACCCAGGTTGCTACAAGCCTGGGGCCTTCTTGGCCATCCCAGGTGGGCAGGGCTCGGCCTTGTTTGCACAGCAATTCCCTCAGCGTGCCGTGACTATGGAGACGTGGCCTGTGAAGGGGAAGGAGTTATTGCTGCCTGAGTTCAGGCAGGTGGGGCAGGCTCTGGGTGCTGCCCAAAGGCTGGGCAGTGCTCTAGGGTCGGCAACATCCCCCCAGGACCCAGTGGCCCAGTAGTCAGCATCAGCAGCCTCCCCGGGTACGACTGAGGCCTGCAGTCCTGCTGGGCGGGGAGCAGCAGGGTGGCGGAGGAGTCCCCACCGGCCAGGAGCCGTGCCTGGGAAGGAGAACGGCAGCACTCAGTGGGATGTCCTGGGCTGCGCTGGAGGCCCAGGAGGCAGAGACCCCGAACAAAGGCCTGTCTGTCTGTGCACCTCTCCCGGTGCCGAACGAACGGCCAGTGCTCAGGACCCCCGCTGTCGCTGCAGCCCAGCAGGCGTGCCCAGGAGCAGGGGCTCCGCAGGTAAGAACAAATGCAGCAGCATGGTCAGGAAAGGGCACACACCGGAGGCATGGCAGTGGGTGTCTGTGCTGCGGAGGGGCCCGTCAGGAGCAGGCTCCATTGTGCTGGGCACTGCCAACACCCTCCAGTACCCTTGACTCAGGCACATTCTGGGTGCCCCCCACAGAGGTTCAGCCAGGTCGGATGCCACGTCCCTGCGGTGTGCTGGCAGGGGCTGCCCCAGCCTGGGGACACCCTGGTGCCCAGAGTTCATCCCCTGTGTCCCCTCTGGAGGAGAAGGGCCATGGCGCCTTGCATGGGGCTGGAGCACCCTCTTGTGGTGGTAAGTGGCACCGTGACAGGCTGGAATCTGCAGTGGGGCTGTAGCCGTGTGGGTCCCAGGATATTAGCAAGACAAGGCGGGCGAGGGAATATCTTTTATTGGACCAGCTTCTGCTGGTGAGAGAGACATGTTGTCGAGTCACCCAGAGCTCATCTGCAGAGCTCACGAGAGCCCTGGGCAAGCTGGAACGCTGGTCTCTCTCCCCAGCAGCAGCTGTTGGCTCACCCACCTTGCCACATGAGGCTGGAGGGCAGCTCTGGAGTCAGCAGGTCCCATGGTGCCTGAGCAGGGGTCCCTGTAACTGGAATAAAGGGAAACACAGAGGAAGAAACATCTCGCTCAGCCCTGGGAGGTTACTATTGCATTTCTCTCCCTCTCGCTACAGGGGTGAGCCACTCTCATCTCCGGTGCTGAGGAGCTTCTAAAGAACTGGGCCTGGCTTCTGGACTCTTCCTGGAGACGAAACAGCTGCAGGGTTGTCCGGCCATGGCTGGTTCAAGGCTCACAGGAGGTAGGTCGAGTACCCACCAGGCCTGGCACTGGACAGCAAGTGTCTAGTTATTGCCGATTCTCCAGTAACTTGACAGCATGGATGGATGGACAAATGTGTCCAGGAAGTCCCTAAAGCGCCTCCCTCAGGCCTGTTCTTGTCTCACGTTTGTGGCCAGGATGGCTGCATGTGATTCAAGGGAACAAGTGCGTGATTCCTTCTGGGCTGCTCAGCTGCTGGTGCAGAATCATAGACATCTAACTGGTCCCTGTGGCTAGACTGAGCCCAGCGCCCCTGGACTAGAGCAGGGGAGCCCAACCCAGCCAGTTAAAGAGGGCGGGGTGGCACCAGAACCTATAAAGGGCTGCTCGGGGCAGCTGGGAAGGAAAGACTGAGACAGGCTGAGCCCTGGGGAGGGAAAGCCACGCTGGAGTGGAGCTAGCTCCTGTGGTGAGTCCCTAGAGCAGGGGGCCAAGGGCTCAGGGAAACAGCCCTGCAGCTGCAGCTCCAGGAAGGGAGCAGAGCTGGCTGAGGCTGGGGGGCTGCCAGAAGCTGGAGTCCATAGGCCCCTGGATGCCTGTTCCAGACCGTAACTACTCTGAGAGCTAGAAAGTTTTTCCTGACATCTAACCTCAATTTCCCTGGCTGCAGATTAAGCCCATTACTGCTTGTCCTACCTCCAGCGGACACAGAGAACAACTGATCCCCGTCCTCTTTATAACAGCCCACAATGTATTTGAAGCCTGTTATCAGGTGTCCCCCCAGCCCCCCGTCTTCTCTCCTTCAGACTAACCATGCCCAGGGTTTTCAGCCTTTGCTCAGAGGTCAGGTTTTCTAAAGTTTTTATCATTTTTGTAGCTCATCTCTGGACTCTCTTCAGTTTGTCCGCATCTTCCTAAAGTGCGGTGCCCAGAACTGGACACAGGAGTCCAGCTGAGGCCTCGCCAGTGCCGAGTAGAGCAGGACAGTGACCTCCTGGGTCTTACATACAACGCTCCTGTTCATACCTCTCAGAATGAGATTGGCCTTTTTCGCAACACACTGTTGACTCTCTGTGAGGATGTGACGCAGCAGGGAGGGGGGGGTGTTGACCTGGGAATGTGCCCTGGGGATGGGAGACCTGAGAGCCTGTCACCTGAGCCAGGAGGGGGAGGGGGAGGGGACACCTCTGCCCAGGAATGTGAACAGAGGCTGCAGCAGGGAACCTGGTGGGTGGGTTTAGTTTCAGTTTGGGGCTGGGGGGAGGAACACAGGGAACCCCAGGGCTGGGGTCTGAGCTCCCTGCTCCCCCAGAAGGACTTGACTGAGGGGTCCTGGGTGTACCCACAAGCTCTGTTGTGGACTGTGTTCCTGTTGTCCAATAAACCTTCTGTTTTACTGGCTGGCTGAGAGTCTCAGTGAATCCCTGGAAGAGGAGTGCAGGGCCTGGACTCCCCCACACTCCGTGACAACTGGTGGCAGCGGTGGGATGTACTGCACCCCGTGAACGGCACTTCCTGCAGTAAGTGACTGGGGAGCAGTAAAACAAAGGGGGATTGACAGGGACCGGGCGTGCTGAAGATTCAGAGAGAGACGGTTTCAGGGGGCGGTTAACCCCTGGGAGTGTGTGACCAGAGAGAAGGACTTTTGCAGTAACAGGGTCCCCCGGGGGATTGCAGCGAGCGGTCCCGGGGCGGAGGAGTCTGCAGCTCGACCCTGGCAAAGAGGTGGTGACCTCAAGAAGGACTGGCACACTAGGGGCTTTTCCTGGAAACCGTGGAAAGCTGCCCAGGCCTGCGAGTGGCCAGCGGGGAGATGTACGCTAAACACCTTAAAAGCGACCTGGTGGAGCTGTGCAGGCAGAGGGGGCTGCGCATCGGGAGGTCCACCAAGGAACAGCTGATTGCCCAGTTGGAGGAGAGGGATCGCTTGGATGACCCGATCCCTGTCCCTGAGGGAAGCTGCCCGGCAGATGCAGCTTGGGCCCGGGGGCCTGACTGGGCTGGGAGGGGTCAGACTGGTGCCCAGGACCTCCTGAGACCCTTCCGACCTAGGCCTGGGGGAGGGGCGAACCGGGGAAGTCCCGGATGACTGGAAAAAGGCTAATGTAGTGCCAATCTTTAAAAAAGGGAAGAAGGAAGATCCTGGGAACTACAGGCCAGTCAGCCTCACCTCAGTCCCTGGAAAAATCATGGAGCAGGTCCTCAAAGAATCAATCCTGAAGCACTTGCATGAGAGGAAAGTGATCAGGAACAGCCAGCATGGATTCACCAAGGGAAGGTCATGCCTGACTAATCTAATCGCCTTTTATGATGAGATTACTGGTTCTGTGGATGAAGGGAAAGCAGTGGATGTATTGTTTCTTGACTTTAGCAAAGCTTTTGACACGGTCTCCCACAGTATTCTTGTCAGCAAGTTAAGGAAGTATGGGCTGGATGAATGCACTATAAGGTGGGTAGAAAGCTGGCTAAATTGTCGGGCTCAACGGGTAGTGATCAATGGCTCCATGTCTAGTTGGCAGCCGGTATCAAGTGGAGTGCCCCAAGGGTCGGTCCTGGGGCCGGTTTTATTCAATATCTTCATAAATGATCTGGAGGATGGTGTGGATTGCACTCTCAGCAAATTTGCGGATGATACTAAACTGGGAGGAGTGGTAGATACGCTGGAGGGGAGGGATAGGATACAGAAGGACCTAGACCAATTGGAAGATTGGGCCAAAAGGAATCTGATGAGGTTCAATAAGGATAAGTGCAGGGTCCTGCACTTAGGACGGAAGAACCCAATGCACAGCTACAGACTAGGGACCGAATGGCTAGGCAGCAGTTCTGCGGAAAAGGACCTAGGGGTTACAGTGGATGAGAAGCTGGATATGAGTCAGCAGTGTGCCCTTGTTGCCAAGAAGGCCAATGGCATTTTGGGATGTATAAGTAGGGGCATAGCGAGCAGATCGAGGGACGTGATCGTCCCCCTCTATTCGACATTGGTGAGGCCTCATCTGGAGTACTGTGTCCAGTTTTGGGCCCCACACTTCAAGAAGGATGTGG
The DNA here is from genome assembly GCF_965140285.1 of Lepidochelys kempii. Lineage (NCBI taxonomy): Eukaryota > Metazoa > Chordata > Testudines > Cheloniidae > Lepidochelys > Lepidochelys kempii. The sequence continues at coordinate 1,296,827 of NC_136390.1, forward strand.
ATAAATTGGAGAGAGTCCAGCGAAGTGCAACAAAAATGATTAGGGGACTGGAACACATGAGTTATGAGGAGAGGCTGAGGGAGCTGGGATTGTTTAGTCTGCAGAAGAGAAGAATGAGGGGGGATTTGATAGCTGCTTTCAACTACCTGAAAGGGGGTTCCAAAGAGGATGGCTCGAGACTGTTCTCAATGGTAGCAGATGACAGAACGAGGAGTAATGGTCTCAAGTTGCAGTGGGGGAGGTTTAGATTGGATATTAGGAAAAACTTTTTCACTAAGAGGGTGCTGAAACACTGGAATGCGTTACCTAGGGAGGTGGTAGAATCTCCTTCCTTAGAGGTTTTTAAGGTCAGGCTTGACAAAGCCCTGGCTGGGATGATTTAACTGGGAATTGGTCCTGCTTTGAGCAGGGGGTTGGACTAGATGACCTTCTGGGGTCCCTTCCAACCCTGATATTCTATGATTCTATGATTCTAAGCCCAGCGAATATCGAGGGCACCCTGACCCCGGCAGCCAGCAGGGGATCCTCCCGGCAGAGCTCCCCATCCCTGGAGCGGATGCGGCTGGAATGGGAGAGGGAGATGAAAATGAGGGAGCTGGAGGATCATGAAAAACAACGTCAACATGAGGAGAAACAACGTCAACATGAGCAGGAGGAGAAGGAGAAACAACGTCAACATGAGCAGGAGGAGAAGGAGAGGGAGCATCAGGAGAAGGAGAGGGAACGTCAGGAGAAGGAGAAACAAAGACAGCATGAACTGGAGCTGGCCAGGCTGAGGAGCAGTGGGGCCCCGGCTGCGGTGAGTGTGGGGGGACCCAAGACTGCAAGGAGCTTTGATAAGTGCTTCCTGGCCCAGCGGAAGGAGGGGGAGGACATAGATAGCTTCCTGACAGCCTTTGAGAATGCCTGCGAGATGCACAGGGTTGACCCTGCAGACAGGCTCCAGTTCCTCACCCCCTTACTGGACCTCAAAGCCATGGAGGTGTACAGCCGAATGACAGGGGCAGAGGTAGGGGACTACGAACTGTTCAAACAGGCCCTGCTCCGTGAGTTTGGGCTGACCCCCGAGATGTACCGGAGAAGGTTCCGGAGTCAGCGTAAAACGCCTGAGGTCACCTACCTACAACTGGTCAACTGGATGCAGGGGTATGCCCGCAAGTGGGCAGATGGGGCCCGAGCTAAAGAGGACCTGCTTGACCTAATCGTACTGGAGCAACTGTATGAACAGTGCCCTTCCGACCTGAGGCTGTGGTTGGTGGACAAAAAGCTCGAGAACCCCCAGCACGCAGGGCAGCTGGCCGACGAGTTTGTGAACAACTCTTCACAAGATTGTGCCAATCTTTAAAAAAGGGAAGAAGGAGGATCCTGGGAACTACAGGCCAGTCAGCCTCACCTCAGTCCCCGGAAAAATCATGGAGCAGGTCCTCAAAGAATCAATCCTGAAGCATTTACATGAGAGGAAAGTGATCAGGAACAGTGAGCATGGATTCACCAAGGGAAGGTCATGCCTGACTAATCTAATCGCCTTCTATGATGAGATTACTGGTTCTGTGGATGAAGGGAAAGCAGTGGATGTATTGTTTCTTGACTTTAGCAAAGCTTTTGACACGGTCTCCCACAGTATTCTTGTCAGCAAGTTAAAGAAGTATGGGCTGGATGAATGCACTGTAAGGTGGGTAGAAAGTTGGCTAGATTGTCGGGCTCAACGGGTAGTGATCAATGGCTCCATGTCTAGTTGGCAGCCGGTGTCAAGTGGAGTGCCCCAGGGGTCGGTCCTAGGGCCGGTTTTGTTCAATATCGTCATTAATGATCTGGAGGATGGTGTGGATTGCACTCTCAGCAAATTTGCGGATGATACTAAACTGGGAGGAGTGGTAGATACGCTGGAGGGCAGGGATAGGATACAGAGGGACCTAGACAAATTGGAGGATTGGGCCAAAAGAAATCTGATGAGGTTCAATAAGGATAAGTGCAGGGTCCTGCACTTAGGACGGAAGAACCCAATGCACAGCTACAGACTAGGGACCGAATGGCTAGGCAGCAGTTCTGCAGAAAAGGACCTAGGGGTGACAGTGGACGAGAAGCTGGATATGAGTCAACAATGTGCCCTTGTTGCCAAGAAGGCCAATGGCATTTTGGGCTGTATAAGTAGGGGCATAGCGAGCAGATCGAGGGACGTGATCGTCCCCCTCTATTCGACATTGGTGAGGCCTCATCTGGAGTACTGTGTCCAGTTTTGGGCCGACACTACAAGAAGGATGTGGATAAATTGGAGAGAGGCCAGCGAAGGGCAACAAAAATGATTAGGGGTCTGGAACACATGACTTATGAGGAGAGGCTGAGGGAGCTGGGATTGTTTAGTCTGCAGAAGAGAAGAATGAGGGGGGATTTGATAGCTGCTTTCAACTACCTGAGAGGTGGTTCCAGAGAGGATGGTTCTAGACTATTCTCAGTGGTAGAAGAGGACAGGACAAGGAGTAATGGTCTGAAGTTGCAGTGGGGGAGGTTTAGGTTGGCTATTAGGAAAAACTTTTTCACTAGGAGGGTAGTGAAACACTGGAATGCGTTACCTAGGGAGGTGGTAGAATCTCCTTCCTTAGAAGTTTTTAAGGTCAGGCTTGACAAAGCTCTGGCTGGGATGATTTAATTGGGGATTGGTCCTGCTTTGAGCAGGAGGTTGGACTAGATGACCTCCTGAGGTCCCTTCCAACCCTGATATTCTATGATCCTATGATTCTATGAATAGTCGGTCAGGGGGTAGCCAGGAGGAATCCCAAAAGAACAGCACCCCCTCCCCCCCGATGCAGAGAGAGAGTCACCATGGGGCCTCCCAGCGGGAAAATAGGGAGAACCCCCTCCAAAGGGGAACGCCTGGCGTCGGGCCCCTCCGACCCGCTCGAGGGGACCAACGTGACCGGAGCTGCTATCACTGTGGCCAGTGAGGCCACGTACGGACCCAGTGCCCCGGGCTCAGGGACAAACTGAGCAGACCCAACCTACCCAGGGTTAACCAGGTAGGGACCCAGCTGGACGAGGGGCAGACGACCCAGGCAAGGGGGGCTACCAGTTTACCACCTGTGCAGGAGGGAAGAGTACCCCAGGCCAGCTCCGCCAGAGGGCTGGAGGCTCTGGACTCAGGGTGCTCGGTTTACAGGGTGGGCGTGGGGCTGTCCCTCCGGAGAGAGTGCCTTGTTCCCCTGGAGGTGGATGGGAGGAAGGTCAATGGATACTGGGATATGGGCGCGGAGGTGACGCTGGCCCGGCCCGAGGTGGTGGCCCCAGATCGGGTGGTGCCCAACACCTACCTGACCCTGACAGGGGTGGGCGGGACCCCATTTAAGGTGCCCGTGGCAAGGGTACACCTGAAATGGGGGGCCAAGGAGGGCCCCAAGGATGTGGGGGTACACCACCATTTGCCCACTGAAGTTTTGATGGGGGGAGACCTAGAGGACTGGCCAAGCAAGCCCCAGACCGCCCTGGTTGTGACCCGTAGCCAGAGCCGGCAAGGGGCACTGTGCCCTGACCTTGGGGAGGGTACCATACCGGAGGGGCAGGACCCTACCCTGGTGGGGAGGGAGCACCGAGGGGCACGGCTCAGAGAGGCTGAGGCCTCAGACCTGGCCACTGAGGGGGAACCAGGCCCCATCCCTTCCCCAGCCGCTGAGTTCCAGGCCGAGTTGAGGAAAGATCCCTCCTTGCAGAAGCTCAGGGACCTGGCCGACCTCAGTGTGGGACAGACCATGAGGAGAGGCTGCCAGGAGAGGTTCCTGTGGGAGAAGGGGTTCCTGTACCGAGAATGGAAATACATTCTGGGGGTGGTAGATTTTGCCACCCGCTACCCCGAGGCAGTGCCCTTAGCTTCCATTGAAGCAGACACCGTGGCCGATGCGCTCCTGACCATTTTCAGCCGAGTGGGGTTCCCCAAGGAAGTCTTGACAGACCAAGGCTCCAACTTCATGTCGGCCCTGCTCCGGTGCTTGTGGGAGAAATGTGGGGTCCGGCACAACTGGGCCTCAGCTTATCACCCCCAGTCCAATGGGCTGGTGGAGAGGTTCAATGGGACGCTAAAGATGATGCTGAAAACCTTTATGCACCAGCACCCGCAGGACTGGGACAAGTACTTACCTCACCTGCTGTTCGCGTACAGGGAGGTGCCCCAGGAGTCTACCGGATTTTCGCCTTTCGAACTGTTATATGGCAGGAGGGTGAGGGGCCCCCTGGACCTGATGAGAGACGAGTGGGAGGGGAAGGCCACTCCCGATGGAGAGTCAGTGGTGGAGTATGTCCTGATCTTCCGAGAGAGACTGGCTGAACTCATGGGCCTGGCCAGGGAGAATCTGGCCAGAGCCCAGAGGAAGCAGAAGGTCTGGTATGACCGCACAGCGCGGGCCCGTGCCTACGCCACCGGGGATCAGGTGATGGTTCTCATCCCCGTGAGAAAGAACAAACTACAGGCCGCCTGGGAGGGCCCTTTCAAGGTCGTCAAGCAGCTCAATGAGGTAAACTATGTGGTGGAGCTGTCGAACCGGGCGCACCTCCGCCAGGTGTACCATGTGAATATGATGAAGCCATATTATGCCAGGGGGAATGTGGTGTTGGCTGTGTGTGGACAGTGGGAGGAGCAGGGAGATGACCCTTTAGTAGATCTATTCCCTGGGACCAGAGCTGGTTCCCCCTGGAAACAATTCCCCTCTCGGATCAGCTAACCCCTGCCCAGCAAGCTGAGGTCAGGGAGGTGCTGCATCCGTACCGACAGCTGTTTTCCAACCAGCCTGGACGCACTAATCTGACTGTCCACCGGGTGCAGACAGGGTCGCACCTGCCGATAAGATGCTCCCCCTTCCGAGTCACAGGGAAAACTGCTCAGGACCTGGAAAGAGAGGTCCGGGACATGCTGGCTTTGGGGGTGATCCAGCCATCTGCCAGCCCTTGGGCCTCGCCGGTGTTCCTGTTGTCCAATAAACCTTCTGTTTTACTGGCTGGCTGAGAGTCTCAGTGAATCCCTGGAAGAGGGGTGCAGGGCCTGGACTCCCCCACATGCCGTGACACTCTCATTCCGTTTGTGATCCACTGTGACCCCCAGGTCCTTTTCAGCAGTGCGACCACTGAGCCAGTTAGTCCCCAGTTTGTACTTGTGCATCTGAGTTTTCCTCCCTACGTGTGGTACTTTGCACTCATCTTTATTGAATTGTGTCTTGTGATTTCAGACCAGTTCTGCAATTGTCAAGGTCGCTTTGGATTCTAATCCTGCCTCCAAAGTGCTTGTGACCTCTCCCAGCTTGGTGTCATCTGCACATTTCATAAGCATCCTCTCCACTCCATTATCCACGTCATGACTGAAAATATGGAATAGTGCCAGGCCCAGGACTGACCTCATGAGGCCCCGCTAGTTCTTCGCTGCGTGACTGCTCATGTGCATTCCACTCTTGGAGGGTGCTCGTCTCCAGCCCAGTGGCTGGAAATTTGTATCTCAGCGGCTTGAGCACCCTCTGCTGCCACGTGCCACTGCACGCAGGTATAAAGGGCGAAACCATCTGTGATGGGGTACACCAGACCCCCTGAGGCCCCCTGCTGGAGGCCTCGTGGCCCTGCCACACCCTGCCCCCAAAGAGGGCAGTGGAGAGAGTCCTCCAAGCTGCCTAGAGCAGCTGTGTGGCACACAGCCAATCAGGGCCCAGCAGCTGACTATAAGAAGAGCTGCAGAGCCAGCAGGAGTCCAGTTCCTTGCTGGTGCTGAAGGAGTGAGGATGGGGTGTGGCTGGCTGGAGCTACAGGACCTCGGACAAGGCCATGCTGCCAGAAGCCAAGGAGAACAAGAAGGAGCCCAGAGCTGGCTGCGGGGTCTCCATCAGGACAAGGCCCTGAGGTAAGAGTGAAGATGCCGTGGGGAAGTGGCCCAGGGAATTAGAGCAGCAGCATGACTTAGATAACAGCAGACAGCTGCTATCTACAGGTCCCTGGGCTTGGACCCGGAGTAGTAGGTGGGCCTGGGTCCCCCCTAACCCCCTGGAGGAAGTGGCCTGTACAGTGAGGCACCCTAGAGAGGCAACTGAACTGGAGAGCTGTGGCCAAGAGGGCAAAGACATCCCTCTCCCGGGAGGGAACCCTGGGGCACTGCTCTCATCCGGAGCAGGGACAAACTGAGCGACAGTGTGCAGCCACATGCACTCAGCCAAGGGGGGGCCCCACAGGGTCACCATCCCTGACCCCCTCACTTCCTCCTTACTGCCCGTAATGATGGTTGGAATCTGTTTATCTTGCTTCAGCAAGTTTTCTCAGAATCCAGATGCACAGAGTTACCTGTTCATAGACTCCTTTTTTGGTGTTTTTGTTTAGTAGAAGTTTGTTTTTTGGCTCCCCAGTTCTGGGGTTCTGTTCCTTGGTACCAAGGGTCACCGGGCTTCAAGCTCTGCCTTTCATGCTCTAAACCAGGCCCGTGAGTGACCCACACTCTAATTTTCTAACGTGTCTAGGTGAGTCTCACATTAGGGATCAATGCCAGATTTGTATGGACTTCAAGCTGAGGACCAAGCACGAGAGAGAGGCCAGGCCGAAGCTTTCTTTGTTGGAGGCTGCTCGTGAGACCGTCTTCAGTCACAGGGGTACTGAGCACTTCGGCCTGTGTGAGAAGTGCGCCTCCAATACTGTCCCGGCACCGCTCACCCTTGCTGGTGCCCAAGAAGGAACACCAGGCTTCCACGGATGCTGCCAGGAGAGGCAGATCACCGCCTCTAAATCTACCACGCAAGGGGGTGAAGGGTTGAGTAGAGCGCAGGCAAAATCGAAGCACTCCTGCACTCGCTCATCAGGTGAGACAGCGCCTGGGCCCAAAGTGGCACCTTCATGTTCTGGAGCACCGTCTTCATCTCTTGTGCATTGGTCAGAGACTATTCCAGGACTGTCCATGCCAGAGGCATGGGCAGTGGCCAGGGACTTGTTGAGCTTGTGAGTTCCGGTGTGCCCAGGGGTGCAGGAGATTCCTTCAGTGGTCCCTGTCGACTGCATGGCACCAGCCTCCTCAGTGCAGCACCCGGTACCATGCCATCCTCCAGCCTCCCAGAGCTCTCAGCCATTGGTGATGGCTTCTCCATTATTCCCCAGACTCTTGGTACCAGTCTCCAGCACTGACAGGTTTGGCCCCTCCGTGGTTGGGAGATGATGATTCTTCTTCTTTGGACTCTTGTCTCCCAGCCCAGAGTGTGTCTCGCCACCCCATGATGTGGTGTTCATATTTTCATAAGGAATATGGCTTATGATATGAATACGACATAACTGAGATGTACTTTATGCAAGATGGCTCCTGTGAGAGATCATTGGAGAGGTTGCGATTTACTGAATGGGATTATCCAGTGGGTATGCCTGTATCATTTCTGTATCTGAAGTTAGGAATATTGATTATGTATCTGTATTTCAACTATGCCACTTTGGGTGATGCCCCCTGTTAACACTTCAGATACAACAATGGAAAAGCCGACAGGGTGGATGGCTCATCAGCAAGGACAATGGATCGTGAAAAGCTTGGCCTTCCTGCGGATGCTCCATCCTGCCCCTGACTCATGGATGCTGTGATCCTACAGAGTCAGGTGGTCTTGTCACCTGATCCTAAACATTACCTGGGACTTGTAACTTCCCACTGGAAGGGGGGTGGGGGGGTCAAGTTTGGGAAACAAAGGATTCCTGCCTTATGTAAATCCTATTGAAGGGTGGGGAGGAAGGCAAACGACTCCTCCTCTCCATGGCCTGTCTGCCCAAGAAGACAGACTGCAAAAGGGAAGGCCTGGGGAGGGGGGTCCAGACTGAGATGGGCCCAGTCTGAAAAGGAATATAACAGTGAACCACAGGAGCTTTGCAACCTGCCTGCAACAGTATCTAGGGGGAGAAATACTGTTTGTCACCAATTTCTTTAGTGCGACTAGCTTAGTTTGCATGTTTGGTTTCATTTGTTCGTTATCTGCTTTGTTCTGTTACCCTTTTACCACTTAAAATCTGCCTTTTAGAGTTAATAAAACTTGTTTTGTTTATTCTAACTGGGGAGGGGGGAAGAAGTGTGCACACCTCTCTCCACATAGAGGGAACGGGCAAATTTCATAATAGATCCGTGGGTCTGCACCCCAAGGGAGGGGACATCTGAGGACTGGAGCAAGTCTCTTAAGCTGAGTCTTCCCAGAGCTGATCTGCAGCTGGGGGTGGCCTTGCCTGGGTGTGAGTTCAAGGAGGTTTTCAGAGCCTGGCTCAGCAAGACAAGTTAATAGGGGCCCAGGCTGGCAGAACAGGTAGACTCAGGGGTATCTCAACACATCAGGTGGCTTCCCAAGGGGTTTGACTCGTCACAACCCCCTCCTAGACCTTACCACTTGGGGTACTAGCAAGATTCTGCTGCCAGCACTGACATGGAAAGATGGCAAGGAAGTCATTGGGGTACAATGCCCTTTCAGTGACCCCTCCCATTTCCAGATCCTCCCCATGCCATTCACATTCAGTATCTTCACCTAGACCTGGGGAGTCGTCTCATCCAGCTCCTCCTGATCTGGTGCCGGGCTTGGTACCAAGCAGAAGGAAGAAGTTCAAGAGGACCTAAGGGGCAACTGTCAGAAGAGGCACAGCCTCACCCCTGTTAGCTTCACCCACCTCCTCCCCGGATGAAGCACCTTGCTCTGGAGTGTCTTCACCCCCACAGAGTGACTGCAGAGCTCGCCAGCAGCTCTCCAAAAGGGTTAACTCAGCCTTGGGCATTCAGGTAGAGCTGGGGAGTCTTCTCATAATCTCACTGATGCTTTGGCCTTGGCTGCTCCATCTTGTGCATCCCAGCCAAGCTCCATCTTGTCTGATTAACTAACTAGGTGATTTTGGAGCCCACCAAGATTCAGTGGCAAACTCCTTCCTCTCTCCCTCTGTCACAGTCACCGGGCCATGCTCTGGAACTACTCCATATGAAGCCAGGCAGGACTCTGGGGGAGCCTCCTCTCTGGGTGCAGACTGTCTCCAGGGCAAGAAACTCACACTGCTTCCACCTTCCTGGGTCTGACCTCGGAGCATTCAGCCTCCTCTGACCCTCTGTGCGCTTCCCACAGCCAGTCCGCCCAGGTGGAGTCCTGGGGAAGCAAGAGGGTCCTGTCCCCCCACTCCGCAGTCAGACGGGACTCTCAGCCAGCCGGGAAAACAGAAGGTTTATTAGATGACAGGAACATGGTCTAACACAGAGCTTGTAGGTGCAGAGAACAGAACCCCTCAGCCGGGTCTGTCTTGGGGGGGCAGGGAGGCCAGAGCCCCCTCTGGGCCTCCCTCCATTTCCCCAGCCCCTCCTCTCCTTTGTCTCTTTCCCGGGCCAGGAGGCCACCTGATCTTTGTTCTCCAACCCCTTCAGTTGGCCCCTTGCAGAGGAGGGGCCCAGACCATCAGCTGCCAGGAGACAGGGTGTCGGCCATTCTCTGTGCACACACCATCACACTGGGCCCCTAGGGCTCTGCCACAATCACACCCCCTTTTCTCACCACCTAGATACTTAAAGTCATAGGGGAAACTGGTTAAGGACTTTAAACTCTGAGATGAAATGAGGCTTCGCCGTCCCTCACTGACCTAGAAGAACAATGGCTGAGTCTCCCAGGGCATTGTCCTGCTGCCTCTTACTTGAGAGGCAGCGGGACTGGCAGGTTTCGTGGATGGGGACCATGCCCTGCTAAGGTCTTCAGGAGCGGACAGAGTCCTTGTGCCCTGAAAGGGTAATGAATAACGGCCACTGGGTGGCTCTGAGAGAGGGTCTTCTCTTTCACCCCTTTGCCTCCGAGCAGGGGGCCTCGGCCTCCCTGGTCCTGTCACTGGGGCTGCACCAGTCCAAAGGGACAAAAACAGGCTCGGAGGAACCTTGGTTCCTGGGCCCCGTGATCTGCGCCTGGCTATGTGGCCAAGGGTCTGGTGCAGCCCTGGAGATGCAGCACGCTCTGAGTCTGGCTCTGGGGGCTGGAGGGGAGCCCACTGGCCTCACGCGGGAAGGTGGCAGGACGCTGAGGACTCTCAGCAAAGCCATGCCCGGTGCTCCCCGAGAGTCTTGGCCTTCTACGTCCTTCGTCCTTTTTGCCCAAGCCCTACAGCAGCGCCCCCTGCCCTTGTCTTGCCTGGGGTGTAAACGAGATGCCAGTCCGTGTGGGCTAGCTTGGGCTAACACCTTCCAGCAGTGGGCTCGTCTGTCCATCCGCGTGAGGGAGCCAGTCTGTCCAGATGCCACCCCCACCCCGCCAGTGGAAACCAAAGCACGCCCCCCTCTCCCTTCACCCCTCCCCCAGTTTTCCCTGTGAAATCCTGTCACTCATTCCTGGCCGGCTGCCAGCACTGCCATTCCAGGCCAACCGGCCCATTAAACCTTGACCTTCTACAGAAGGGTGGAGCTGCCATCAGCCCCCTTCACACCCGTCTGCACCTGGCACTCTCCCCACGAGTGCTCTGCAGGAGGCAGTCACTGTCCCTGCCTTGCAGAGACCCTGCATCCATGGGGGGCTGGGGAACTGGACTTCCTTTCTAAGGGCCAGTGCCCTGCCCCCTGGGGAGCCCCAGCCGCTCGCCTCCAAAGCCCGCTAGGGAGCTCCCACCATCCCAGCTGGGAGCCACCTAGAAACCAGATGGTGCAGGAGCTTCTGTGGGACCTCCTAGAAGCCAGGCGCTCCCAGACCAGGGGCTGGGCAGGGGCATCGCACAGCGCCCTGACTGTTCCTACATTCCAGTTGTCCTTGGAGAGGGACCGTTCCCCTCCTGCTCTGTTTGGCTGTATCGTTCTTCTGAACAACCCTGACACCCGAGGCAGTCCCGTGTGCCGCGGGCGCGACGCGTCACGCTGAGAAGTTAGAAGCAGAACTTCCTGGCCACTAGGCACCAAGCCCTCACTAACTGTCACCTTACACAGCAGGTGCCGAGCCGGAGAACGGCTGAGAGCAGAACCAGCTGATTGTCGCTGAGGTGGCTGGCGCAGCAGCCCCGCTCCCAGACCTAATGAGCAGCAGAGATCTGTGCGCCGCCGGGGGGGTTTCTGGGCCCACAACAGAGCTCGCTGTAGCCAGACACTGCTGAGTGGGTGCAAGCCACCCCCAGCTCTCCTCGTCGCCGCCTGCAACGCCAGCCCTGCAGGCCCCTGGCTTTGGGAGGGGGACACGGCAAATTCACGCTGCAGTTTTTGGACACATTTCAGAGGAGCAGCCGTGTTAGTCTGTAGTCGCAAAAAGAACAGGAGGACTTGTGGCGCCTTAGAGACTAACCCATTTATCTGAGCATGAGCTTTTGCGAGCTACGGCTCACTTCATCGGATGCAGCTCAGGAAAGCTCACGCTCAAATAAATGGGTGAGTCTCTAAGGTGCCACACGTCCTCCTTTTCTCTTTGGACATAGTTTGTCTAATGCACGTGACAGTCGTACCGCCGTGAAGGGAGCTTTGTGAAATCGCACTGTCCCTAGGCTCCGTTCCCAGCAGGCGGGTGCTCAGCAACCTGGACTCCACAGTGACCTGTTCACCGCATGCCCCGCTGCCCCGACAAGCCCTGGAGTTGGAGGCCTCAGTCACGGCCACGAGCACCCAAAGCCCTGGAAGGGAGAAGCCGGGTCCACAGTCCTGCCTGTGCTCACCAGATGGAGCCATTCACTGGTCTCTAACCACCAGGATTTCTCCACCTAGTCCAGGGCTTGAGGCAGGTGCGGCAGGGTGTCGAGCTGGGAATTGGCTTCCTGCCTCTCCCCGCAGGATACGCTCTGGCCCCTGGCAGGAGTTCAGCACCCATCTCCCGCGGGCTGTGTGTGGAATCAGGGAGCTGAAGGGAACTCCGCCCCCCCCGGCTTGTCTCTCCAGCCCTGGTCCTCCTACAGCTCCCGCCACTGGCAGCTAGGAACACTGAGGCCAAGGGCCAGCGCCGTGGAGTCCCTAGAGGGGACAGGGCCGGGAGCCCGCTGTTCCGCTCCTAGCAGGCCTGTGTCAGCCGCCACCCCGAGGCGGAGAGATGGTCACAGCCGTAGCAGATTCCAGCCCAGGCACTGGCACATTTGCTCTGGGCGTCACGCTGAGAAACTGGCCGTAAAGAGAACTAGGACCCGCCACAGCCCCGGCGATGCTGGAGGAGGAGGAGTGGCCTTCGCTGCACTGAAGGGGGCAGGCTGGGGACCGTGCAGCCCTTCCCCGCGCACTTGCAAAGGCAGCAGGCCACCGGGCGTGGCTGTGTGTCACCCAGGCCGGGGCAGCAATTGAGCCTCCCCCGCAGGGCACCGCTCTTCTGTGCCCAGCACAAAGGCCTGGCCAGCCAGCACAAAAGTCCATCATGTGCTTTGGAGGCTTGCCTGGCCCGTCAGCGGCAGGGCCAGGGCTAAGCTCTCTGCCTGTCTCTCTCATGATCCCGCAGCTCCAGGCTCCTTACCGCACCCCTCGCCACCTGCCTGGGCGTGGGCACCAGGTGTGCTCAGGAGGGCGTTAACCCTGCGAGTGCCGGGGGCGCTGTGCTGTGTCGCACCCCCGTGGCCCTGCTGAGCTGGGGACAAGTGAGAGCCCTGGGAGCTGGTGCCTCTGCTAGCTGCCTTCAGCCTTCCGCTAATTAACCATTTCCTCTTGAAGCCCTCTGCCTGGCTTGGCTGGCTGCCCGGCCACTTCCTCCTGCTCCCAACGGCTCTGAGCACCCATGCGGCTGGGCTGGTTCCACCTCTCTCTGCACACCCGGGTCAACAAACTGTTTGCACAATGACAGGATTCAGAGCAGCAGCCGGGTTAGTCTGTATTCGCAGAAAGAACAGGAGGACTCGTGGCACCTTCGAGACGAACCGAGTTATCTGAGCATGAGCTTCCGTGAGCTACGGCTCGCTCCATCGGAGGCACAATGTGGCTTTTGCGCAGTCTGCAAAAACACGCACTGAATAAACCCGCCCGGGGGGGGAGATCCAGAGTGCGGGGGCGGGGGAGAGCCAGGGTTCCTGCTGCGGGGCCACTGTCTGCAGCATTCTCCTTCCCCAGCCATTGTCTGTAGTGGGACCGAGTTCCTGGGGGACTCTGCTTTTGGCTCATGCCTGGGATGTTCTGCGGGCTCCCTGGAGCTGGGCCATGGCTCCCGGGGGGAGGGGCACAGGGTGTAAACTCGCTGTAATGAACTGGCTAGCGTGTCTGTGTCCCCTCTGCCTCTGCTGTGCGCCATGGGCCCTGTACTAACGGTGATTCTCCTTTGGCGCAGGTGGGCGGGGCTCATGGCTCTGGGGCAGCAGGGCCTGAGCTCTGCCCTGCCCCCCTCGCTGATGCACCCAGCTGACCACACGTTTGTTCCAATATTGCAGAGCAGTCGGCCCCGACGGGCACAACGGCGCTGCCCTGCTGGAGCCGGCTCCCCGGCCCCGCACAGTGCAGGGCTCTCTCCTGGCTGGCCGGCTGCAGCGTGGCCCCAGCCCTGGGAACGTACCTAGTGCTGGGGGGAAGCAAATCCCGCGTTGCGTTCCTAGCCCCAGGCAGGCTCTGCTGTCGCTTGTGCATGGTGATCTCCACGTCGGTGTCCAGTTGTTCATTTACGGCCTGCCTTGCTGTCCCCACAGGCTGTGAAACCCGCAGGAGAAGGGAGAGGGGGCGTTAGCTCGCCCCATGGCACACTGGGCCTCTACCCACCTGTGGGGTGCAGAGAACATGCCGGGGAGCAGGCCCGGCATGCCCGTCCACTGCAGGGGCCCTCCACTCAGCTGGGTCTGCTCTGGCTCCTGGGGACCTCTCAGTCACACAGGGCATGGTCAGAGGAGCCTTACTACGAGCATCGTTTACTTTTCCTTGGAGGTCACTTTCATTAGCCAGTTGCCACCTATTTCACTGCTCTGGGCATCTGCCTGGTTGTCCCATGGTGTCAGTCGCACCCTGCCCCGAGTAGGGGAGGGCTTCTGGTTCCCCCTGGTTTGTGGACTAGCCCCAATCTATCTGCTAATCCTTTCCGACTGGCTGATGGGCGAGCCGTGTTTCTCGGGCCCGGTCTGTCTGCCCCCTGCCCTCGCCCAGCCTGGCAGGGTTTGGGGGCCGGAGGCAGAGGTGGACATCGCTTTCTCCAGATGTTTTGTGATCTCCGCAACTCTCTGCATTTCGCTACTGCTTTTATTTGATCTAAACCAGCAGTTAAACTGCATCTGCTCAGTATGTGTCCAACAGAGAACGTTCCTGTCAGACCAGGGGCAGATCCTCCATCTCTTGGTGGCTTCAGAGTCAGGCTGGTGCCTTCCTGCAAGATGCTTTAGTCAAACACAAGTTCTTGGGCTCATTATAGGAGTCTCTGGGTGAATTTTCTGCCCTGTGCTATACAGGAGGTCAGACTGAGAACTGGTCCCTTCCCACCTTAAAATCTATTAATGTCGGTAATATGGGTAACTGGTTTGGTGAATGGGGGAATACGATGGACTTCAGCAAGGTTTTGAGACAGTCCCACACAGCATTCTGATAAGTAAGCTGGGAAAATACAGGCTCAACAGAACCACCATTAAGTGAATACGTAATTAACTGCAAAAAAAACATCCCCATTAATGGACTGATGTCAGAGCAGAGGGAGGGCTCAAGTGGGGCTCCACAGGGAGCTGTTCTGGGTCCGGTGTTGTTTAACGTCTTTATCAGTGCCCCAGGTGGAGGACTAGAGAGCAGACTGATCAGATTTGCACATGACACAAAGCTGGGGGGGTTGCCAACACTTTGGAGAACAGAGATAAAATTCAGAGGGATCTCGATAAATTGGAGACCTGGGCCCAGCTTTGGTCCCCGCTGTGTAGAAAGGATGGAGAGAAACTGGAAAGGATCCCGAGGCGAGCGACAGGGATGATCACAGGGATGGAATGCAAGTCGGACGAGCAAAGGCTGAAGGAACTGGGTATGTTCAATTTGGAAAAGAGGAGATTGCGGGGGGGCATGATAGGGGTCTTCAAATACTTGAAAAGCTGCCACAGGTAAGATGGCGAAAAGTTTTTCTCTCTTGCCACGGGGGGCAGGACAAGAGGCGATGGGTTCAAACGACAGAAAGAGCAGGTTTCGATTAAATCTCAGGGGAAACGTCCTCCCCGTAAGAGCAGTCAGACAATGGCACAGATGCCTCCGGAGGTTGTGGAAGCTCCTTCCCTGGAGGTTTTCGAGAGGAGGCTGGAGCCGTCTGTCTGGGATGGGTGAGACCCAACAAGTCCTGCATCTCATCGGGGTTTAGTCGAGATGACCCGTGCGGTCCCCTCTAACCCTGTGGGTCTATGTGTTACGCAGCCATCTTGCTGTCTGCAAAATGTGCCAAAGTATTTGATGATGGTGCTTCCGAGCCCGAGCCCGTCGTAACTTCACCAGCAACAGACTAGGCCATTTGCTGCTGGCTCTCTGCACAGGGGCAATTTCACTCAAAAATCCCTGTGCACTGACTCTTTGAAATGCCTCCACAGCAGAATTCACACCCATGGGGACCCGGGCTGCACTTCCAACACCCAAAAGTTGTCAGGCACTTGTCAGACTCCACCTGTCAGTGCTTGACCTGCATTGTGCTTCTGAGAGCTTCGCAGCGGCAGCTCCTTCCACAGCTGAGTGCTGGGGGCTCCTGGGGGTCAGATTTGTGGGTTTTCATTTATTGCTCGAGTACTCAGCACAGCCAGGCCTGGAGAGTCGAGTGTCTGGGAGCCAAGGCATGGGCGCCTCCCGGGCTGCGCAAGACACCACCGTGTTCCCTGTCTTCATACGCAGCCTGGTCCCTCCCCAACCAAACCCCTCCTCCCCTCATTTCCACCCCCACTCCCCCGCTCCTGATTCTCCCCACGTCCCAGCTCGCGTTCCCCTACGCGTCCCTGACAGGGGTGTGTCTAACCTGCTCTTTAATATCCCAAGTGACGGAGATTCCACAGCCTCCCTAGCAATGTATTCCAGTATTCACCACCTGCAGAGTTAGGACGTTTTTCCTAATGTCCGACCGAAACCACCCCGGCTGCGATTGAAGCCCATTGCTGCTTGTCCTGTCCTCAGAGGTTAAGGAGAACAATTCTTCCCCCTCCTCCTTCTAATATGCTTTTATGTACTTGAAAACTGTTCTCATGTGCCCCCCTCAGTCTTCTCTTCTCCAGACTAAACAAACCCAATTTTTTCAATCTTCCCTCATTTTTGTTGCTCTTCTTTGGACTTTCTCCACTTTGTCCACTTCGTTCCTGAAACGTGGCTCCCAGAACTGGACGCAGGACTCCAGTTGAGGCCCAATCAGTGCTGAGCAGAGCAGAAGAATTACTGCTCGTGTCTTGCTTACAACACTCCTGCTACTACAGCCCAGAGTGATGTTCACTTTTTTTGCAACAGAGTTACACTGTTGACTCATATCTAGCTTGTGGTCGACTCTGACCCCCAGATCCCTTTCCGCAGTGCTCCTTCCTCGGCCGTCACTGCCCATTGTGTGTGTGTCACCGATTGTTCCTTCCCACGTGGAGGACTTGGCATTTGTCCTTATTGAATTTCATCCTATTTACTGCAGACCATTTCTCCAGTTTGTCCAGATCATTTTGAATTTCAATCCTATCCCCAAAGCACTTGCAAACCCTCCCAGCTTGGTATCGTCCGCAAACTTTATCAGTGTCCTCTCTGTGCCATTATCTAAATCATTGATGAAGAGATTGAACAGAACCGGACCCAGAACTGATCCCTGCGGGACCCCACTCGTTATGCCCGTCCAGCCTGACTGTGAACCACTGATAACTACTCTCTGGGAAGGTTGTGTTGACTGACTTAACTGCTTATCACCTCAATTGTTATGTTTTCATCCGTTGGTGACATCTGCAGTCCAGCAACCTTCCCTGGGTTTAAATTCATCCTTCTTCATGTCAGGACGAATTTAAACATTTCTGGGAAAACATCTCATTGCGGCTAGCCCCCTATCAGCTCCAGCAGCATTCGCAGCCCTGGGACCCCCCCTGCAGACAGCCCACTGCTGCTTTCCAAGCACTGCGTCCATTAGACCTGCTCCGAGCGTTCATGGCAATGGTGCTGTTGGGATGAATGACCTGAGAGGTTCAAATCGCTCATTTTCCACACTTCAGTTTTTCCCAACGAGAAGCAGTGAAGACACTTTCCGTGGGGTCCCAGTGACTTCATCAAAAAGCAAACTCATGCGTCTGCCGTTACAACACGGCGTAAGTGTCTGCAGAGAGACGACAGAGCCTGTCGCTGGGAGCTCATAAGTCAGGGTGCTGAGAGAGGCTGGGGTTGATTTGTGGGGTGCTGGGTGGGTTTGATTGGCTGGGGCTCAGGACAGGTGAGTTATACAGGTCACAGGGGAGGGAAAGGATAGCTCAGTGGTTTGAGCATTGGCCTGCTAAATTCAGGGTTGTGAGTTCAATCCTTGAGGGGGCCATTTAGGGATCTGGGGCAAAAATTGGGGATTGGTCCTGCTTTTTTGAGCAGGGGGTTAGACTAGATGACCTCCTGAGGTCCCTTCCAATGCTGATGTTCTATGAAATGAGGTCTAATAAACCTTCCTAGCAGCTGCCCAAGCCCTGCTCACTGAGTCCGAGAAGGACCTGTATTGCATGGAAACGCAGGTCTGCGGGATGTTTCCGAGTGCTTTAGAAGACGGTATGTTTTTATGAAGAGTGGGAAGGAATTAGCAGAGTGGGTGAGAAGTGCACCCCAGGCACCGAACGCGGCTCAGGGAGTGATTTCGGGGGGCTGCCCTGTCTGCAAAGGGGCCTGCCAACGGAACGGACATGGAATGGGGCCCCTTTTTATTACCACCTTCTCTCTGACCTTCAGAGGCCTGGAAGATTCTTCTTTGCTTCTAAAGTGTTTTCTCTGCTTGTTTCCTTTAGCAATTCAGGTCTTGTCTCACCTGGTTTTCCTGGAAGGCTCTGTGGGCGACTGCAGAACTGGAAGGTTTCTGGCGTCTTGGCTGCCGAAGCAGTGATCCTGGTTAGGTGGGCGAGGGGTAAGTGAAACCCTTCACCATGCTCTGTGTTCTCTTTGACTTTCTTAACCTCCATTTAACTCAAATCCCCAGCAAAGCTCCCTTTGTTGAAGGTGGAGTACTGCACGCCTTCAGTGAGCAGAAGCGGATTAGGATTTATTGGTGCCCTGGACACAAAGAACATTTTGGACCCCCCCAACACCCTGAGGCCCCCAAATTGTCCGGGGCCCCTGGGCACAGCTGTAGATAAATCTCTGCATTAAGCATCTTCACATAACTTTCATATGACTTGGTGTTATGTCTCTTCATATAACCTTGTATTAAGTCTATCTGCATGTAACCTCTATTTTTATACAACTTTTGTATCCAGTCCTTTGATACAGGAACTTTGCATCAGATCCTTATATAGAAACTTTGTATTGAACCTTGATATAATGTTAAAGCCCCTAAAATAGTATAATTAAGGTAGAAGAAAATTGTCTTTTTGCTAGGAATAGAGTAAGATCCCCCCCCCCACACACACACTTTGTAATCCATTGCCCTGTTGAATGAACGAGGTGTGAATGAGCAAGGCGTGGAAGGCCCGCACCTCCAGACAGCTGCAATAGTTGGAGAGGGGATGGGAGCCAGACCCAAGAACAATAAAACTTGCCAAGTGGGCTCACTAAAGAAGAGCCGACATATTGACAGGCTTGGGGGTTAGAAGCCAGCACCTTCTTTTGGGAACACCCAGAGGGAAGCGGCACAAAGGACCAACAGACGCAGACCCAGATTTTGAATCTGGGACAATTTGCATGAGAGGGAAGCGGCTATAAATGCGAGGGGTCTTGCAGAGGACCCGGGTCTCGTCTTGTCAAGATTGGAGCATCGATCCGGATCAGCAGAAGCCCGGCTCCACCCACCCCCCACCCCCCATCTAACTCACCTGGCCAGTGAAGTTAAGGGGAGCAACTAGTTGGTAACAACAACAAGACGGCGTGTGCGCGCGTGTGCGTGCCTGAGTGTAATATGTATCTTATGATACGGTGTTGAGTGATACATGGATTACCAACAAATGTGGCGTTTGCCTTATTCCCCCTGAAAAGACCCTGTGCAGAACTTTAAGTACAACACAGGCCCCGTGGGCCCCGTGCGTTAATTCGCCACTGTCAGCAAGGGGTGAGAGGGTCCAGCCTTCCCCGAGAGACTCCATGGGACTGGGAGACCAGGATCCCCATTCCAGATATTTCTAAGACATATGACACCAGAAACAGGCTGCCCGAAGGCGGGGGTAGCTCTCCCAGGGAGCCAGGCCCCGGGGCCCGCGGTATCCTGGGGCAGGCCAGGCAGCGCTCTGCAGGGAGCACGCTGCAGCCATGCAGGCTGGGGCCTGTCGTCTCTCCTGGCTGCAGTGGGCTTGAGCCCAGTGTGGAAGGGGCTGCCCCAGACCTGCTTCCCAGACAGTGGCTTGGATTTGGACCCCTCCCGCAGCCATGTTCAGAGACATGGTTTTGCTGCATCGAAGCACATTCCCCCTTTGCTGGGGGGGGAAAGGGGGGAACACCATGGGATTGCGGGGGGGGGGTAATCTTAGGGTGGGCCTTGCATGGTACAGTGTGTTAGGACACCCCCGCTCTAAAAACAAACCACGCCCCCTGTGCAAATCTGGAGGCGGGGGCGTGGTCAGACTCGTCACCCCGCCCGTGGGCGGGGCCCAGCCCGCACCCCCCGTATATAAGGCCGGTGCGCCAGGACTGCAGTAGGCGAAGCTTCTCACCGAGACCTCGTCGCGCAGACTCACGTGAGATCCCGGCCACTACTGCGTCATGGTGAGTGGGGGGCCCGGGGGGCCCCGGGGCGCTGCACTGACCCGGGGCCCCCGCCGCGCGCGCGCGGAACCCAGGAGTCCGGGGCCGGGCCCCGCCGCGCGCCTCCCGCCCCGGATCCTGTGCGGGACTCCGCGCCGCGCGTGGCTGGTGCGCTCCGCGGCGGGCCCCTCTCCCGAGGGTGCCGGGCCCCTCCCGCCGAGGGGGCGGCCGGGCCGGGCTCTCCGTGGCGCCGGGCCGCCCGAAGCGACGTGGCCGGGCCTTGCTGGGTCCCTGGAAGGGCCCGCGGCGCTGGGTTGGGGGGCAGAGCCCTGGCACCGCCAGCGCCCCCCTGCCCTCGGCGCAGGATGGGCGGGGAGAGGGCGACCTTGCCCTGGCCGCAGGCAGGCGCCAGCGCAGTGGGGGCTGCCCCGCGAGCGGGGATCCCCAGCCAGGCCCCCCCGGGCTGGGCTTGCTCCAGACGGGCAGGGGCAGCTGGACAGGGGCGGGGGGGCTGGTGAGCCCGCGGGGGGGGGGGTTGGCGCCCGGCCCGACTCGGGAAGGACACGAGGGGGCGGGGGGGACTCCGCCTGCTCGGGGGGGGGCAGCGGCTGCCTCTGGCCGGGGGGTTATTAATAGGCGGGGGGCTCGCCTGGAAATAGCTCTGCCGGGCTCCTGGCCCAACCAGGAGCCGTAGCCCTGTCTCGGGGGCGGGGGGGTTATTCGGCGCTCCAGGGAGCGTGGGTGAGCCGGGGGCAGCCCCGCTCGCTGCCCGTGTCTGGCGGAAGGGCCCCCGAGGCCGCCCGCTCGGTCGCTGCCGGTCCAGTGGCGGAGCCGGTTCCCCCACCTCGTGGCGAGGCCGCGGCCTGGGCGCACAGGCCGGGCCCCTGGCGAGGAGGCAGCGCCCGTCCCCCCGCTTCCCGGCAGCGTTTCCTGGCTCTCGCCCCTCGGGCTGGGCACCGCGGGGCTGGCCGCGCTGCGCCCCTGGAGACGGCTGGGCCAGGGCACGGCCGGGCCCCCCCCCTCGGCTGCGCCCCTGGAGACGGCTGGGCCAGGGCACGGCCGGGCCCCCCCCCTCGGCTGCGCCCCTGGAGACGGCTGGGCCAGGGCACGGCTGGGCCCCCCCTCGGCTGCGCCCCTGCCCGGGAGCCCTTCGGAGGGGCCGGTAGCGCGACGCCGCCAGATCCCCGTCCCCCCTCGGCGGAGGAGCCCAGGGCCGCGGGGGCCAGCCCAGCGCCCCGCGCCCGGAGCGGGGTCTCCCCGGGGAGGGGGTTTCCTGCCGTCGCCCCCCCAGTGCGGATGGCGGGAGGGAACGTCTGGCGGGCGGGGCTGGTGGCTTCGCAGCCCTCCCTGGTTGGCCTGGGCGCGTTCAAATGTCGGCGGCCTGGTGACTCCCCCGGGCGGGGCCGGGGCGGTACACACAGGCGGGGGCCGGAGATGGTGCGTCGGCGGCCCGGGTTCAGCGCT